>NC_056680.1:141038067-141346529 GCF_018350215.1 Panthera leo
CGTTTTTTTTATTTATTTTTTGGGACAGAGAGAGACAGAGCATGAACGGGGGAGGGGCAGAGAGAGAGGGAGACACAGAATCAGAAACAGGCTCCAGGCTCCGAGCCATCGGCCCAGAGCCTGACGCGGGGCTCGAACTCATGGACCGCGAGATCGTGACCTGGCTGAAGTCGGAGGCTTAACCGACTGCGCCACCCAGGCGCCCCTGAAAAACGCTTTAAACGAAATGCAAAACAAAATGGAAACCACGATGGCTCGGCTTGAAGAGGCAGAGGAGAGAATAGGTGAACTAGAAGATAAAGTTATGGAGAAAGAGGAAGCTGAAAGAGAGATAAAAAAATCCAGGAGTATGAGGGGAAAATTAGAGAACTAAGTGATACACTAAAAAAAAATAATATACGCATAATTGGTATCCCAGAGGAGGAAGAGAGAGGGAAAGGTGCTGAAGGGGTACTTGAACAAATTATAGCTGAGAACTTCCCTGAACTAGGGAAGGAAAAAGGCATTGAAATCCAAGAGGCACAGAGAACTCCCTTCAGACGTAACTTGAATCGATCTTCTGCACGACATATCATAGTGAAACTGGCAAAATACAAGGATAAAGAGAAAATTCTGAAAGCAGCAAGGGATAAACGTGCCCTCACATATAAAGGGACACCTATAAGACTCGTGACTGATCTCTCCTTTGAAACTTGGCAGGCCAGAAAGGCTTGGCACGATATCTACAGTGTGCTAAACAGAAAAAATATGCAGCCGAGAATCCTTTATCCAGCAAGTCTGTCATTTAGAATAGAAGGAGAGATAAAGGTCTTCCCAAACAAACAAAAACTGAAGGAATTTGTCACCACGAAACCAGCCCTACAAGAGATCCTAAGGGGGATCCTGTGAGACAAAGTACCAGAGACATCACTACAAGCATAAAACATACAGACATCACAATGACTCTAAACCCATATCTTTCTATAATAACACTGAATGTAAATGGATTAAATGCGCCAACTAAAAGACATAGGGTATCAGAATGGATAAAAAAACAAGACCCATCTATTTGCTGTCTACAAGAGACTCATTTTAGATCTGAGGACACCTTTAGATTGAGAGTGAGGGGATGGAGAACTATTTATCATGCTCCTGGAAGCCAAAAGAAAGCTGGAGTAGCCATACTTATATCAGACAAACTAGACTTTAAATTAAAGGCTGTAACAAGAGATGAAGAAGGGCATTATATAATAATCACAGGGTCTATCCACCAGGAAGAGCTAACTATTATAAATGTCTATGCGCCAAATACCCGAGCCCCCAGATATATAAAACAATTACTCACAAACATAAGCAACCTTATTGATAAGAATGTGGTCATTGCAGGGGACTTTAACACCCCACTTACAGAAATGGATAGATCATCTAGACACACAGTCAATAAAGAAACAAGGGCCCTGAATGATACATTGGATCAGATGGACTTGACAGATATATTTAGAACTCTGCATCCCAAAGCAACAGAATATACTTTCTTCTCGAGTGCACATGGAACATTCTCCAAGATAGATCATATACTGGGTCACAAAACAGCCCTTCATAAGTTTACAAGAATTGAAATTATACCATGCATACTTTCAGACCACAATGCTATGAAGCTTGAAATCAACCACAGGAAAAAGTCTGGAAAACCTCCAAAACCATGGAGGTTAAAGAACACCCTACTAACGAATGAGTGGGTCAACCAGGCAATTAGAGAAGAAATTAAAATATATATGGAAACAAACGAAAATGAAAATACAACAATCCAAACGCTTTGGGACGCAGCGAAGGCAGTCCTGAGAGGAAAATACATTGCAATCCAGGCCTATCCCAAGAAACAAGAAAAATCCCAAATACAAAATCTAACAGCACACCTAAAGGAAATAGAAGCAGAACAGCAAAGGCAGCCTAAACCCAGCAGAAGAAGAGAAATAATAAAGATCAGAGCAGAAATAAACAATATAGAATCTAAAAAAACTGTAGAGCAGATCAACGAAACCAAGAGTTGGTTTTTTGAAAAAATAAACAAAATTGACAAACCTCTAGCCAGGCTTCTCAAAAAGAAAAGGGAGATGACCCAAATAGATAAAATCATGAATGAAAATGGAATGATTACAACCAATCCCTCAGAGATACAAACAATTATCAGGGAATACTATGAAAAATTATATGCCAACAAACTGGACAACCTGGAAGAAATGGACAAATTTCTGAACACCCACACTCTTCCAAAACTCAATCAGGAGGAAATAGAAAGCTTGAACAGACCCATAACCAGCGAAGAAATTGAATCGGTTATCAAAAATCTCCCAACAAATAAGAGTCCAGGACCAGATGGCTTCCCAGGGGAGTTCTACCAGACATTTAAAGCAGAGATAATACCTATCCTTCTCAAGCTATTCCAAGAAATAGAAAGGGAAGGAAAACTTCCAGACTCATTCTATGAAGCCAGTATTACTTTGATTCCTAAACCAGACAGAGACCCAGTAAAAAAAGAGAACTACAGGCCAATATCCCTGATGAATATGGATGCAAAAATTCTTAATAAGATACTAGCAAATCGAATTCAACAGCATATAAAAAGAATTATTCACCAGGATCAAGTGGGATTCATTCCTGGGATGCAGGGCTGGTTCAACATTCGCAAATCGATCAACGTGATACATCACATTAACAAAAAAAAAAGAGAAGAACCATATGATCCTGTCAATCGATGCAGAAAAGGCCTTTGACAAAATCCAGCACCCTTTCTTAATAAAAACCCTTGAGAAAGTCGGGATAGAAGGAACATACTTAAAGATCATAAAGGCCATTTATGAAAAGCCCACAGCTAACATCATCCTCAATGGGGAAAAACTGAGAGCTTTTTCCCTGAGATCAGGAACACGACAGGGATGCCCACTGTCACCGCTGTTGTTTAATATAGTGCTGGAAGTTCTAGCATCAGCAATCAGACAACAAAAGGAAATCAAAGGCATCAAAATTGGCAAAGATGAAGTCAAGCTTTCGCTTTTTGCAGATGACATGATATTATACATGGAAAATCCGATAGACTCCACCAAAAGTCTGCTAGAACTGATACATGAATTCAGCAAAGTTGCAGGATACAAAATCAATGTGCAGAAATCAGTTGCATTCTTATACACTAACAATGAAGCAACAGAAAGACAAATGAAGAAACTGATCCCATTCACAATTGCACCAAGAAGCATAAAATACCTAGGAATAAATCTAACCAAAGATGTAAAAGATCTGTATGCTCAAAACTATAGAAAGCTTATGCAGGTAATTGAAGAAGATATAAAGAAATGGAAAGACATTCCCTGCTCATGGATTGGAAGAATAAATATTGTCAAAATGTCAATACTACCCAAAGCTATCTACACATTCAATGCAATCCCAATCAAAATTGCACCAGCATTCTTCTCGAAACTAGAACAAGCAATCCTAAAATTCATATGGAACCACAAAAGGCCCCGAATAGCCAAAGTAATTTTGAAGAAGAAGACCAAAGCAGGAGGCATCACAATCCCAGAATTTAGCCTCTACTACAAAGCTGTCATCATCAAGACAGCATGGTATTGGCATAAAAACAGACACATAGACCAATGGAATAGAATAGAAACCCCAGAACTAGACCCACAAACGTATGGCCAACTCATCTTTGACAAAGCAGGAAAGAACATCCAATGGAAAAAAGACAGTCTCTTTAACAAATGGTGCTGGGAGAACTGGACAGCAACATGCAGAAGAATGAAACTAGACCACTTTCTCACACCATTCACAAAAATAAACTCAAAATGGATAAAGGACCTGAATGTGAGACAGGAAACCATCAAAACCTTAGAGGAGAAAGCAGGAAAAGACCTCTCTGACCTCAGCCGTAGCAATCTCTTACTCGGCACATCCCCAAAGGCAAGGGAATTAAAAGCAAAAGTGAATTACTGGGACCTTATGAAGATAAAAAGCTTCTGCACAGCAAAGGAAACAACCAACAAAACTAAAAGGAACCAACGGAATGGGAAAAGATATTTGCAAATGACACATCGGACAAAGGGCTAGTATCCAAAATCTATAAAGAGCTCATCAAACTCCACACCCGAAAAACAAATAACCCAGTGAAGAAATGGGCAGAAAACATGAATAGACACTTCTCTAAAGAAGACATCCAGATGGCCAACAGGCACATGAAAAGATGTTCAACGTCGCTCCTTATCAGGGAAATACAAATCAAAACCACACTCAGATACCACCTCACGCCAGTCAGAGTGGCCAAAATGAAGAAATCAGGAGATTATAGATGCTGGAGAGGATGTGGAGAAACAGGAACCCTCATGCACTGTTGGTGGGAATGCAAATTGGTGCAGCCGCTCTGGAAAGCAGTGTGGAGGTTCCTCAGAAAATTAAAAATAGACCTACCCTATGACCCAGCAATAGCACTGCTAGGAATTTATCCAAGGGATACAGGAGTACTGATGCATAGGGGCACCTGTACCCCAATGTTTATAGCGGCACTCTCAACAATAGCCAAATTATGGAAAGAGCCTAAATGTCCATCAACTGATGAATGGATAAAGAAATTGTGGTTTATATACACAATGGAATACTACGTGGCAATGAGAAAAAATGAAATATGGCCTTTTGTAGCAACATGGATGGAACTGGAGAGTGTGATGCTAAGTGAAATAAGCCATACAGAGAAAGACAGATACCATATGGTTTCACTCTTATGTGGATCCTGAGAAACATAACAGAAACCCATGGGGGAGGGGAAGGAAAAAAAAAAAAAAAAAAAAAGAGGTTAGAGTGGGAGAGAGCCAAAGCATAAGAGACTGTTAAAAACTGAGAACAAACTGAAGGTTGATGGGGGGTGGGAGGGAGGGCAGGGTGGGTGATGGGTATTGAGGAGGGCACCTTTTGGGATGAGCACTGGGTGTTGTATGGAAACCAATTTGGCAGTAAATTTCATATATTAAAAAATAAAAAAAAATAAAAAAAAAATAAAGTGAAAGAAAAAAAGAAAAAAAAATAGCTAACGTGATAGATGTTACATGTATTTTACCACAATTGCTAAAAATTGGGAGGGGGGATCCTATACAGGAAAGTTGGTGACAGCTTTACCCATGACAGGCAAAAACTGGAAACAACCCAGGTGTCCTCCAACAAGTAAATAAACAAACCACTGTTTCTACTTGGTATAGCCACAATATGGAATACTACTTGCAATAAAAAGAAATAAACAATTCATCTACACTTGAAAAAAAAAAAAAAAAGGCTTATAGAGCCTTCAGCAACAGACTTGTTGATAACATCCAATTTAGTCTCTGTACATATGTACAGCATGTATTCTCCACTCCATGTGCAAAGAAATATATGTACATATAAGTATGTGTAAGAATACATGCCCTATATGTAAGCTAATGTGTGTATCATACCTCCCAACCAACTACTCACAAAATGACAAGGAGTGAATGCAAGCCTTCATGCCCTTGGAATTTATTTCTCAACAATACTAACAAAATAACGTAGTCTAATTACATACCACCTTCCCTAACACCATCAGTTTATGCTCACTAGATACATGCCCAATGTTTTATATGTTTCATCTCATTTTACGTTCATCTCCTTTACAGATAAAAAGTCTGAAACTCAAAAATAACTTGATTTGCATTTAACGGATTCTCTGTAGATAGAAAAAGATATTTTCCCAATGAAATAGCCTGAAAGGAGACCAATTTCAAAGTTTCCAGCTGTGACAGAAAATAAAAACAAATTAAGGTGACAGTGTATAGCTTATTTATAAATATCAACTGTTTTCTAAGGAGAACAAGAACTCAAGTATCTTTCCAGAGTAAGAGGATGTGCATATAGAATCAGATTTTAAAAGGGGAGAGAAAGCTATGAAGCAAAGGAATTAAGAGATGGTTGAAAAGCAAGAATGTAAAACAAAAATGAAGATTTTTGGAATGAAATGCTAGACACTGTGTTGTAATGGCCGTTCCTTCCTGAGTCAATCTCCCAAAATCTCTAATAAATCTTATAAAACATTAAATTTTGAAAATACAACAAAAATGCCAATACATTGGTTCAAGGGGAGTAAAGAGGAAAAGACCTGGGGTCTTAGACATCTGTATGTTACTCTGAAATAGCACAATCCTGAGCCACCTTTCATGATTAAGTATTTAATGCTTTTAAGACAAAACCTTAGTCTAATTAAAATGATTTACAAAATTTAAATATCTTAAAGATTTTAAGGAATACCCTATATATACACAACAAGGATATTTCAATGATTAAAGAAAATTTTTTCATTTGGCTAAAAATAGGAATAAAACTAACATTTTCTGAATAAAACTGAACTGTTCTAAGGTAAAAACTGAGTTTAGCAGTGTTTTCATAGACTTTGATAAGTCATCAGATGTTACATTAGTTGATGAGCACAATTTAGATGTAGCAGAAACATTTAAAAATGTTAATTACAGATGGAAACCTTCAGCTCAATTAATTGCAATATATTTCTTACCCAATATGTACAAAACATAAAACTACCTATTGATTCCAACTTTTCACAGGTTTGATGATTAATAGTTCTGTGTGGTTTTTGTATAATTGGAATGAAATGGAAAGCCTTGGCATAATCCTTACCTCTTTCCAAATACCAGAATTGCTCACAGTAATCTTTTCTTTAGAAAATATCATACATGCTTACTATTTCAACTTATTAGTGCTTGAAATCTCAGACAAACCAATGCCATAAAATGTCCTGTTCTGTAAAATAGTCTTACTTCAATTTAGTCAATTATTTGAAAAAATTAGATAAAATTCAAATCTTTAAGAACTTAAAGTTATAAACCCAATGTATTAGGTTTTAGTTGCTGCTTTCACCATTGCCACAAATTTAGGGATTTGAAATAACTCAAATTTGCTCTCTTCAAAGTTCTGGAGGTCAGAAATCCCAAATGGGTCTTGCTAGACTAAAATCAAGATGTTGAAGGACTGTGATCCTTGGAAGGCTCTGTGGAGCAGAGAATCTGTTCCCTGCCTTTTTTTCCCCAACTTCTAGAGTCGGCCTGCATTCCTGGATATGCAGCCCTTTCTACCATCTTCAAATCTTTCCAACTCTTCTGCCTCCCTCATCCACTTACAAGGAAATTGTGTTCATATTGGGCCCAGTAAAATAATCTGGGATAATTTCAGCATAAATTGATCAGCAGCCCTGATTCTACCTGCAACCTTAATGCCCCTTTGCCATATAAGCTAACATATTTATGGATTCTAGGGATTAAGACATGGATATCTTTGGGGACTACCCCCCAGCTACTAAGAAAACTGAAGTTGTTTCATTTTATGATCTGTATGATTTTCAAGCATTTGTGGTTCATTTTTTGATTAATATCTTACCATAAATTCCACCCCTTGAGTCCTATAGGACAAGTTTTATGTTTGAACAGAATTAATCTATCCTTGTGTTAAAAATTCTCCAGTATCGGGATGCCTGGGTGGCTCAGTCAGTGGAGCGTCCGACTTTGGCTCAGATCATGATCTCACAGTCCAGGAGTTCCAGCCCCACATTGGGGTTGCTGCTGTCAGTACAGAGCCCACTTTGGACCCTCTGTCCTTCTCTCTCTGTCCCTCCCACACTCACGTTCACACTCTCAAAAATAAATATTAAAAAAATTCCCCAGGATTACTCAAAATTAGGGAGATACCATATGATGTACCCAATCGTAAATGCATTGTTTGTACTGCCCACTTTGTGAAGATTGGCTAGTATTTAACTATAGATTTCCATGACAAATGCATGCCTAGAAATGGAGGTTTTTTTCTACCTCCCCACCAACACTCTTGGCTATACAAATTATGCTGTAAATGTCAGAATCTGCTTTCTACAATTCAGTTTTAAAAGTTTCTCCTCCAACATACTGAAATTTAACAACCACTGAGTCGAACAATAAATCTAAGCCTTATAGGCAAAAGTAGCTTTCAAAATAATCGAATTTTAGGAATGACTGAATAAAACACCACTATATTGTAGAAAGTTTTTATGATATTTGTTGTAATACTGTATTTCATATTTGGCATTTACAACTTACAACTAGAAGAACAAATTTATTTTAAGTTTCAGTCCACATTGAATTTATATAGTTCAATTATGCTTAAAATCGGACATTACTGTCTAAGCATGTATCTTTATATAAGATTTAGAAGGAATGTAATTTGGAGTGAATTACTGTTATAGAATAACTTTGAAATAAATATCTTTGAGTCTAATATTCTGAATGTTCTATAAATGGCCATTGGGGAGTGACTGGTTAAAAGTATTTTTGTGAACACTGATTTACCTGAGGGGGGTGTACAGGGTTCTAAAGGGATCACAAACCTTTCCCTGGGCTTTTCTACTTTGGTCCTATAGTAAGATATTATATGACCTAACTAAACTTTAGGAGGTCTCTCTAGTAGATGAAGATGCCTAAATTAGAGGATGCTAATAGTAGTTGATAATTTCTAGTACTTTATAGACCTGGAAATATATGGACTTACACTCAGATGTGGATTCAAACCCCAAACTTCCATTAATTACACATGGGGCTTCATATCTGCATTTTCTCATCCATGATTACATTTGGCCCATAACATTGGGTTAAACTGTGCAGGTTAATTTTTATGCAAATTTGATACAGCCAATGTATTCTTATTTTCTTAAGATTTTCTCTTTGTAAGAATATGGTATATAATACATGTAATATGCGAAATAGATGTTCATCAACTGTTACCAGCATGGTCAACTCTATCAAAACTGATCCATCTAAGATTCCTTGAGGATTAACTATAAATATGGGTGCTTGGCATGCACACATGTATTTTACTTGATTTAATGAATGATAGCAATTTTTGAAATAAATTTCACTGCTATATTCTGTTGGTCTGTGCAAAACTGGTAACAAACAGTAACCTGTATGAATAAAGAGTATATCTGGACTTTCAAATAGAGTAACTATTCCTGAACTACTCTTCCCATCATAAACAAATGGGGGGGAGGTGGAGAACCATACTAACCTGCTTGGAATTTATTATCAATGAATTACTGATTTTTTTTATTATTTAAAAGTTGCTATCCATTATCTTTCAAATATTTTCCCCCCTTTTCTCTATATCCCTTCTTCTGAGTTCCTAATTACTTACTTGCTTAATATTAGGCCAAGAAGCATGAAGAATAAGAGTTGATTTTAAAAATTAACCCTCAGAATAAAGTCTAAAATAAAATAACGATTCACTTTAATATTAATGAATTTTAACATAGCATTTCAATTGAGGGTTTGCATCTGATTTCTTTTTTCTGTGACTTTAGTTTATATAATCCCTATAGATTTTTGTGTCTGATCTCCTGATCAAGTTCAAGTGAATTATTTCAAATATTGCATATATCTCAGTTCCCATTTTATTCTTCGGGGTTTTACATCAATAATCTATTGCATCATTATCTATAGAAACATTTTACATCCTTCCTCCACAATTCCAATGTCTGAGTCATTTGTTTTCTCAGTTTTTATCCCTCTTGACTATGGATTTTCCTGCTTATGTAATTTGTTGTATTTTGGACATCAAAAGACTCTTGTACAGATTCTGAATTTTTGTTTTCCTCTGAATATTCAATGTTGTCTAGTAGGCAGTTAGGCTACTAGTGTTTCACTTGATCAAGTGGAGACTTCACGTTTTGCTAGGGTGTATTTGTTTTGGTTTTACATTTAGTTCCGGGAAAAGTTTTTCTAGGGTATGGCTATTATTTGTAAAATGGAATCCTTCTAGGATTTTGCTAGAAGCCTGCAATGTTGAAATATTCCCTCTAAATTTGACAACATTAACTCAAACATCTGTATCCCCAGAACTTGGAAGTTTTACTCCATTCCTTAGCCTTCTAGATGTTTTTTTCTGTTTCCCTTGGAGCTGTGCTCCCATTTTATTCAAGTCTTGTATCACTGCCAGTATGTACAAAAAAGCCTACAGCAGCTATACCACCACAAAAAAACCTGGAACTAAGATGGTTACCAATAGATGAACACGCTATGGTACATCCACATGACATAATTATTCAGTAAAAAATGAGCAATCTAGCTATGAAAATACAGGGAAGAACCTTAAGTGAATATTGCTATGTGGAAGAAATTGTAAAGGCTGAATACTGGAGGATTCTAGTTATATGGAATTCTAGAAAAGGCAAAACTCAAGTTATGGTAAGAAGATCAGTGGTGTATGAGAGTTTGTCAGGGTAAGGTGGGAGAGGATTTAGTAGGTGAAGTACTGTGTAGGGTGGTGAAGCTATTTTGTATGAGAGTTAATGAAGCATATAACACAATGCATAGGTCACAATCCATAGCACTTTACTGCACAGAGAATGAATCTTAAGAGATGAAAACTTAAAAATCATTTAGGAGGTCAGGGGATCCCAAGACAGAAGGAAGAATGTAATAAAAAAAAAAAATCAAACTATGTTACAAATTCATGAAAAGACTTCATTGAAGAGGGTAGGGGAAAATGGCCCAGCTTACGTAGTGTTGGAAATGAAGTATATAATGCTAGATGAAAGCAATTCAATATAAGTAACATACTCTAGTTGATAAAGTTGTTTCCTCCCAGGGTATGGATAAGCAATTGATGATATTGAACATGTATAATAATGCATACATTATTCAGCATATACCTATTATATACTGAATAAGTGAAGTTCAGTAGATGGCAGGGGCCAGATTTCTCACTGTTGGAGAAGATTACAGATAAGCAAGAAAGAGGAGTCTACAATGATCCATGTAGTAATGGATCA
Source organism: Panthera leo (assembly GCF_018350215.1). NCBI lineage: Eukaryota > Metazoa > Chordata > Mammalia > Carnivora > Felidae > Panthera > Panthera leo. The sequence continues at coordinate 141,048,908 of NC_056680.1, forward strand.
GAGTTGGAGACCTCATATGAACTCATGTTTGGTATAATAGAGGATTACATATAGAAAACTTACAGATATGTGTATATATGTTCATGTACATAACTACTTAATTATCTAAGGGAGCCTATAAGCAACTACATCCCTGTACCAATGAACACATTTACCATAGAATTATTGGTTTCTATTATTATTCTCAAGTTTTAAAAACCAGGGTTCTTTGGAAAAGTCCATAGACTATAAGAGGAGCTTGGGGCATTTTCCAGTGCCAGAGAATAAGAAAATGCTAAAACAAAACACAAAATAAAGATACATGATGAGCATATGTCAAATACCCAGAAGGCAATTCAAAGAGTTTCTTATTGGAACCATTTGAGTGGACAGGATTATACTTCTAAGTATAAAATTCATGAGTCTATTCAATCATCTATCATTATGAACAAATGGAGAGAACAGACAAATCCGCAAAAAATTCCAGATAACATACATGTAGTATCCCTTCTTCAAATTGAAATAGAACTCTTGACTCCTTTTGTATGAACTGCATATATTTCCTTTGAAGAGTACAATATGGACAGGGAAGGAAGACTTAAGTTTACAGTAGATAAACCTGGCATACCTCAAACCCGGTGATTAAGGTTAACAATAAGTCATGTACCCTTAATATGATGGATACAAATGACACTATCTCTGAGGTCTTCCTCCCCCAAATCCAGAACATTAGTATAATCATGAGGGAATCAGAAAAACTAAAGTGAGTAACATTCTATAAAACAATTGGCCAGTAATCTTCAAAACTGAAGGTCATTAAAAAAAAAAAAAAAAAAAAGTCTTGGAAACTGTCAGAATGCAAAGGTGCCAAAGGAGCCATGACTATTAATTGTAATGTGTTATACTCTAGATGGGATCCTAGAACTAAAAAAAAAAAAAAAAAATTAGGGAAAAAGTAAAAAATTCTGAACATTAACTAAAACATAGGTTTTCTCAGTTTACTAATTATAACAAATATACCATTCTAATATAATATGTTAATCGGAGAAACTGAATATGGGTGTGGAAGAGCATTCTGTATTATAACTTTCATAGAAATCTAGAAGTGTTCCAAAAAAAAAAAAAAAAATCTTTGTAGATTTATACTTTTTTTAAATACATTATTTTTAGTATTAAATATCCATCTAGTTGCCCAAATATAGAACAACCTTAATGCTTTACCCTTCTTATATTATTAGTATTTGTATATGTAGATTTAAAAGGAATATTGTTACATTTTTATTAGATGTTCCTCACCTGCACTATGCAACAAAAAGACCTCTCTGGGAACCATGCTGAACAAAAGGAAAAGCAAGAAAATTGATGTTTGGTATTCCTGAAAAATAATGCTTTATTATACATGAATCTATTACAGTCATGCTAACAGAAAAAGAAAAATGTTTGCAAGGTGATTTCCCCTTATGCAAATAATGCCTCTGCTCACATACTCCAAATGACTGTCTTTGATATTGGCAGGATAAGGCACAAATATGCGGTATTTAGATGCACTCACCTTTCTGGGACTTGAGTCCATAGGTGAGGAAAAGCACAGGTTTCCCTTGGGCTTAAATGGTATTCATCATGAAAGTGGATGTTATGAGTTGTATGGTGCTTCCACTGAATGCTAGACCTGATGACAGAAGTGATTTTTTTTTAACATGTTTCAAGTTCTTTTTTTTTAATTTGTAATATGGAGGATCCCCTTAAGCAGTGCTATTCAAAATCTGTTTTATGCCTTAATTCCAGTGCATAAACTTTTGTCAACTAGATATTAAGAAGTATGGAAATGGAGAATAAGCACATGGAAAAGTTTACTGCACTTTGAAATTGATGTATTTTATAAAAATATTTATCCACAAAATACTAGAAATAGGACTTTAATCCTTTATAACAAATGGTGAGGAACACTTCTCTCAAGCATAGGGCCTAGAGTAGGGGGACCCCCTTTCCCCAAGTCTAAATGAGATGCTCAAGGCAGGTGGGGGCAGGGGACAGAGAAGAAAGAAGTACCACAGATCAAGAAAGATCATATTTGACTTTTCCATGATCTTTAAGATGGGGTCAACTTCTACTCTCAAAAGAGCTTAAGATTTTAGACTTCTCTTTACTTTCCCATGAGCCTTTAGTTAACTAACATTATGACCACATTCACAAAACTCTTAATCAACTGTGGGAAATATACAGGGAACTAGACACATTTCATCCTGTAAACTTTAAGAAGGAAAATACAACGTAGAACTGTGTGATTACAAGATTAGTCATACTTATTTTTCATGGATTGAGTTTTGGATTACTGCATAAGGATAATGATGATGCCTGAAGAAATGTACTGATGTCTTTTCATACATCATGAATTGGAACTATAAAGAAAAACATTGATTTTTTTTTTTTTTTTTAAGGTAAGTGATGTGTTAGGAATTTTGTTTTCTTACTTTGGAGAAGTTATCTGTTTTTTTTAACCCACAGGTAAATTTCTGTCCTACTACAAACATCAGTTTTAGTTTTGAAATGTGCACGATGACCTATATTAACTCAATTTGTCTTTTCATATAATATATATATATATATATATATATATATATATATATATATATATATTATATTTATATATAAAAATCCCAGTTTGTGATTCCATGTTATTGCCCTGCAAGTGTGAGGGTAGCTACTCACCATCTCTGCCTGTGGATTACTACCTCTGTGATATGGAGAAATGCAGACCTCCTAGGCTGTCACATTTACTTTTCTCATGCCTAATTATGTCCAGGATAAGGTGCGTGGTCTGTGTCTTAGTTTGGGTTGCCTCAAAAAACATTCCATAGCCTGAGTGGCTTGGGCAACAAACATTTATTTCCTTATGCTCCTGCAGACTAGCAAATTTAAGATCAAGGTGCTGAGAGATCTAGAGTCTGGTGAAAGCCTACTTTCTGGTTGGTAGATGGGCATTGTGCTGTGTCCTCACAGAAGGAGGAGAGAAAAGGGGTGGGGGGGGGAGGGTGTGAAAGCAAGCACTCCTGTCTCTTCTTACAAGGGCACAAAGCCCATTATGAGGGCTCCATCCTCATAACATAGTTACCGCTGAAAGGCCTCCACTTCCAGATATCACACACGTTGTTGATTAGACCTTGACATATGAATTTTGAAGGAACGCATTCAGTTCATAGAATTCTTTCTTTGGCCAAACAAAATTCATGTACTCCTCACAAGTAGAATACATTCTTTCCACCCTCATAGCTCCCCAAAGTCTTAACTTTTGCAGCATCAACTCCTAAAGTCTTAAGTTCAACAACTCATCTAAATATCATCTGAATCACATAAGGGTGAAACTCAAGATAGGATTCATCACAAGGCAAAAAAAAAAAGAAAAAAAAAAAAAAAGAAAAAAATCTTCTCCAGCTGTGAACCTTTGAAACCAGAGAAGTTATGTGCTTTCAAAATATGATGATGAGACAAGTAGAGAATAGACTTTCTTATTCCAAAAGGAAAAAAAAGAAAAATGAAGAATGAGGTGATAGGATCTGAACAGGCAAACTCCATGAGACCTTAAGGCTTTACAACAATCTTCTCTGGCTCATTTCTCTGCTTTTTGGATCCACTGAGGTAACCATGTCACTCCCATAGGTCAGCAGGGTACTATGCAATCCCTGCTTCTCTGCATGGACACTGCCCATGTTGAGACAGGGGTTGTGCTCTTGAGGCTCCAATGGGTTGCCTGCCCCTACTACTTCCGTTGGAAGTCTAGACAGTAATCCCAGTGATATCTGAATCACCTTTGGGGTTCTTCCTTTTTCTTAAAGGAAAGCTCACATCCACAGCCTGCCTTCATTCCATCTTGTTTTCAGTTTCCTTTACCCACAACTGACTGCATTTCTGCTGGTATTCTGGATTCTGTTTAGATTGCTGATTAAATCAGTGATAGACACCCACGCTGATCTCCTTATCAAAAGGTCTTTCTAGTACATCCTTCATGTTTTCTTCCAAATATGCTTCTACATTTTTTGTGATATGGATTGAGAATTTTCCAAGGCTTTAAGTTATGGTTCATTTTTACCTAATTCCATATTCAGTTAATTTATCTTCTTGCATTTTACTACAAGTAGTCAGGAGGACCCAAGCCTCAAACCTTTTCTTAGCAACCACATCCACTAAATATGTAGTTTCAGTGTTCACAAGCTCAGCTTTCTATAAAACACAAAGACACGAATACCATTCAGCCAAGTTCTTTGCCACTTTATAACAAGGATTGCCTTTTCTCCATTGTCCAATAACATGTTCCTTAATTCTGAGAGCGCATCAGAATGGCCTTTCTCTATTTCTCCAATGTTCTATGTGATAATTTAGGTGTTCTAGAAGATGGACGCCTTTTATACAGCTATCCTCTTTCTGATCCCTTACCAGAATCATCTTTAAAATTCCCTTAGTGGTTTTGTCTAGCATGTACCTCAAAACTCTTCTAGCTTCTAATTATGACCCAGTTCCAAAGATGCTTCCACAATTTTAGATATTTGTTATAGCAGCATCCCACTTCTTGGTACTAATTCTTGACTTCCCGCACAGGCTACTATAACAAACGCCATAGGTTAGGTGGCTTAAGTATTTCTCACAGATCTAGAGGCTGGGAAGTCCAAGATCAAGGTGCTGGCAGGAGGAGCAGAGAAGCAGCAAGCCCTTTTGGGCTCTTCTTCTAAGGGTATTAACCCCATCAGGAGGGGTCCACCCTCAAACCTAATTACCTCCCGTATCCTTACTTCCCAATACCAATGCACTGGAAATTGGGTTTTAATGTATGCATTTTGTGGGAACACAAACATTCAATCTCTAGTAGTCCGTATACAAAAACAGGGCTAAATATTATTTTAGGCTATGTTCAAAGCAGCTGAACTAATTGACTACATCTGGTGATGAAGTAATAAAATACACAATCCAAATCCCTTAACAAAGAGAAAGTTCTTATACTCATGCATATTTTAAGATAATTTTGCTCATTTTTTTCTGTGCTTTTTTATAGTAAGCCTTATGAGTGGTAAAGATTTGTCCATAGAGCTCTTACTAGAAATGATTATAACTTGAAGTCTAAATGCTGATAGCATCACTTAGTATGATGATCACCATCCTTAGAATGGACAGAAATCAAAATTCAAAGGAAAACTGGCTAATAGGATATTCCATTAGGATTCTTGGCCATCTTGTGAAGGAATTAGGGATAATGTCAACCAAGAAATAGCTATACATAAGATTGGATATAGGTTTCATATCACTTCTTCCCTTGCCCTTTTTCTTCTTCATGGTGAGACCAGCTCCAGGACCCATTCACTTGTTTTATCATTCAGACCCTGGGACCAAAGTAGGAATTTTTTTTTATTTGGGCAAGACTTATGCTGTAATATGTTTATGCTTTAACCTGCTTTTTTACATATAGGAATGGGAAGGGGAATTAAAGTTGTCAAGAGTTAACTTTTATTATAACCGTAAGATGCAGATCTTCCTACAACAGTTAACTATGCCATTTCTTCCTAGGCTATCGGAACTATTCAGTCATTCAGAATAGGATTACAGAAGGATTAAGCAGTCATCCCTTACTAATGTTGCCAGTGGTGACCATGGAGATAAACCCTGTAGTGGTGAACGTATTAAAGCATTTTTAGGGGAAGCATGAGGTGGTTTACCCTAGAAAATACCAGGGAAAGAGTGGGAGGAATGGAACTAGAGACACAGCTACAGAAAGTCTTGCAAGCTGTTTTGTTGTCAAATGGGGCAACTCAAGTAAAGGAATTTGGAATTAATGCAGGTTTGTTAGATCGTTCTAACAAAAGACGAGCATATATTTGGTCTCATACACTAAAGGTGAAGTATTTTCTGGTCAGGTTTATAAAGTTGTTGATTACCAACTTAAAAGCTCAGCTGAAATCATTCTGGACACCATATCACATGTAAGTTGTTTAATTTATTCATCCATTCCTTTATTTCTTCATTTGAAGGGCAAGGATGAAGGTAGCTTTTGCTCTATACCTTGTTTCTAGTCCCCAGTATCATTAGCTGTTCCCAAATATAGTGTCAAAGTCCTCTTTTGCTCTTGTCAACCAAGAGAGACCAAAAATGTTAAGAATTGAAATATTATTACCTCTTCTGTCACCAATGACGTTGGAACCTAGTTTCTCTGAACTTCAGGTTAAAGAGAAGCCTGAGCTAAGAAACCTATCGAAAGATACCTGAAGAATGAAGTTAAAGAGTTTGCAAAAACAGAGGAAAGGACCAGAGCTTGATAGCCAAGTTAAGCTTTCAAAGTGAGCTCTTGGAGGAATACAATGGAGAGTGGGAAGAGACCTATGCACAGGGGACTTTTCTTTCCCTGTTTTTCCATCCTATGCAGATGAACAGAAGAACAGAATGAGTCAGTAGAATTTGTATTTTATGAGAGGTTTGGTCAACGGAATGGGTGTTTTCCAGAATACTTTTTCACTTATTCAGAAGCCTGATTCTCATCTAATTTTCACTGAAACATTTCATGAAACATAGACGACATGGTCTCCACTTTCCCAGAGGATCTATAATTCAGTCAGGACTAACAACAAACAATGAAGCGATATTTCTATCATTTGTTGTTGTAGTTATAAAAGTAAAAGGCCCAACCTCAGCTGTTCAAAAATACCTAAGTGCTGAAGGGAATTGTTAGAGGGGTGGCAGCAGCTGAGTTGGGCTTGGTCTGGGAAGGCTCCGTGTTGCTAATTCCCTGAATGATTCATCCTTTCCTTGTAACAACCTTGAGTTTCCTGCCTCCTGTTTGAAATTTAGCCCTTAGCGTCTTTGTTCCTTTTAAAAAATATATACATTAAATGTGGGGAGAAAATGTAACAACTTTCTAGTTGTTAGAGACCTTTAGAACAATTTCGAAATATGGAGGGAAAACTTGTCTAAATTTTTTAGATGTTTCCATGATATGGTCTTATTTTCCTGATTCACTGGCGATTTACTGATTACCCTTTTCACACTATTTCTCTTTAAAATTGGATAGGGCCTATTTGACGGTCAGTGATACAGGATGGGAAGTAAGTACATTGGGAAGGGTGAGGAATAAGTAGGGTAGCTTGTGTACCAGATCCACAGTTTGCGTGTTGCTATAGCAACACCAATGGCAGAGCCCTGAGCATGCCTATGAGAGAAGGCCTGAGGGCATCGGGAACAGTGAGAAATTAGAACTGCAAAAGAGAAAAAGGAGCAATGGAAAATACAATAGAAGGTTGTACCGCAGGGTAGTAACAAGGAGGTTGCTCCCAGTTTTATCCAAGTCTGCCCCTAAAAGGACTAAGATGTACCATCCATCAGTATAGCGATTCAACAAAAATACTAACTCCACTCTGTGTGCTAGACACCATGCAAAAATATATAACTTTAACATGTTTTTCTTTCAAAGTACTAATAACTTAGTCAAGAAATATATTTATATAACAATATCAAGTTATCAATTTGCGATCACTGCTTAACAGTCTTAACAGAAAGTTAAGTTGCTTTCCTGTAGATGTTCAACTAATTGTTTTCCCTACTGGTATTAGCTTATCCAACCTACTTTGTTAGCACATTCATTAATGCACAGATTTATTTCCATTTATTGAGGTCATCTATGTACCAGCTAGTAGAGATTCAACAGTGAACAAGATAGATAGTCTCTAGATTATCTTACATAGTTACCACCTAATCCCATCATTCATTTACAATAAGGTAGACAAGACATTTAAAAAATGGTCACACAAATAAGTAACAAATACCACCTACACGCTGTTGTCTTTGTTCTTTATGTGACCATCAATATTTACCCCAAGATAATGGTGGCAGCAGCATGTGTGTGTGTGTGCGCATGCATGTGTGTGTAGGCTAGGTGGGACTTGAATATGATGTGTAGAAGAGAGAGCCTCCCCCCTCAAAAAACATTGGTGGGAAATTGGGAGGTATTGCATGCCAACCCAGTACTTCCCGAGTGTCTTGAAATTTGCCTCAGGCATTTTTTTTTTTTACTATCCCCCAATGAGATCATTTTGAACTTTTTTTTTTTTTTTTTTGAGAGAGAGAGAGAGAGAGAGAGAGAGAGGGGGGGGGGGAGGGGCAGAGAGAGAGGGAGACACAGGATCTGAAGCAGGCTCCACAGGCTCTGAGCTGTCAGCACAGAGCCCGACACGGGGCTCGAACTCAGGAACCTGGAGATCACGACCTGAGCTGAAGTCAGATGCTTAGCTGGCTGAGCCACCCAGGTGCCCCCCAATGAGATCATTTTGATAGGACTTCATCTCCAAGTCAAATTTACTTAAGTATTCACTTCTGTATTCACTTTTCAATCAGTATGCATTGAGTGCCTGCTCTGTACAACTGTCAACTTCTTCTAGGTTTATGGAGAAAGAATAAGCAGTGCGGACTGAGCCTTCTCACTCTGGAACTCACATTGTTGTTGTAGGGGGAAGGCCAGGCAGGCATTAAGTTACTATTATTTACAGAAACTGTGGTAAGGGACACAAATGAAGATACAGAGGGCCAATGGATTACAACAGAGAAAACTGACCTTGCTTGGAAAGAGGGCTAACAAAAGTGTTTGAGAAAGGAACACTTAAGTAGAGATCACAATGTAGCTAAGTGAAGAGCTAGGAAACAAAGACTCAAGCTTTGGGGTAGAAAGGAACAAGTGACGTGAACAGACACCATCTACTATAAATTCAGACAGAACAAAAGTCACTTTTTATTTCCCTTTAAAGCAAACTAAAAGGGATTCTAATCATACAAGATGATGGGGGAATTTCTGTCCTTATTCTGGCTTCCAGCTACATTGGTCACAACCATGTGATAGCCCAGATCTTCACTTGAAGAGACTTTTCAGGAAAGCCTTTCTGGTGATCAGTTCACAATCATCAAAAGATCACAAATGTAGTCTAGTTTTGGGACTTTTAAGCCCAGCTTGGTCTACTGTTCCTGTGCAATCTTGGGCATGGGAAAGAGTTCATGGAGAGGATCCCTTGCTGAGGTTGCAGTTTCCCTAGATGGATCAGATCTTCCCTGGGACCTTATGGGGAAGCCAACCAAGGAACACTTCTATTAATACAGCTCCTAACAGTCATCAATTTCTCACCCTTAAGGGGGATTGCTCTCCTTACCTTGCATAAGCCACTCAAACCACTCAAGCCATTCAAGAACTAAAGTATAACCTCTCAAATTATAATGTTGCACATAGCATGTTTAAATATATCAGAAATATGCCACAGTGGCCAAACAGCAAAGAAAAGCTCTTTAAAGAATAAAATCATAATGCCTTTTTAAAGTTTTTTAATGTTTCTTTTTGAGAGAGACAGAACACAGAAGGGGAGGGGCAGAGAGAGGAGACACAGAATCTGAAGCAGGTTCCAGGCTCTGAGCTGGCGGCACAGAGCCCGACGCAGGGCTAGAACTCATGAGCCTCGAGATCATGACCTAAGCTGAAGAAGATCGCTTAACTGACTGAGCCACCCAGGCACCCCAAATCATACATGCTCGAGATAACCTAAAAAATAAATAAATCAATGAAAATAACCAATGTCTATGGTCTTACGAAGTCATGTTAATGATATTGGTATCTGTTAACATTTATGTACATTTCATTGTTAATGTAGTGACAATTTATGATACAAATACATACATAGGTGTGTTTAACTTGATCTTCTGAAGTTAGGGTAACAGGTTGTATAGACTATATTAATAGTTCTATATTGAATTTTTCCAAATGAATTGAAAAGATTCTAGTTAGCAGGCCATCCAACCTTTAGAACTGTGTAATAGCCATACAAAAACATAAAGGTTAAATCTGTTGTTGTGAGATGCTTCACGCTGTTCACTTTCCAGAGTGTACCGTTCGGTCTTCCATCAGCTACTGGTCATGGAGTAAAGGAAGAAGGAAAGCTCTAAATTAGTCACACTGTTGTTTTTAATCAACATGAAAGTTCAAAATTCTGAATATTGCGTAGGCAACTGAGAAATAAAAAGAACAAAAGTCCTTAAGACTTTTCAAAAACTATCGACTTAATCATGACCAAGGGACATGAGAGGAAAGTGGCATAGAGAACATGGTAAATCAAACCCAGGACTTAATGCAAAAGACCTGAGCTAGCAGTGACAGGTCTTGTTCAGAAATATTTTAATTTCACACAGATATACACCAGGGCTTATCTGACAGAGAAACAAGAGGATGTTCTAAGAAAGGAGAGAAAGATTTGAGGCATTAGAAAAGTAAATAGTTTAAATTTGAAACTATGTGGCCCGGCTCTGATGCAGGTGAATCAGAGATGCAGTCACTGAGCAATGAAGGCATTATGGGATGTTGGATAGAAGAATTATGTTAATGTTCATGAGAGGGAGAGCCAGCCAGGGAGACAGAATCTTGACATTCATGAGGCTTAGTCACCTAGGTAAGATCTGTTGGACTAGTAAATGTTGGCACAAACTAGTGTCCACTTAGTGTATACACACACACACACACACACACACACACACACACACACACACACCAGGTATTTTAGTTCTATTTCTGTTTTATGGTAGGCACAAAGACCTGAGGTTTGGGCAGGGAACCATGAACAGACTGGTTGTTAACAAAATGTTACTAACTGTAGGGGTGCCTGGGTGGCTCAGTCGGTTGAGCATCAGACTTCGGCTCAGCTCATGATCTCACTGTTCAGGGGCTCAAGTCCCACTTTGGGCTCCTTGCTGACAGCTCAGAGCCTGGGTCCTGCTTCGGATTCTGTGTGTGTCTCTCTCTACACCTCCCATGCTCTCACTCTGTCTCTCTCAAAGATAAACAAACATTAAAGTGTTACTAACTGTAATGTGATAGTTTTGTTCCAAATGCTATCTTTGTGATAAAGGGATCCCTGAATTATTTGTTATGTTCATTAAATTGAATAAAATTTTTGTCATGTTTTGATTAATCTTTTCTTAAGTATTTTTCAGGGTTAAGGAGTTCAAGCATAGTTCTACTCTCCAAATTTCCTTTAACAAAGTTTAATTTATAATGATATCTAACACCAAAAAGGAAAGGTTTCTTCACATGATAAATGAAAGTTGTGGGGACAATGCTATGCTCACATGAGGCATATCTCTATATGAAATTAGATTCCATTGTCTGAAAATGTGAAGACATTTTCAAAAGGAGCACTTGAAAAAGGAGGAGCACTAGACTGAAAGAGGGGCTTGAAAGAGAAAGGAGGGAAAAATATACAGGGATGAGGGGCAACAGAAACTTCTTTTATAGCACTGCCTTGGTGTCCCCTACCACAGTACAAGAGAATGACTTGACAAAGACCGGACCTCTCAGTTCATATTCCTCCCTTGAGATCTATTTGTCACTATAATGGACACTCTCCTAAATCTCCAGGCTATTCCAACACACAGTTTTGACTGACAAAGAAGTAACTCAGGAAATCATAACCACCTTCCTGTATCATCTTATAGAGGGTAGGAAAGAATAGGATCATGCTAGAGAAGCATTGACCACCGACTGCTTTGCAGGATCAAGACTGGGTATCCACAATGCTGGAAAGTTCCATGAATCTGCAGCAGCCGCAGCAGCCACAGCAGTCCAGAAAATATCCCTACCCATTCCTGTTGCAAGATTTAATTCCCTGGTTAGCCAACAGAGAAAATAATAGAAACAATGAGTGTCAATTAAGTTTTCTAGAAGTGCCCTATCACTTTAGCCTCTTTCCCCAATTTTTTTTAGTCATTTTTCCCACTTTATACAAAAAAAAAAAAAAAATTAGAATCTTTAATATCTCCAAGTGAACGTTTTGGTGAAAAGCCAATCTTAACATTCAAAAAGCTTATTGAACAAAGAGGTTCCATGATTCAAGCTATGTATATACCTCCGTTATCCAGATTTAACAAGAGACCAGGTGATTTTTGCCCATATTAGAGGAGCATTAGTTTCTTATTTTTTGTATTTTGAGAGAGCATGAGCAGGGAGGGTCAAAGAGACATGGAGAGAAAGAATCATGACCGGAGATTGGGGGGGAAAAAAAAAAAAAAAAAAAAAAAAATCAAGGATCAGACACTTAACCCCTTGAGTCACCCAGGTACCCCTAGAGGAACATTGGTTAAGCCAAATATACCATGGAAGTTGTGTACTTAGTAAAAGAGATGTGATTCAGCCTATGAGTAAACAGTCTCTAGTTCTGAGTAAAAGATATTCCAAAAGTCAACATTCACGTATCAATGACTTGGTATTGACGGTTTATCATAGAATACTATATAAAATGGTTACCTTCCAAAGAGATGCTATGTAACTACGTCAAACTAAAATATAACTGACCATATACATATGGTACAAATGTTACAACACCAATTCAGGATGTTACAACTCCTGTAATGTATGTACTGCAATAGTGTATTTATATACTCCTTTTGTCACCATCACCACACCTGTAATTACAGTGGAAAATCGCTATAACAAAATAACCAATGCCTCAAACTTGTCCTAGAATTGTATTTTGTGAGCTAAATGAAATGGAAGGGTATGCAGTTGGCTAAGCATGAATTCCAGAGGTCTGTCTTTAAGATTTACTACTGTAAGTGTTAATCCAGGGCGGGATTCTAGATCTTGTGGATGACTAGGACTTCTAGGATAGGAGTGTAGACTTTAGAAATCCTCTGGTTAATCAGCACCCGTTCTATTGATCAGATAGCATGTAGGAACTCGACTGGAGAATGGGAAATCAAGATATTTACTATCAGCCTTTTTTTTTATTTAGCCTTTTCTCCTTTTTAAGTTGGGGTTGCTATTATTTCCCCCCATAGTCTTATCATCCCACAAAATCTTCTCATCTCTTGTCTTGAGAAGATCACTATTGATTTTTATGTTTGAGAGCATATTCCTTTCTGCCTTTTTATTAAGAATCTTAGATATAAATATACATGAGGAATTCTGATATGCTATATACTTCACTTATTTGGGACGCAAGCTATAATGCATTTGTGTTCTATGGTAGGTCACGATGGGGAGGATTCACTGCTAAAGAAAAAGTGATAAAACCTAAAGAAGGAACATGAACCGCATCCCTAGGACTCAAGTTAGGAAGAGGAGGTAACAAGGGAGCTGGCTTGCAAGGGAAGGAAAATGCCCTGAAGAAATTAAAAAAAAAAAAAATTGTTCACTTCGTAATAGAGAACACAAGCAGGGGAAAGAGAAATTTAAGCAGGCTCCCTGCTCAGCACAGAGTCCGACATGGGGTTTGATCCCAAGACCCTGGGATCATGACCTGAGCTGAAATCACGAGTCCAACTGACTGAGTCACCTAGGGTTTTAAGTTCATACTTTAAGATCATACTTTAAGAGCAGGGGAAAAGGAGACATATCTATAGTAAACATATTTTATACCAACACTCCACTAGTCCAGGTGATTTTTCCAACATAATAAAGTACCAGATAGAAGAAAAAAAACAAAACTAAACTAAAAGTACTGTTTAGGAAGTTTGGGAGAGAAAGACACTAGATTCTATATAAGTTATCACTGAAATTCTTAATATGCATAACAAAAAAAAATGAGTTTTGGTAATTATTAAAAATACAAACCTACAAAAAAATGTGGCCCAAAATAAGGACTAATACCAGTCAGGAGAAATGGACCCGGGGATGATTTAGCATTTAGAGTTAGCAATAAAGAACATTTAAAGGAGCAATTAGAAATGTCCAAGACAAGAAGTAAAGATGGCTACAATAAGTGGACAAGTGAAGAGACTATTTTGAAAATGGAATTTCTAGATTTTAGTAAATATCTGAAGGTAGAAACAAACTGGGGTTATTTAACTGTAGATTAGACCTTTATTAGAGAAAGTCAGTAACACTGAAGGCTGATTAACAGATCACCCATTCTAAAAAAAGTAGAAAAAAAAACAAAAAATTAAGATAGCCCCCGAGAGGTATGGAACATATTAAACAATTTAACATAGTACATGAAACTTCAATAGGAGGAGAGCTATAAGGAACAGAATATAAGACAGTAATGACCAAAATAAAACAGAGAAGTTTTAACTTCTTAAACCTCAAGGTTGATACAAAGAAAACTACACATAGGTGCAAACTGATTAAAAAAGAAAACTTAATAGCCAAAGGGGGAAAAACCCCAATCAACCCAGAATTCTAAAACCTCAAACATTCTGAGAAGACAAATACTTTGATAAATTAAGACTGATAAAGCTATAGTAATTGAGGCATAGTACAGGAAGATTAAATACATAAAATCTAACAAATCTAGGAATAAACCAACATATATGGTCAATCTTCCACAATATTGCCAAGTTGTTGAAGCAATAGTCTTTAGCAAGTATTTCTGGAGTATTTGAGTATCCACACATTAAAGTGTATGAAGTCCTCTTACGTAGCACCATATAAAAAATTACGTTGAAATTGATCAGAAACCTACAGGTGTTAAAACCATAGACATCAATAAAGCAGATTTTTCAATCTTGTTTTAGGCAAAAATGTACTAGATACACAAGCACTAACCTTGAATTAAAATCTGACTTCAAAACTTAACCACTCTGGTCTTCAACAGAGATTATTACAAAAATGAAGAGATAGGCCAGAGAACAGAATATTTGTAATACACATAGATGTTTAGTGACTTGTATCCAGAAATCTTTTTATAAATCAACAATTCAATTTTTTTAAACGCAAATCATTTAGAAAGTCACCAAGTTATACCGATGGTCAATAAGAACTACAAACAAGCATTCCTACACAATATTAGTCATCAGGGAAAGGCAAGTTAGGCCACTGAGTGAAGACACTGCTGGAATGCTAAAATTTAAAAGATAGTCAATTAAAAGATAAACAGTATGGGCAGGAAATTGTAGGTGTTTTGATGGAAATGCAAAATGGTATTACTTCTTTGGAAATCATTTGTTTTGTATAAAGTTAAGCATATTACCATAAGGTTTAGCTATCCCTTCAGGTCTTTAACCAAGGGAAATAAAACCTAGATCTACACAAAGACCTGTACATGGACGTTTATAACAACTTTATAATAGCCTAGAAGAAAAAACAACCCAACATGTCCAAAACATAGATAGGTTAAGTAGAATAGTGAGAAGAGATTCATCTGGTCACCGACAGAGGGTGGATAGGATTTACAGCAAAAAAGCAAGAGGAAATTCTTTGCCAGTTGAAATGCTCTTTGTCCTCTTGATTGGCATGATGGTTACATGACAGAAATAGTCACAATTCATTGAACTAGACTTTTTAATGAGTAAATTTTACTATGTAAATTACACCTCAGTAAGCCCAATTTAAAAAGGGGTCCCTCAGCTCATCAAGTGAGCATTTGATTAAAGTAAGTTAAGAGACTTAGCTGAAGATTTGAGGCTTTACCTTTCTTTAAATAATTGGGCGATAACTTAGAAAAATTTAACACTACCAAGCTCCATGTGAATAAACTAAAATCAGTAAGCAGGAGATGCAAGAAGACAGATTTTATCTGTATATATGGAAAAATGGTCACCAAAACCAAAATAGCTTATTCTAGGAACTGGTGAATGCTCTACCACTAAGAAGCTGGAGCTTTGTTCATTTGAGAGGATGCAGAGGGGTTCGTCGCATTGTTTGGCTGGCTTTTGTTAAAGATTCTAAGGGTCACTCATTTTAGGCTATAAATCTTCAGGACAGGCATAAAAGATACAGTGTTTTCCCTTTTGTGAGGGACAAAAATAAGTTTTAGTTCCATTTTATATTTTTTAGAGTCTATAAGTTGATACCAAATTAACTGAAGACGAAGTCATTTTTCCTGTAGCCTATATAAAAATAAATTCTAATGTCCCACATTCCTTAACTGAGTGACCAAACATCTGCATTTTCATACATTGGATTATATGTAACTGTTGTGTAGATGGTGGATTATACCCTGTAGAAGAATTATTTGTATATCTGGAATGTGGTTGGTTCCCTTCTCCGACAGATTAACGTATTTCAGTACTAAATATTTAGTTGTATATGTTCTTTTGCCTCTTAAATTTTGACAAAAGATCGCCTAGACACTGCACTTTTGCCAAGATTAAAACAACAACTTATTTTTCTCCAATCTGCAAGACAATAAACTGTTTGCCTAGAAAATTATGAGTTTTTTATTAGTAAACATCTGCCACATGGCACTGATTAGAATAGAAATACAAAATTGATTAGAAATCTGCCTTAAAAGGTTTTCCATAAAAAGATTCATAAGGTCTAAAAGGAAATAAGCTGATAAAGAAACTCTGCTGACATAGTATTTAACTGAAAATACATGAATATATTCATGAGAAAAATAGGCTATTTAAGTTTCTATCAACACTTCAAAGTTTCAAATTAGGAGTATGCTAATTTTTAAAACACAGGTCACGTAGCTGCAAAACAAAAAGACAAAATAAAAAAAAACAACAAAAACAAAAACCCTCCCATGTTTAGATACCTCGAACAGCATGGTATCAGGGAAACTGCAATCAAGAAGCTCAGTTTGACTTCTTGATAGAGAAGAAGAGCTAGAAAATGAAGGGGCAGGGAAACAAAGTTCATAAGACAGAAAATCAAAATACAGCACCCTTTGAAGACTCAGAAAGTTAAAGAGGCAAATGGTCATGTCTAAAAAAGAAATGAACTAACAAAGACCAATGGATTGAACTTGCAGCAAGGGCTGCTTGTTCTAAAGATAAATAGGCATGGAGGGGAGGGAAGAGGAGACAGGGTGAAGTCCACAGATGAAGGATAGTGCCTGCAGAGGTAACATGTTTGTTACTGAAGTAGTTCACAGCACTATAGAAACCAAAAGTGTATTAAATCATTTAATAGCTTGCCATGAATTATGGAAGAAGACCCATTATTGCAGTATGTTGTTATACAAAACTGCACATTCCAGAAGAGGTATCCAGTCATCTCCAACCTTCCTCAGGGATTTTTCAATTTAGAATTCGCTCATGTGAACTAAATATGAAGTGCCTGAGAAATGACAAATCTTCTATTCTTCAAAACAGTGCAATAAAACAGCCAATCAGATGTATTGATTAATCACTGGATCTATTAGGTATAACAACAAAAGAACTTGGGATAGATCCAAATTTAGAGGACAAACGCGGCCTCCACCATCAAAAAAAGGAATAGCCTTGAAGAATTAAAAGTAATTGCTGAATTACATAAAAAAAAAAGTTGGTTTTTCAAAACTTTTCCGAGTTCATTTGAGAGAAAGAATGAACACAAGCAGGGGGCAGGGAGGGTGGCAGAGACAGACAGACAGACCGACAGACCGACAGACCGACAGACCGACAGACCGACAGACCGACAGACCGACAGACCGACAGACCGACAGACCGACAGACCGACAGACCGACAGACCGACAGACCGACAGACCGACAGACAGACCGACAGACAGACCGACAGACAGACCGACAGACAGACCGACAGACAGACCGACACAGAGACAATATCAATCCTAAGTAGGATCTGCATGGCCAGCTCAGTGCCCAACACGGGCTGGATCTCACAACTGACTGGGAGATCATGACCTGAGCCAAAAATCAAGTGTCAGATACTTAACTGACTGAGCCACTCAGGTGCCCCAAACTAATCTATTTTTTAGATTTAAGGCATATATAACAGGACTATATTTAATTTTTTCACTAAGCATTGATATAGGAATATGTTGACTAGTAATGAATAGCAATTTATACAAAGGAAATAGAAACTGATTATATATTATGTATTAGTATCATTAGAAATGAGGATTTGCCTGAAACAACACCATACCCTAGATTCAGGGTTTTGAATTTAGATTTTGGGCTTAAAAAACAAAGAAACTCCTATGCTTTATGGACTTGGCACCAAGAATAGCATATCAAATTTTGATAAATTTTTTATTTACACACTAGAAACTAATTAAAGTGTGTTTTTAAAATGTGAAATAGTTCTGTGTTGATCACACGGAAAGGGTTAATCATGAAGATTAAACAGGACTCATCACTTTTTAAAATAAATCAGTAAATCAACGATTAAGCAGTAATAAGTTTCTAATGGTTACTAGACAACGAAAGAAATACCAAGAAAAATGCTATTCATATGATCAAAACCTTAGGTGGTAGGTGACCACCATAACTTATTCAGGATTTTTAGATTTTATAACACAGATAAGAATTTGAAGTATATTATTCAGAGAAGTTTTAGGCTTAGAGAAGTTTTGCTTCTAAAATCAAAATAGCTAGTATATATTTACTTAATAAGATTGTGACTTGTTACCAATGTTCGCTGAGATTTGCACTAAACATATCTGTTCTGCTATTTGCCCTTTTGTAGAAAAAAAGCTCATCTGGTAGATGAGGTTTTTCCACCGAATTGACTAGCTTTTGCATAAAGTCATTTACATTTATAAAGTCAGACAAAGGTTTCTATGTACAACCCTACCATTGGTTTATTATGCTTCAGAACATGTTAAACAAAGCCATTAAGCCTAAGAAATTGGACCCTAATAATTCTATTTTTCATAATTCTTAAGCATATGTATAGACTGTTGCAAAAAGGAGCAAATATAACTTGGATGATTTCTGCTTTCCAGGTGTATATTATTTGATGCACACATTTTTCCTTCACATATACACATACGCACATTGTGTGTGTTTTAAGGAAACCCACAACTAAGCAATTTTGAGATATTGGGATGGTTTTAAATTATCCTAGAGCAATATGTGTACTTATAATTTACTCAGGTTGGATGTTAATCTCAAAAATAGGTTTAATGATGGGCATGGCTCCTTACAAGTTTTAGTAGCCACATTAGATTGAGATTAGTGATCTTTTATTTAAAACCAATCAAGTAAAGTTCCTCATTAAACTCTCCCCAACAGGGTTTTTCTTCTCTTTTCCTCCAGCTCACTGAAGTGCTAGGATTCATTTTAGATATATCAATAATAGATCAATGTTCTTCTCTATAGAACTATAGAGAAGTATACAGCTATAAGTAACTTTAAATTTGTAGAGTACATATCATGTATCTACAATTTTAGATCTCATTTTTTTTTAGAACGAAGATTGTCAGTTTTTCTTCAACATTTCCAAAGGCTCAATTTTCCAGGTGCATATAGATGTCTAGAAGTTTATCTCTAAGATTTTCAGGACTCAGGACCAGATTCCTAAATGTATCTTTGAGGTAAAGATAAACAACTTTTTTTTTTTTTTTAAACACCATTCATTTCAGTGGTAGTATCCTATCATAACACCAGAAAGCAGATCTTTGTTCTTGCTAGAAGTTTAATAAATTATAAAAAATTCAAAAGCCATTATTTCAGTCTGATTTTTGCCTTTCCCCCCCCCCCCTCCCCGAGAAACGTTTCCTCCTTGTGGTTTCATGTGTGGTATTTACCTGCCTAGAGTAGGGATGCCCACTAGAGTTGTTTGAGTAGAAAGAGGATTTTGCTGCCCTCCCCTAGGGTAAAGTAACAGGAATGAACTCACGGTAACATTCCTCCTCCACCTGGAAAAACAGCAGCAACACAAGCTCAAATAGAGCGCATGAACAGTTACCGCTTGATTAATGAAATTGAATTTATTATTTAAAACATTTCCATAAAGAAAACCCCAGGCCCAAATGATTTTAATGGTAAATTCTACGTTCCAAGAAGTAATACTAATTCTATACAAACACTTCCAGGTAATTGAAGAGGAAAGATTTTCTAATCCATTCATTACTTCGGGAATTTTAAGAAACTATAAATTTCTTCATTAACATAGATGCAATTTTTACTGTAGTTGACAATGTTACTAGTTTCAGGTGTATGACATAGTGATTCCACAAGTCTATACGTTACCCTATGCTCACCACAAATGTAGTAGCTACTGTATCTGCCACCATACAATGCTATTGACCCACCATGAACTGGGGCGCCTGGGTGGCTCAGTCGGTTGGGTGACCAACTTCGGCTCTGGTCATGAGCTCACGGCTTGTGAGTTTGAGCTCCACATCTGTGCTGTCAGCACAGAGCCTGGAGCCTGCTTCAAATTCTGTGTCTCTGTCTCTCTCTGCCCCTCCCCTGCTCACGCTTGCTCTCGCTCTCTCTCAAAAGTAAAAATTTAAAAAAAAAGAAACATACCACAAACTATATTCCCTATACTGTAATTTTACTCCCATGACTGATTCACCCATAACTGGGAGCTTGGATCGCTCACTTTCCTTCACTCATTTTGCCCATTCTCCATCCCTTCCCTCTGGCAGCTGTTAGTTGTTCTGTCTATGGGTCTGTTTCTACTTTTCGCTTTCATTTATTCATGTTTTGGTTTTTTTTTAGACTCCATATATATATGAAATCATATGGTATTTGTCTTTCTCAGTCTAATTTCACTTAGCATAACACCTATAGGTCCAACCATGCTGTCAACACCAAGTTTTTTAAGGTATAATTGAAGTACAACATCATTAGCTTCAAGTGTACGACACAGTGATTTGACGATACATGCAGGGATGTTAAAATATTGGCCTATCAGATACTTCATGACCCTATTGGGTTTATCCCAGGAATGCAAGTCTGGTTTAATATTTGAAAAAATACTCAAAGTCACCACATAATTTAGAAGAAAAAAAATCACATGATCCTCTCAATACACATAGAAAAATATTTATTCCTCATAAGACAAAAACAAGTCTGTCATCAAGAAACACAAGGATACTTCCCGAAACCAATGAAGGGCACTTAAAAAAATAATAAAGCACAGCTAACCTTACAATTGTGAAAGTTGAATATTTTCCCCCAACATTAGGAGCAAGACAAGGAAATCTGTTACTGTTTATCATCAACATTGTACTGCATTTGTAACCAGTTCAGAACAAAATCAAACAAACAAGACTGAAAAGTAAACTTCTCTTGATTCACAAAGAACACGATTACCTTACCTATGTGAAAAATCTGACGGAATCTACCAAAAGAGCTACCAGAAGTGATGTGAGTTTATGCAGCTTGCAATATTTCAGATTCATAAGGTAAACGTATTCGTACAGGCAGAGACAAAAGGAACCCAAGAAAAGCCTGCTCACCCTAGCCAAAGGATCAGGGAAAGACAGGCCTGGAAGCAAACCTTTGTGACAATACATGCCCACCTCCAGCCAAAGACTAAAGGAAAAATGGCTCCTTCCTCAGCCGAGAGTTAAGTGTAAATCTACCAACCAGCTAGTGAGCAGCTTAGGGGGTGGTAGGACCAGGCTGCCAGCTCGCAGCTTTGCAAACTCAGGAGTTCCTGAGTGAAATTTCAAACTGGCCCCCAAACCCCAACAGCTAAGAAGAGGGGGGACCTCTCCAGACTAAGTGGTGGATTTAATAAGCAGTAGGACTAGACTTACCATGCTTGTCTTCGGCAACCAGCAACCGGAAAATAAAAAGATTTCCATCCACACCCCACCCTCAGCCCAGTACCTTCTGAGTTTATGTAGAGGTACTAATTGGGTTCAGTCATGTATCTTTCCAGATGGTCTCACTGATATGTTAATCTCTCAAAGCTGTGTCACTGAAGTAGCTCCCAGTAGGGGAAGAGTGGGCAAATCATATATTCAGGACAGGTAATGGGGATAAGAAGCCTTTGATTGCTAGGGTCCGACTTGCAGGTCAATAGGAGGTCATGTCCTCTAGATGACCTCCTCCAACAAGGGGAGTCTATAACCATTAAAAAAAAAATAATGTAAATCCACAGTGATTGTGTAGGGCTCAGGGTGAAAGGGGCAATAGGTTGCAAAGGCAAATGGGAAACTTTTCCAGGTGTGGGTGATGAATGTTCTTTCTCTTGATTGTGGTAGTGATTACACAGCCGTATACAGTTATCAAAACTCATCAATAGGTATATTTAAAATAAGTACATTTTCCACTCCAATAAAGTTGATTTATAGTAACGTCACTTAAATGTGGGACATTTCATAGTAAGCAGTGGAGAAATGTTGAATTTTTTTTCTTTAAAAAATCACACTACATTAAGTAGGAAGTTTTAGTTTGTGTTTAGCAAACTACAACATTTCTCAGTAAAGATTGTGTTTTGATTTTGCATATTTTTGACAAAATTATATGATGTCATGGCATAGTATTCTTTACCTCATGTTTTATTTGAATATTAAAAAAACAATTTTGCCAAAATGTAAAGTTTTTCATTAAATTTCTACAAAGCTCTCAAAATAACTGAAAATTCTCTTTAACATACTCTTTTATAATCCTTATAGATTTTTCTCTTCTATAGGTGTTAACAGATATAACACGTTGGATCTTGACAATGGCTTTGTTTTAAAAAATATGATACCCTAACATGATCTTCGACCTAACCAAATCTTTCAATTTCCCCCAAATTTGAAGTAATGTTTTAAATGCTATTTCTATTGTACTATAAGCGGATTAAGAGGTGGACAATGAAGTTGATATGGTTAGCAGGAATAAAAGTTAATTTTAAGCAGCACTTTAGTGTGGTCAGTTCATTAGCAAATGCTTTCACATTTGATGACACTCTCTTTCCTAGCTCTGGGGATACGAATTCTGCAGAAACCAGATTTCTATGCGTGAGAACTCAGTGTTGAGGGACCACTTTCTAGCAGGAGTCAGAACACAGGTTCCATCACTAACAATGTTCACTACATGCCCTCAAATCAATATTACAAACCTGGTCTCACTGTTCTGTTCTCGCAGATACAGAGGTATACTTGAAATTTCTTTCCTGTGTGGAAAAACAACAACAAAAACAAACTATATGATAAGAAGTTACCATGAATATGAACTCTTCTTCATTTAAATTGAATAGTATGCTTCCCCAGAAATAACCATTTTTTCCCATCCCCTTTAAACAATGAGAAAGTCTGCCTTGGATTCACCTGTACTGGCCTCCTTTATACTCTAGACTTTCTTCAGTACCTACAAAATATTTAAATTGTCAACCAATTGATAAAATGATATTCATAACAACTGATACATAGGCCTGCACTAATGCAATACTAGATATAATAATCAGCACATATTAGCAAAATTGACTGTAAGCCTGAATTAAGGAAACCCACTGCAGAGCCACTAGCCAATGCCTCATGCAGGGCATATTTTAAAGCTCAAGTCATAGGCACAAATCTACTTTTCAAAAAAATAAAATTACAGTTCCATTTGAATTGTGATGAATATAAACAAAGCAAACTCACAAATAAATTGGTATTCATCCAGGACATCTGCTAACCAAATAATAAATATGCAACTTTACTAAGAATTTAGTCATCACATTATTACATATAGACTCTGGATACAAACTCATAATAATGAGAAAGGAAGCTTGTTAGAATTATATTCCCAAAAAAAGCCTGGAATTTGGAAAGCTTTTGCAAGCTATATAAGCTATATTGAGATAAAGAAATGAGGCTGATATTCAGGCTTGATTTCAGTTCCTAACATAAATATTTTCAAAATACTTTTCTCATATATTACAAAAGAAAACAAAAAGGTAGGTACAGAGGAGGAAGTTAGGAAACATGTTTAATTCAGAAGATCAGATAAAAATTCCTCTTTCACCCAGGAAGCATTTAGCGATCCCCATCCTGATGAATGCTCTATTTCCTATTGAGGAAAGAAGCTCAGTTAAAAAATGAAATACCATTTAGTTTAATATATACCATGAGCATCTTGGTCAGGAAGGAGGTTATATATTTTACTTCAAATAAGAAGGGCTTCCAGGTTCCTGACTAGAGGCAGAATACAGAAGCAGAATTGTGGCCATACCGCCTTATGACAAATTTCATTAGTATGCAAAGAATTATTCTGTCAGCCTTTTTAGGTAGACATTTAATTGGATTTGTCTTAAAAAACCTTAAGTGACAGGAAGACAGCTGCATACTTACCTTGAAAATGACATTCTACGTTTTCCCTGTAAGCTGAACTGCTGCAGCTGTCTGATAATTTTCACTCTTTTAAGGAAATTATTTGTAAGAACTAGACAAGTGATCAGCTTTGGGCCCATACTGACTTTTACAGGATTTTGGAAAGGCTGGGCAAAAGAATAAAGGGGAATTTATATCAGTGCTGAAAATTGGTCATGCACTTGTGATTTTTGCTGGTCTGCTTGGACTTCATCATACCGTTAATATCTCTTTTTCTAGAAAAGAAAAAAATGAGTTAAATTTTGAAGTGTGAATATTTTAGACAAAGGGATAGATTTGGTCTGCCATGTGGTAATTTAAAATTAGCACACTATATTTGTGACATTCTTTTCCTTTCCACTAATGGTTACTTTTCATTCAAATCTATGAATTACTCTGGAGGCACTGGAATATTCACTTGTCCTTGGTTATTTCTGCACAGTCTATAATTTTAGAGGAAATGCATTGATATCTGGAAATCTATTGCTGGAGAGATAGATAGTAACAGCGAAATGAAGACATATATTTTTTTAAATTACATTGGTAAATGAAAAATTTATTATTTGTTAAGTCTTTTTGGTGCAGAAAGTTCCAATGTTAAGCCCAAGAGTTTTATTCAAGACATTTAAAATATGGAATGATATTTAAAGTATGGAATGATTAAATAAATCCTGAGCTCTGGTAGACTTGGAGAGGGTTTAGGGAACTGGTGGTATTGACTGCCTAGGAAGCTTGTAACATGTGGGGACAATTATTCAGAAGAAACCTATGGTAGGTTGAAACAGAAAAGACATAGTAGAGGTGAAGGTCAAAATTTACTAAAAAGGCAGATGAAACACAGGAGGAGAAAAATACGTGTTGATGTAACGATTTTTACAATACAAGAGAAGACTGTCTCTAAAGCTCTTTAGATCCAAGAGATCGGAACATAGGCAAGGAGGTACCCAACACTGTCTACCAAACGATTTACTGGAGTAGCTCGTTAGTGACTGCTGTGACTGCTTTATTCGTCTCATCAGTCTTGAGCCAGGACAATGCTTTTGTTGCAGGGTTGCCTGACTATATTCAGTGTATTCCAAGACTAGCAACACAACATCCCAGGAATAGCTTTGCAACTCAATGTTTTAAACACATCCTTATTAACAATCAGTTATGCTTCTGCACCCTCCTATCTGAATTCAAAGCAGCTTAAACAAGAGGAAGGAGAGCTGCCTCAATGAATCTACCATGTGATGAGAAGGGACTTGGGCAATTTCAGAAAAGCAGCATCATGGGATAAAGCCAAAGCTGAGTTGGGCATTCTCACTCAGTTTCCTGTATGTCTTCTCAGTTCAATCAGCCATTCTTACATTAGGAATCACTCTTCTTTAGGGAAGAATCAAGGCTGGAGGGTGGGGCGCGAGGGGTGAGCACAGATGTATTCCTCCCGTATTTTCCCTCACAGGAGATGCATTTAGGTGCTCCTTCCCCCAACGCTCCCCAGCATCTTGTTTTTTTAACCCACCAGGCTTAACGACTAATCCTGTAGTCAACCAAAGGGAGGCTGGTCAGCATTACATAAGGAAAGTAAGATTTTTGCCTTCAAGAAGCTGTGCTTTCCTATCTCCAATTACATACCTCCATTGTGAATGCTCCCAGTATCACTGACAGGCAGCTCAGCTTTTATCCTTAAGCCTCAAAGCTCTGAAAGGCATTCTGGGCAAAAATATTCACACCCTAGTCTAATTCTTATATCAAATATATCCAGCCATGTGTTCTGAGATGGCTCATGAGTATTATGCAGTGAATCCAAATGCCAATAGAAAATTACTCCAATAGTTAAATGTCAGCATTATTAAAATATGCTAAATTTGAACAATATTTATTCCCTCACATTATCAGATTCCAGTTGAAATTAAAGGCCATAAATCTGAAAACTTCCTTCTTTAAATTAAATTATAAAGAAATCAAGGCTAAAATTCTTAAGTCTAAAGATATTAAAATCTAAAAAATCATATTGCTAATATTTTTATTATGCTCAGTCTTAGCCAGATGAATCTCATTATTGGGATTCCTTCACCAACTGCAATCTAGGCTATGATCCAGTGGAATTGGGATAGTCAACCACAGAAACTGAATTATTTTAATAAAAATCCTCTTAATCTAAGGGTGTGGACTTGGCTTAGTCAAATGCCTCAAATTTTCCACCTAGTATTTCAGTGCTCAAACTAGTATTTGTGATTTTTTTCTCAAAGTTTCTAAATAACAAAATATATGTCTGGATTTTAAGAGTGCATCCCAAGTACAGAAACAGGACTCAGACATCAGACAAGTGATCATATGTGAACACTAATACTAATAAAAGTTACATGAGGATACAGTTTAATATGAAGTCCAATGGGCTTCTATTATCTCCCTCTTATATTGAATTTAAGAAACACTGAACCAAGGAACCCACCTGACCACATGGGAAATAGAGAATATAGGCTTGCTGGTCTAGGGAACCAAAAAACAGGGCAGAGCCGAGCAAAACATGTTTAGTATTTTTCTACCAACCCTACCGCTTGGATCAATGAATCCTATCTTGAGGAGGTTTCCTTTCATACTTTTTACTTTCCCATGAGAGAAGCGGAGCTTCACTTCCCTCTATGGAAATTTGAGGGTGGAAATTGTTATTTCCTCATTACAATTAGATATACTGGAAAATTGCTAACTAAAAGAAAGATAGGCGCATGACATTAATACTAGACATGATTTAAGGACATACTTTTTAAGGGCAAAGTACTTTGTCTTGATAAAGGATCAGGTGCCTTGGGGCACCTGGGTGGCTCAGTCAGTTAGCTACTGACTTGGGCTCAGGTCATGATCCCGCGGCTCCTGAATTCCAGTCCCGCATCTTGCTCTGTACTGACAGCTGGGAGACTGGAGCCTGCTTTGGATTCTGTATCTCCCTTTCTCTGCCTCTCTCTCTCTCTCTCTCTTTCTCTCTCTCTCTCAAAACTAAATAAACATTAAAAAATTATTAAAGTCTCTGGTTTCTTGGGGTGTCTGGGTGGCTCAGTCAGTTAAGCATCCAAGTCTTGATTTCCCCTCAGGTCATGATCTCATGGTCTTCATGGGATCCAGCCCCGTGTCGGGCTCCACGCTGGGCATGGAACCTCTCCCTCTCCCTCTATCCCTACCTCACATGTGTGCATGCTCTCTTTGTCAAAAACAAACAAACAAATAAATACAATACAATACAATACAATACAATACAATACAATACAATACAATGAATGTATAACTGTTGAGTTACACATATGTAGAGTTCTCCTTCTTAGCATCATTTTCCTTTTTGGGGAAGCAGAACTTCTCTCTTTTGGCTCAAATGGGCCTAACCCCACCTGCCAGTCTTCTTTGGGCTCAGGGCATGATGGAGACCTACTCTCATTACCTTGAACATCAGAAGCAGTTCAACAATGAGACAGAAAACTACATAAGGATAGTCAAAATCCTTTCTCTGATTTTCTTGCTTGGATGTTTAGAAATAATATCTGTTTCCAATAGGAAATATCTAGTAAGATGAGCCACAGAGTGATAGTCAATATCATGCTCTCAACATGGAGGCTTGTCCCAGAGATACATTAGACCGACTTGACACATTTCAATACCTGATACAGTTATAGCTAAAATCAGAAATAGTCAGAATTTTCAGTCACATCGTTCAGTAAATTCATCTTTTGTTTAAATAAATTTATACTGAGTTTCAGTCTTTGTTAAAACTCTTTAAGATATCTTTTCTTTTTAAAATTTTTAATGTTTATTTATTTTGAGAGAGAGAGAGAGAGTAGAGGGGAGAGACAGAGAGAAGGAGAGAGGTTCTGTGCTGCAGCACAGAGCCCGACAGGGGGATTGACCCAAGAACCACAAAATCATGACTTGAACTGAAATTAAGAGTCAGATGCTTAACCAACTGAGTCACCCAGGTGCCCCTGAGTTTCATTCTTGTATAATAACAAATCAGAGCTGAGGCAAAAATTCTTTTGTACTGAAAGAATACCTAGTGAGATTTAGCCAAGATCTACATTCAAAGTCGCTTATCACAGCAATTATGGAAAACAAACTGCTGAATTTTATTTTCATAAGCTAGTACAAAGGAAAATTATGGGTTTTATATAGAACAATCATCAAATTACATAGTTAAGTGGAAAAAAGATAGTACAAACACACACACATATTATAACTAGTTTTGTGTAAATTAAAAGACTTTATTTCAAAATATAAATATATACATATATGTTAGCATATATGTAAAGTTCTGGAATTACAAATACAATTCTTAGTAACAGTTACACTTGAGCAGAGGGAATAGAGATTGAGAAAGAGGGAAATTTGCTAATAATTGTATAACTTTTCTTACCTTGGATTGTTTCATCATGCACATAGATTAATCTTAAAAAATGTAAATAGAGATTACCTTTCAGTGAGCCATCTTTATTCCTTTTTTATAATTCTGGTTTGAAATTACTAATGAATGTTATATATTTTTTAAATGTTTATGAAGCTGAAGGTAGCATGGAGCTCTGAAGGATAATATATCTAATCTTCTCAGTAAAATAATAGCTTCTTGAAGAGAAGGATCATAATTTCTTTTTCTTTTTTTCTTGATGGAAGCATATAATAAGTTCTGCCTGACCCTGAGTTGATTGGATACAGAATGAGCCATGTGGTTTGGTGAAATGTATTAGGTGACAAGTTCTTCCATTTTCTCTCTTAGAAAAATTGTTAGCTTTTTTGAAGACATGATCATTTCATATAATTATCTGAAAAAAGTACAAAATTGAAAATGATATAATCATCTGATCTGTTGTTTGGTCAACTTCACACAGAAAAATGAATTTAAAAGCAGCAGGAATAATGTGATTTTGCAAATGTCAGAGACTTTTCCTCTTATAGTTGTCTTCCAGTGAGTGAGTTTCTTAGGCTTTAGGACAAATTTCAGGGTTCATCCAACCTTGAGCATTCAGGACATTTTCATTTTCTCTTAAAGTAAGCACTGGTATGCTGCTTAAATAGCTGGCATTCACACATGAATGTAGGGGTCATATCTTCAGTGGAAAATCTCAAATTCTGCTATATTGCTACATCTGTAGTTAATGAATAATGTAAACGAAAATTTCAAAATTTTCTACTTATCACTTGTATTTTTATATCTACTCTTTTATGTATGAATACTTATGCCAGCTTATGATTTTTGTATCACTGTTAGTGAAAACGAAAGGTAATTGTAGTATTGTTATAAAATATACGATAGTAACATTTTAGATGATCCTCCAATATTTAGAGTTCAAACAATGTTCTTTATGTCCCCAAAGCTTTTTGTTAAAGTTCAGTTTTTCCTTAAGAGTATAACTGATTTCTAATTTAATAGCAATGTTGGCTCAATGATTTATTTTTACAATGTATTTTAAGTATAATAATACATTAAATGATATGTGTATAATAAACACAACTTGAAATGTGATCTACTTTGTCCTATAGCATCCAGGCATGTGAATATTAAAAAATACAGGATTTAGACTTATCTCAAGGATGATATCTAGTCTCTCTCTTAGTGGTTTGATGTCAGAATTATATCAACCTAATGGTGACCCTTATATACAACAAAAGTTACTATATTTGGATTCATCCTCCCAAAACATGAAGAAAAATAGTCTCAAAAAACCCCACCTGTTTTATATTGTAAGGCAGTATCCTTTATTTGTCTTCTTTAAATTAGTCCCTATTGATTTGAACTCTCTCATTGAATCTATTGTGCTGAAATGCTGCTGCAAACTACAATCATCCCTTACTGGTTTTAAAGAAAACCCTGAATATAAGTGACTAATGTTACGCAAATAGATACTTCAATGCATTTAAAGGTCAGTTCCTTTTAATTTTAAAACACGAGATCTTAGGAGTAATACTTCTAAGGCAGGTTTGCCATGCTGGTGTAACTGGATGGATGGATGGTTTTCAGGTATCTAAGATTGGGCTATGTTTTTCCCAGGAGTACATTCTGACGAATGTCCAAGTGACTTCAGGCAAAGCTACTATTTTGTAAAGCAGCTTTGAAACAAAGGAAATGTCATGGGACTATGGAACACAAATTGCTTGGACAAATAGTCAAATGGGCTTTCCTTGTCCCATGATTTATAACATCAAAGACTGCAATTAGTATCGAATTAAAAATTAGTATATGTAGATACTGATGCTCTCTGAATAATTACAGCATTAAGAACCTGAATTCACATTATAAATTGTAATGTTTAAATATATTTGCACAGGCTTTATCTTAATTGTATCTTACTGTAAACAAAATATTGAAATTCTATCTTACTATATTTCCTTATAATCGTCTTCATTTTTTAACCTTTTTAATTTTAACAAGTCTTAATGACAGAACGAGTACATTGCACTCTATTAATCAGGTTAATTTCTATGTGGATTTAACCTGTCTACATTTTGTAATGATCTCTTAGCCCAAGGATTGACTATCTATGTCTACCAGAGCAAAACTGGAAACCCAGGTTGACCAAACCTAAAATAAGATCAGTGCCCTTAATTCACACTGCTTAAATTAAGAGGCTTGCCACTCAGTACTGTTCGTTGTCTAGAATATGGTAGTGCTTAGAGAGAAAGTTACAAGTGCCAAAGACAGTACTTCAAACACCTTTATATAAACTAACATGTGTTTAGGAAAGGGGACTCCTAAATAATTTAAGAAAAATAATGACAAATGAAACTAAATCAGACTTTAATGTTCTTTTAAAATAATAACAAGATACAATTCAAAACCACATTTGATTTTGGTAAATTGGTAAGTTGAAAACTCCTTGTCAAAACCATTTCATTTCATTTCATTTCATCATGATTAAGTGTAGTCTTTAATCCCCTTCCCCTATTTCCCCCACCCCCCACCCCACTCCTCTGGTAACCATCAGTTTGTTCTCTATAGTTAAGGCCTCTTTCTTGGTTTCTCTCTCTCTCTCTCTCTCTCTCTGTCTCATTTTCCTTTGCTTTTCAGCTTTGTTTCTTAAATTCCACATATGAGTGAGACCACATGGTGTTTGTCTTTCTCTGACTGACTTATCTTGCTTGGCATTATACTCTCTAGCTCTATACATGCTGTTGCAAATGGACATTCTTTTTATGGCTGAATAATATTCCATTGTGTGTGTGTGTCCGTGGTCTGTGTGTGTGTGTGTGTGTGTATATATGACACATATTCTGTATCCATTAATCTATCAATGGACTCTTTGGCTGCTTCCATAATTTGGCTATTGTAAATAATGCTCCTATAAACATAGGGGTGCATGTATTTCTTCAAATTAGTGTTTTTGTATTTAAAAAAACGTTTTTTGATGTTTATTTATTTTAGAGAGAGAGACACACAGACAGAGACAGAGAGAGAGGGAGACACAGAATCCGAAGCAGGCTCCAGGCTCTGAGCTGTCAGCACAGAGCCTGATGTGGGGCTTGAACCCACGAACTGTGAGATCATGACCAGAGCTGAAGTCAGATGCTCAACTGACTGAGCCACCCAGGGGACCCAGTGTTTTTGTATTTTTTTGGTAAATACCCAGTAGTGCTATTCCTGGATCATGGTGTAGTTCTATATTTAATTTTTTGAGGAACCTCCGTACTGTTTTCCACAGTGGCTGCACCAATTTACATTCCCACCAACAGTGCAAGAGGGTTCCTTTTTCTCCACATCCTCGCCAACACTTGTTGTTTCTTGTTGTTGATTTTAGCCATTCTGACAAGTGTGAGGTGATATCTCATTGTGGTTTTGGTTTACATTTCCTTGATGATGACTGATGTTGAGCATTTTTTTCATGTCTGTTGGACATCTGTATGTGTTCTTTGGAGAAACCTCTGTTCATGTCTTTTGCCTATTTTTTTAATTGGACTATTTGTTTTTTGAATATTAAGTTGTATCAGTTCTTTACATATTTTGGATACTAACCCTTTATTGGATATGTCATTTGCAAATATATTCTCCCATTTGGTAGTTTGCCTTTTATTTTTGTTGGTTGTTTCCTTTGCTGTGCAAAAGCTTTTTATTTTGATGTAGTCCCTATAGTTTATTTTTGCTTTTATTTCACTTTATAAGGAGACATATCTAGAAAAATGTTGCTACAGCTGATGTTAGATTAGTTACTTCCTGTGCTCTCTTTTAGGGTCTTTATGGTTTCAGGTCTCACATTTAGGTCTTTAATCCATTTGAGTTTATTTTTGTGTATGGTATTACAAAGTGGTTCATTTTCATTCTTTTGCATGTGGCTGTCCAGTTTTCCATATACCATTTGTTGAAGAGACTTTTCCCTGTTGTATATTCATTCTGCCTTTGCTGAAGTTTAATTCACTATTTATTTATTTATTTATTTTTTTAAATTTTTTTTTTTTTAACGTTCATTTATTTTTGAGACAGAGAGAGACAGAGCATGAACGGGGGAGGGTCAGAGAGAGAGGGAGACACAGAATCTGAAACAGTCTCCAGGCTCCGAGCAGTCAGCCCAGAGCCCGACGCGGGGCTCGAACTCACGGACCGTGAGATCGTGACCTGAGCCGAAGTCGGGCGCTTAACTGACTGAGCCACCCAGGCGTCCCTTTAATTCACTATTTAATTGTGGGTTTGTTTCTGGGTTTTCTATTCTATTCTACTGATATATGTGTCTATTTTTATGCCAGTACCATACTGTTTTAATTACTACTGCTTTGTAATATACCTTGAAACCTAGAATTGTGATACCTCCAGTTTTGTTTTTCTTTTTCAAGACTGCTTTGGGTATTTGGGGTCTTTTGTGGTTCTCTACAAATTTTAGGATAATTGTTCTAGTTCTGTGAGAAATTCTCTTAGTATTTAGATAGGAACTGCATTAAGTGCACAGATTGCTTTGGGTAGTATAGACATTTTAACAATGTTTAACAATTACATGCTCTGACCAATGAGCATGTAATTTCTTTCCATTTCTTTGTATCACCTTGAATTTCTTTCATCAGTGCTTTATAGTTTTCAGAATACAAGTCTTTCACCTCTTTGGTTAAGTTTATTCCTAGATATTTTATTGTTTTTGATGCAATTGTAAATGGGATTGTTTTCTTAATTTTGCTTCCTACTGCTTCATTATTAGTGCATAGGAATGCAACAGATTGCTATACATTGATTTTGTCTCCTGCAACTTTATTGAATTCATTTATCAGTTCTAGTAGATTTTTGATGGAGTCTTTAGGGTTTGCTATATATAGTATCATGTCATTTTTATATATAGTATCATGTCACCTGCATATAGTGAGAGCTTTATTTATTCCTCACCAATCTGGATGTCTTTTATTTCTTCATGTTTTCTAACTACTATGGTTAGGCCTTCCAGTACTCTGTTGAATAAAAGTGGTGACAGTGGACATCCTTGTCTTATTCCTGATCTCAAGGTAAAATCTCTATTTTTCACCATTGAGTATGAGGTTGACTATAAGTTTTTCATATAAGGCCTTTATTATGTTGAGATATGTTCCCTCTAGACCTACTTTGTTGGTTTTTTTTTAATCATAATTCAATGTTGTACTTTGTCAAATGCTTTTTCTGCATCTATTGACATGACCATAGAGTTTTTATCCTATCTTTTATTGATGTGATGTGTCACGTTGATTGTTTTGTAAATATTGAACCACTGTTGCATCCTGCGAATAAATCTTACTTGATCTTGGTGTATGATTTTTAAAAGTAAATTGTTGGATTCAGTTTGCTAATATTTTGTTGACTTTTGCATCAATATTCCTGAAAGATATTGGCCTTTGGTTCTCTTTTTTGTGGTGTTTTTATCTGGTTTTTACCATGATATCATGGTATCATGGTGATACTGACCTCATAATGAATTTGGAGGTTTTCTTTCCTCTTGTATTTTTTTGGAATAGTTTGAGAAGAATGGGCATCAATTCTTCTTTAAATTTTTGGTAGAATTTGCCTCTGAAGCTCTCTGGTCCAGGACTTTTTTTTTTATTACTGATTCCATTTCATTGTCAGTAATTGGTCTGTTCAATTCTTCTATTTCTTTCTGCTTTAGTTTTGGTACTTTATATGTTTCTAGGAATTTATCCATTTTTTCTAGTTGTCCAGTTTGTTGACATATAGATTTTCATAATATTGTTACTATTGTTTGTGTTTTTGCGGTGTTGGTTGTTATTTCTCCTCTTTCATTAGCAATTTTATTTGGGTCCTCTTTTTTTTTTTTTTTTTAATGAGTCTTTTGTTGATCTTTTCAAAGAAACAGCTCCGAATTTCATTAATCTATTCTATGGTTATTTATTTATTTTTTTTTAGTTTTTGTATCATTTATTTCTGCTTGAATCTTTATTATCTACTTCCTTTTGCTGGTTTGGGTTCTCTTTGTTCTTTTTTTAGCTCTTTTAGGTGTAAAGTCAGATCTTATATTTGGTATTTTTCTTGCTTCTTGAGATACACCAGTATTGCTATAAAGTTCCCTCTTTAAAAAAACTTTTGTTGTATCCTAAGATTTTGCAGTTGTGTTTTCATTTTCATTTGTTGCATGTAATTTTTTATTTCTTCTTTGATTTCTAGATAAGAGCCATTCATTGTTTAATAGCAGGTTATTTAACCTCTATGTATTTGTGCTCTTTCCAGATTTTTTCTTATGGTTCATTTCTAGTTTCACAGTATTGTGGTCAATGCATGGTGTGACTTCACATCTCTTTTTATCGATCAAATTTTAATGTTCTTTTAAAACAATAACAAGACACAATTCAAAACATTTGACTTTTGCAAATCGGTAAGTTGGAACCTCATTGTCAAAACCATTTTAAAAGACATCCCCAAGTTAACATTTATAGTACTGAAAGCAAATTTTAAAAGTGTCAGAGATTGAAGAATATGGTATTTATAAATGCATTTACATGTTTACATATGTATTATATGTATGTAGATGGACTTATATGTATTTATATATACACACATACAGATACATGTATAAAGTGATATACTATGCATATGTTTATATGAATAAACATAGAAGGCTATATATATATATATATATATATATATATACATATATATACACACACACACATATATATATGCATGCATTACAAACATATAAAATAAAGTATTCAGGTATCTATGTATATTATAGGTACAATTATTCGTATGTTACTCCTAGAGCAAAAATCTAGGAGAAGAAATGCCAAAAGGACATTGGGCTTGAGGAATGATAAAGTGGCACTATCTATTTTTGTTTCATATACATTTGAATTTTAAGGAAACTTTGCAAAAACAATGTCTTTGTGGATTATTTATTATGTAGAGAAAAATCTTAAGAAGAGTGAAAATCATGCCACATCTTTGTAGTAGCTCATTCTGTGTTGGTATTCTGGAATTCTGAATCATGTTAGCTGTAGTTTTCCAGTTACAACATTTATTCTTTAAATATATCTTTTGGAATAACTCTGTCACAAAATTTTGTTATGAATTTAAATTTTTTTATAAAATACAGAATGACTAATAATTTTGCAAGGTATTTCCACATACTAATGGGTATGCATAGGTTTCCTTTTGCTCAGAAAATGTACACTGGTTCAATTATTTATATTCAGTGCTATGCACACACTCTTCAATTATTCCCAGAGCCACTAAGCTAAGAGAATATAAACAAACATTTGCCTGAAGCAAACACATGCAGATTTTCTCTACAGACAAGATTTCCTGAAAATAGAGAACAAAGAGTAAAAAGAAGAGAGATTCTAATGTAAAATATTATTAGCATCACTTCTTAATTTCCAGTAAGCCTGTCCTAATTTCCTTCTGATTATGGGCCAGTATTGGCCAGTATTTCCTTTGTTAGCTAATGTGGCAATTTTAAATATTTCCACATTGTAAATGCATTTCTTTTTTTTTTTAACTCAATGGATAAAAGGAAAATGTTGTTTGCAATTCTTATTCCAATGTATATTATCAAAAGGAAATGCACAATGGTAATGATATTCTTTCAAGGTTCTGGCTTAATATTTTCCTGAGTTTTACAACTAATTTACTTTTTCCTTTGCTTTCCATCATATTTTCTACTGACAAAAGTTATAAATTTCAAATAGGGTCTTAATATCTATTATTAGATTTATTAGGTTTATGCAATTATAAACCAGTTTCTTAAGGACATAAAAGGAATTCAACATGCTCTGATTACAGAGAACACTGGAATAAATGAAACCTTTTTTAAATGTATTTTTTTTACCAAACTATTAACAATAATAAAAATAATCATCAAGATTAAGGCTATATGTTTTACTATTTAAAAGTGTTGTTTTACAGATAATATATATTCTGAACAACTAGCTAATAGCCAAAATCCCAGAAAAGGTATTGCTTGCAATTTTCTTACCAAGGTATCTTAAGTTTAAATATAAAAATGTTTATGACTTTCAGTATGCATAGATTAGACCTAGATGATAGTTTGCAACTATTTAATGGGAATATGTACCAAGAATAAAGTGACAGAAATGCAGAATCAAAAGGCAATGCAATATTCAGGTTAAAAATTAAGATACCTAACAAACCAGAAATTAAGTGAACAAAAAATGGTGACAGAAGTCACATAATGGCATACATTTATACTACATGATGAACATGAACTGATCTGTTTTTTTTCAAGTCAGAAGGTGTGCAACAATTATTTCTGAGATTTAAAATAAATCTCTAATCTGACACATTTTGTCAGATGCAAGTGATAGGATCCTAGTATAGCCAATAGGCTATAGAATGTTATGTAACTAAGCAATTTAACTCAGTATTTACCCCTTTTTCTAAGTTTATAAGACAATATTTAAATGGCAAGGGCTATGATAAAAGTCCAAGTTCACTTTGGAGGTGATATTTATAAAACTATGAAGAATGGTTTAATAAAAAGTCATAAGTGAATTAGTTCAGTCCACTTAAAATAGTATACATCAGTGACACCCAACTAATGATAAATTCTTAGATACATTCAACTGAAAACACTGCTAAATAGACTTATTCTTAAGCTTGTTTTTCATCTAGATATGTTTTTCCTTTAGTTTCCTATTGATTCTCCCACTAATTCCAAGGGTCACTTTACCTGTAGAAGGAAAAGTTGACAACCACGTCAAAAAGAATGTGGTGACTAGGCAATATATTTATTTAACCTTTATGGAAATGGTAAATTACATATGAGTGCATATGAGTGTACATGTGTTTATATACACACTTTGTTTTGGAAAATGATATTTGGTAATAATATACACTTACTTCATAGCCATAATATTGAATTTAGCTTTATGTGTAATATGAAAGAGTAAGAAAAATGACTTTTAAGATTCAAAAAATGTAAATTACCAACCTGATGATAGAAACTTTTTCCCTTAAATTAAAACAAAATAAAGAGGATATGAATGAATGGACCACAACAAATGGTAAGAATACTTAAATGATTATTCCTTGGGGCGCCTGGGTAGCTCAGTTGGTTAAGCGTCCAACTCTCGATTTCGGCTCAGGTCATGATCTTGTGGTTGTGGGATTGAGCCCTGCATCGGGCTCTGTGTTGACAACGTGGAGCCTGCCTGGGATTCTCTCTCTTTCCCTCTCTCTCTGCCACTCCCTCACTTTCCCTCTCTCTCAAAATAAATAAACCTTTAAAAAATGATTATTCCTTTATACTTCAAAACAATGTTTCCAAAAATTATATTTTGGAAAAATTACTGTAGTCTATTATAACACCAAAGACGGTTCCAAATAAAAAGGTGTCCAATTTTTTTGTCATTGGGGAAATTCAAGTTACAACTAGATACCACTAAATGACCACTATAGAGCCAGAAGTTTAAAAAAGAAGGAAAAAAGAGGGATGTGTAGCAGAAAGAATTTTTTTAACCTTGCTGTTGAAAGTACAAATTTGTACAACTACTTGGGAAAATCTTTGGCCTTACCTAACTATAACTTAATGTTCTTATAATTATGAATCAGCAAAACCACCTCTCGTCAAGTAACCAACAGAAATGCTGCTTACATTCAATAAAGACATACGCTCTCTTCATAGAGTAATAGTCAAATGTCCCTAAACTGGAAAACAACCTAAGTGCCTGTGAATCAAGAATGGATACATAAGTAGTAATATAGTAATGCAATGAGGTAATGTAACTAGAGTTAAACAACTACAAACAAAACTTTTACAAATCTTACAAATACACTATTGAGCAAACGTTTCCAGACATAGATTAGTAATACTGTATAATCTTATTTCAATGATGTTCAAAAAGAAGTGAAACTTCACTGCATCAGGATGCTTGTTATTGCTGCAGTGGGAAGACAATGACTGGAAATGGGTACAAAGGTGATTTCTTAGTAAGATTATTAATCTGCATGCTGGGCTATATTTAAGATATACAGTCATATATATGTTACACTTCAATCTCAAAAGGCTTAATGGAAAAAAATACAGCGGTGCTTCAAACAATTAGAAGTAAAAAAGAAAGTATTGCCCTTATTTCCTAGTCATTTAAATAGTTATGATTTAAAACTGACATGACCAACCTATCAGTGATGCCAAAAGCCAGAGATACGAGGTCTTTTATCAACTACAGTGAGTATTTTTGCAATACATTTACCAGCCCAAAGGACCGCCAATCTTGTGGTTCTTCAGGACTCATCAGTATTAGCCCCAGGGAACCCAAACTGGAGACCTGAAGTTTGCTTTCATCATCATGTCTGGGCTTCCTCAAGCAAGTCCATCCACAGGGAAAATTTCCTGAGCTAGACTGAAATAATTCTCTCATCCTACTCATGATCACAACTGCCTACTCTTCCACCAACACCTATAAACTATTTTTAGTTAAAATGATAAGGGGCTTGGAGAATTTGAAATGGTGAGGTTGGAAATCACAGAAAATACTAATCCTACTAAACATATGTAAAATCACTTCAGTTTCAAAATTTGTGTTTCAATGCTGGGCCATATAGTGAGTATATGGTAACTGAATGTCTATTGATTCTACATTGGTTTGTAACTAAGTTTTCTCCTTAACAATTCCTTTCTTTCTTTCTTTAACATAGCAGCTGTTTCTTTTCACTAAGTTTTAAAAATTTTTGCAATGTTTTAACATTGTGGTTAATATGCACACTAGCAAGTAATAGAATCTGGTAACTTATAGCTATATGCTTATTTGTTTATTGTGATTTGCCATCTGAATCTATGAATTTCCATCTGTGTTATACAATTTCTCACAAAGGGCCCAAGAACTGAAGAACTATGAAATAATTTCAATTTCCAAACAAGTCAACAATCACTTACACAAGATTCTGGTAAGACAAAAGAAAGTTACACAGGGAACTGAATCTCCACATATATTTCAACAAATATTCTGACTATGAAGAATTTACTACAAATCTTTTGGGCTCCCATTGAGCTCAGATTTCAGGAAACATTTTGAATATGAAACTTGTCACAAAATAAATATTTTTTCATGTTTTCTCCTCATAAACACTATAGTTACATTGACTTGATTCCTAGATATTTCTAATAGTTTATGTTTTTAAGTTTGTTTGTTCATTGATGTATTTATTTATTTATAGTAAACAGGGGAGGGGCAGAGAGAGAAAGAGAGAGAGAATCACAAGCAGGTTGAGCACTGTCAGCACAGAACCCCAGCACAGGGCTTAATCTCACAAACCATGAGATCATGATCCGAGCAGAAAACAAGAGTCAATCTCTTAGGGGACTGAGCCACCCAGGAATCCCTATCTTATCACTTTAAGCATTTGTTGTTGTTATCATGTAGTGAGAAAATACAGGCAACCTCAAAAACAAGAAAAGAAATTGTGTCCTCTGAGTTATACTGTCTAAAGAAGAAGTAAGTTTATGAGAGTCGGTGAGAGTGGTGAATAGGGAAGGGATCAGGGTTCACAAGATTCTCAATAGCAAGAGGTCTCTCAGGTCCTGGGCTGGCCACCCTACCATTAAGAGCCAAACATGTACGTATATAAATCTAAATACTTTCCATGAAGGAAAAGTATTTGCCAATCAATATGGAGTAGAACAAATTATTCACTCACATCCCTGAGTCAGTAATCTGTGTAAAACAAAAAAGAATATTATTATGGTTTAAAATTTCCTTTACTTTCTCTCTCTTTCATGAGATAGTGGTCCTTATGCATCTTAGTGAACAGAACCACGAGCTAGAGAAGCGGACAGAAAACAAATGTTACAGGTTCTCTGATTAGGGAAAGATTTCTAAGGAATGTAGCAATCAGAAAATATTTCAGATGGAGTCTGAGCAAGAAGAGTAGTACACAGTAGAACAAACACCTGCCCTTCAGTATCGAATCATAGGTTTTGAAAGCTCCTTCTGTTTTGGTGTCTGTCAGTTGTTAGAGCTGGTGGGTAATTCCTTAATTTTTCTGAAATGCAGTTCTGTATGAGAAGTGCTCAGCTTTTCCCCTTAAATAAAGGAATAAAAGCACTGTGTTTTTATTTTGTTTTGTTTTTTAATTAGAGAATTCGATTATAATGTTACGTTATAATTTCTGAAACATTGCATTTTCACATATTTGGGTATATTTTGTGGCACAAATTAGAATGTAAGAGTGTAAGGTTAGAGACACTCTTAAGAAAATTTTATATCTTTGAATCCAGGGTCCAACAGAGCCAAATATCTTGCCTCAACACCATTCAAGGTCACTACACTAAGGAAGAGCGAAGGGACAGAGAGCTAATTTTGCTCCTTTTAGGACAATATTTTGATCTGCTTGCCAAAAAAAAATCTACTAATAAATCACCTCTATTATCCTTATACAAATATCATACAAAACTTGCAACTTGTTTTACCTCTCACACCTGATCTTGATCTTTTCTTTCTTCTCTTATTTTCTAAGTTCAACTTTGATGCAAATACGATTATCTAATATAATTTTCACATGCAGTTTTCTGAATAGTTTCTCTGATTCTATTACCTAAGACTTCTCGTCTTCTTTTTTTGCTGTTTTGGATGAAACAGTGCTTAGGATTATAGTTGATCTTATAAAGATCAAAAAGGAGACACAAATCTATATTTTTATTGTTCTCATTTTGAATGAAACATGAAGAGCCTAAGGACACAAATAAGGGAAAGTCATGGCAAATGAGAAAAAAATGTCTAATACTGAATGCAAACAAAATTTAATTTGCATTAATTGTACATCTTTGGTTCAGAGGATGTGAAATGTCATAGCTGTGGTCTCGTTTAAGGAGAACATTAAGCTTTAAAAAACACATAGGGCGATTGACACTGGAAGACACTTGTTTTTATCTTTAAGTCTAATTACACTTTTATAGGATTTAAACTATCATTTAGTTATCTTCTTTATGCAATGTCTCATAAGAACTAATTGAGGCCAAGCATAGTAGAATTGACATTTATTTTCATTTTATCACTATTATTATTGCTATCATTATCTTCCTGTGGTAAGACATTGGCTCTTTGCATCCTTTAGAGGACACAGATTTAAATAGCCAGCTGAATGGGAAGAGATTAAGTCTCCTTTTAAGCCCTTGCTGGTGAATTGTATATGACTGCTTATGGGAATGATTAGATTCAGGTTATCAAAGTTTGGAATTCCAGTTAAATTAATTACGACTTTAATGTTTACAACACACATTTTAGGAAACACCGGTTTAAAAAATTTAACTTAAAATGGTGAGCTTCACATTGGTATGTTTACCATTATGACAATTTTGCTCACTACAAGAAAAAGTGGAACCTGGATTTGCTCAACCAGATTCTTGCAGAGTAATAATAACAACCACAGTCGGGCACCTGGGTGGCTCAGGAAGTTAAACACCGGATTCTGGGTTTCACTCTGGTCATGATCTTGTGGTTCCTGGTTCTGTGGTTTGAATCTTCAAGACTCTGTGCTGACAGGGCAGAGCCTGCTTGGAATTCTCTCTCCCTCTCTCTCTGTCCCTCCTGTGTGTGCTCTCTCTGTCTCGCAAAATAAATAAACTTTAAAAAATTAAAAATATAATGATAATAACTACCACAGCAACAAATTACTATAACAGACTGTATCAGGCACTAATCTAAGCATTTTACTTAAAATATTTCATTTTTACCACTATTAAGGTTTTCAGCATACAAGTAAGGAATACATGTTTCAAAGAGTTTTAAAAGCTTGTCAGTACACACCCAGTTAATAAGTGTGCTGTTCTCATTCAAAACTAATTATTTATTTCCCCCAAATTTGTGAACCAGTGCCATTGTTATCCATATTTTCCAGATGTGGATAACTATGTTTAGAGAGTGAAGGGATTTTCTCAAGACTAACATGGATATCAAACTGCAGAACTAATGATGAACTCAAAATAATACATCAAAATAGAAAATCAGGGGCACGTGGGTGGCTCATTTGGTTAAGTGATCGACTCAATTTCAGCTCAGGTCATGATCTCACAGTTAGTGAGTTCAAGCCCCGCATCGGGCTCTGCACTGATGGCACAAAGCCCGTTTGGGATTCTGTCTCTCCTTCTCTCTGCCCCTCACCTGCTTGTGCGCTCTCGCTCTCTCTCAAAATAAATAAATAAACTTTTAAAAAATAGAGAATCAAAGAAATAAACATCATTGAACTAACAGTCATGGAATAAAAGTCTAAAACATGAACATGATTTGCTATATGCATTAACTATATTAACATGTTCACTGGCTTATACTTTAATAATTAAGTAACTAAAAACTTATTAATTCAGTTTTTAAAAGTCATATATTGCTCCGTTGGTTAGCAGCAGCCCTACGATATCTTGGTGATCATGCCAAATATCTTTTTTGCTTGTTATTCTTTGAGTTAGTGATCAACTAAAGTAACTGGATTGACAGAGCTTGAAATGAAATGATATTGAATGTCCTGTATTGAAATATCCTGTATTGAAAGCATTTTCCCTGTGAAAACCCTCTGAACCTGCAGAATTTAGAATCCTGACTTTACACAACACAAATGCATCCTAGTGAGCCTCTGGGCAAGATAGTAAATAGAGCCATTCCTACTTACTCTCCCGAGAGTAAGAACTCTCCCGAGTTCTCATATCCAAGTGGTCCACAGGTTACATAGAATAAACAAAACAATGTTTGTTTACTTAGAGTATACGCTCATCATGGAGGATGAATCCTATCTTTACAGAGTTTGTTCAACAAGCTGGCATCTCATGGGGCCATTTCATTATTCTAACCAACTGTCAGCTTCTGAGTGGTGCAGCATGGAATAGGTCCAGTTGATCTCATGGGCATGTTTGCATGACTGTGTCTCCCT
Organism: Panthera leo; assembly: GCF_018350215.1. NCBI lineage: Eukaryota > Metazoa > Chordata > Mammalia > Carnivora > Felidae > Panthera > Panthera leo. The sequence continues at coordinate 141,092,091 of NC_056680.1, forward strand.
CTCCTTTTATGTAAAGTGTCTCTATCGCTTGGTCCAGTATAATATAGCAAAGGCAAAACCATGAGGACAGAAAACATTTCAGTGGTTGACAGAGTTTAAAAGAGGAGGGAAGGGGGTAGAGGTTTTGCTACAAAGTGACAATATGAGGGGGTTTCTTTGGAACGATGGCGCTCTTCTATATCTTGATTATGGTGGAGGTAACACGATTCTACACATTTGTCAAAACACATACACACACACACACAAATACGCACAAAGAGTTAATTTTACTATACGTATGTAAATTAGAAATTCAATTCTGTAAATGAATAAGTAATAAAAATTTTAGGACTTTTAATCATTCTCCTTTGTAAGGAGATAACTTCCTCCTACCCCCCAAATCATGAGACAGCTCACTTCCTTAATGCTGATTACTGCATCTGTTTAAATAAATAGAATTTTGAGCTATTAATAATATCAGCTTAGAGAATGTCAACACTTAAATCTCTTTTCTATTCAGCATTTTTTAAATTGGTGGATCATCAGTGAATAAAGCAAACTATTCATTCTGCTCTATAATGATCCTCTTTTAATTACTTCGACTGTTTTCTACATGGCACTATTTCCTAAAATCTAAAAGATCACCAATATTTTTTGAACTTGAGACATTAAAAAAGGAGAATTATCTTTATAGCTCAGCTTTTACTCCTTTATTTTCATGCTTTCTTCTCAGAAATCTCTTAATACCTAGCCAATCTTCTACTTCTAATTAACCAATTATCACTACTTGTTCTTAAGGTAACTTTATGTTCTGCTAAAACTGCTAAATGTCTTTATTGACTGTCTCTGTTCCTATTTTTAAACTTTTTTTTAACTCTTTATAAACTTTGAGGCAGGAAAGAGAGACTGTATACCTTCCTCTCAAATCACTGTCATCGGTCACAGCTCTTGAATTCTGACCTGCCCAGTATCTCCTATCAGCTTCTGGGGTTGGATAATATGAAAATTAAAAGATGCTAAAGAAAAAAGCCAAAGAAAAAGAAAAGATACAGGGAAAATAACATGCAATACATATTCAATAAAGTGCATCCATGTTCAAGTGAAGTTACGTAAGAAAGAATCAGGGATTGATTTCACTTTGACATCTGTTGCCTGAATTACAGATCTCTCTAAGGAATTTCATTTAAAATTCACTTTATCCTTATTATTCTCTAAACAATGCCTAGAGAAGGTGTTTTTCCAGATATTGGTTCTACCAAAACAAACTGCTTATTTGTAAAATAAACATACTGCATATGATACCCTGTGCAAGTGAACATCAAATACCAAGACTCGTACACACAAGTGAAAAGTAGAGGATTTGGAGGGTTGGTTTGTTTTCCGACCTTCTCTGGTTTGAGGAGCACAGCTATAAATAGTTTCTCAGTCTTTTTTTTTTTTTTTTTTTTTCATTGAAATTTAGCAGAAAGTTACTGAAATAGTAACCTCAGCTGTGGTCTTCAGACCCATTCTACCAATGGCCCAAACTAAACAGGCACTTTGACCACTTGATGTTGGGAGAAAAGAAGGGGAGGGAGAGAAGAGTCACAGGAGCAAAAAGAGGAAAGAAAAAAGACTGAAAAGCACTGCAGTGTGGTCTATCTACACTGATAAAGAAATGAGCATGGACTGAAATGATTATGAGTGATATTTATTTTCCTAAAACTTCATATTTTTAAAATTATATTCACATTAATTATTTTACTTGATGCTTCGGGATTCTTCTAAAGCAAACAGACCAAGTAAAATTTCTGGCTTTTGTCTGATAAAACTGAGTCTCAGAGGAATCTCTCCACTTGGTTGGGCATCACTACTGGAATCCGTGTCCAATCTTCCAAGCTCAGATCTCTTTTCACAATACTCAGCAGCCTATAAACAAACACAAACCAGAAGTCCTTATCATTTTCTATCCATATTTCAGTTGCTTCTCATTTCCCTCTTTATTCCTAAAAGAACACCAATGTTCTTATTAATAGCCGCAAGTCTGGGGAGAGGGAATCCCTTAAAGATCCATTTGTTACACTGCTAGTCTCTGATTTCAAAGGCCAAAGAATAATACCTACCATTACATGGTCTCTTCCTCTCTTCATTCTTATTATTATCCTTCTCAAGTCTTTATTGTTAAAATGCCTGATACTTATTTTTATATCTTATCACATTCAGCAATTCTTTGTAGAATAAGGTATGATTATTCTTGATATTTTTCCTGAGCCTTATTGCTAAAGTATTGACTCTTTTCTGATGATGTAATGAGAGCTTCGTGGAATAAGACAATAATGATAAAATGCCTGAACTCCCCACTATGTCAGAAGCATCAGCCCCAATTTTAAGATCAGTCATTACAGCTCATCATGAGTGATTTCTATGCAGTTATTATTCTATTTGTTTAGTTTTATGAGACCCTTTGTTGAGGACTGTGTAATCTTCATTTCTGGATGTCATGTTGGACCTTTATGTGAGATAATGAAAAAGAAGTTCTGCTACCTGGATCAATGAAAATGCAAAAAGTTTCCATTACATCATTCTTCTGAGGAAATATTATTATTGATTATTGTGTAATCTATCTTCAGAGAGCATTAAAAATGATGAATTGTTTTGCTTTGCTTATACCCCAGAAGTCTTGACATTACCAGTTCTAACTTGCAGAATTTGCTACTTAGTAATGTAATTTGCGTCAACAATTTTGAGCAAAACACACTCCACACACACACACACACACACACACACAAATATATCCTTCTCATGACGTACCTGGATTTAGTTAGTCTTACTAAAGATACTGCGAAACATAGCATGTATATAACTTTTCTGTAACAGATACTATTACCAAACCAGGATATGTTTGTATGCAAAGTGACCTTTCCATAATTCAAAGACCAGTTCAAGTACTGAATGGTTTAAACCTTTCTCTGAATCCCTAGCTTCAGTTAGTGGCTCTCCGGTTTTTTTCTCATAGCTCTTTGTATATATTTTTACCTGGATATTATATATATATGTAATATGTCTATCTACCTATCAATGAATCTGTCTACAGATATGCATATGCATATATTATACATTTGAAAAAATCAGATTATATTCTGATTTTCATTTTTTAGCTAATAATAAAATTTGTCAAAAGCACTTACTATTTCTTAGACTTCTCCTACATTCATAACATCCATTTTAAAGTTGAATGTATTCCAACTGTGAAGAACAGAAAAAACTAAAATACATAAATTTCTATTTAAAGGTATAATGATGTATCTGAAAAATATACTATATAGGAGACACTTCCATACCACATGAAATAAATAAAAGCACATGAGGAATAAAAATTCAAAAATTTTTGTAGTAAATATAGTTAATATTTTAGAAAGTCTTCTTTCCAATTTTGATTCAAGTTTTATCCATGTGTTAAATATATTTACACACTGATCTCAATACAATAATGCATGTTGATTAATCTTTGTGATCCTTTCAGAATCCTGCCTGCCATCAGATACCTATAGACATCAATGACACTCCTTTTTAATAATAGAAGAATAGCATCTTATGGAATAATTTACTTTCTTACTATCATGAAGCCCAAATGCACTTTTTTATAAATCATTTCTTAAGTCTTTTTTAAAATTCTTCTTCCTGGAATATAAATGCCTTTCTCAACAGATGTAATTTATATTGTAAGATACCAAAATGAAAACCTCTAAAATAACTATGTCTAGATATACATTGTATATTATTTATATTGTACATTGTATATTATGTACATTACTTAATGTCACAACTTTAGTTAACCACTATGATTCTGTAAATCATGTTTCTAATGTGTGACTTTTAATACTAAAAGTTGAAATGAAGTTATAGGTGCATCATGAGATGTAGTAAAATTGCATTAAGGGGATCAAAATCATTTTCTAACTGTGATTTTGCTAACAAATGAACAAAAAAGTCTCCCAAATCTCCCCATGGTAAAGTTATATGTAATGCCAAAACAAATATGTCATCTCATGACAGGTTCATAAGAAAGCCAGGATACAAGTTTGTTTTAAAACTTTAAAAAATATATATTCCCATGGGGAGCCTGGGTGACTCCGTCGGTTGAGCATCCGATTTCGGGCCAGGTCATGATCTCGCAGCTTGTGAGTTCTGGGCTCTGTGCTGACAGCTCAGATCCTGGAGCCTGCTTCAGATTCTGTGTCTCCCTCTCTCTCTTCCCCTCCCCTGCTTGCACTCTGTCTCTCAAAAAATGAATAAACGCTAAAAAAAAATTAAATATATATATATATATATATATATTCCCTAAAGAATGTTATTTTTAAGTAATTATTTCCAGGTTAAAATACACTAATGCCCAAATCCATAAAATGCAACATACTCTGAATTTAATAAACTATTTAATTAACAATTCAATCTAACAGGATAGTTTGCTTTGTCAAGAACCGTGTACTTAAGCAGGAGTTACTTGCCCTCTATCAGGTGCCCTTTCGCCCCAAATACAGCCACGTGGTTTGGGAATTGGAGGGTACATAGTTGGATACCTTTTTTCCCCTGTAGGGGACTAAATGTGGAACAAAATAAATTGATATCTGACACTTCCTTAAACTTGTCTGATCCAGTATCAGTCTGATATAAAAGGGAATGAAGGATAATAGTAGTTCCCGAGAGAAAACTTAACCATATGGAAAATAGGTCTCCTCAGGTAATCAAATTCAACTTTAGAGTCTGGGATATAGAAATCAAGTGTTGATTCCGCACAGCATGCAGCTAATGCAGAAAGAGCCTTCCCCACTAACAAGAATACAAATCCCCATCTGAGTATTAGTCCCACAATGAGGACTTGAGGAAGGTTAATTATAAAAAGCTAAATCACAAGGGACATCTCTGCTACCCTCACTGAGCATTATACCAAAAAGAGTATCATTCCTCATAGCAAAAGGAGCCATTTTGATCTGCATAAATAGGCGCATAGAAGTGAGCGTAACGAGTGAACCGCGGATTTGCAGGGGTAATGGTTTGTCTTCATCTGTTCTGAGAAGGAAGCCAGAAAGATGAAGGAAAATGAAACCAGTCACTGTTTCGAGTCTTATCTAATCAGGACCTCTGATTTCCTGGAAGGCTATCTCAGGTGAACACAGGAAGGACTCATTCAATGACAGGTAGAGGTAACCCTGGAGACCCACAGAATTATTTTTGGAATAAACCTTTAGAAGAGGACCAAATTCCACACTAATTTAATAGGTAGAGTTTTACAGATATTTCTTTGATAATAATTAGTATTAGTAATCCTAGCAGTTAGGGCTAATTCTGTCCCAGGCATTCTTTTGAATCCTTTACATTAATGTGCCTTTCAACCTTCAAAATCAGTCCATTTAATAGATGGAAAATTGGGGTCCTGAGATATTAAGTAAGGTGCCTAAGCATACACATTCAGTAACAGGCAGAATCACTGTCAGAACTCAAGAAACTGGATTCTTTTTTTTTTTTTTTAATTTTTTTTTTTTTAACGTTTATTTATTTTTGAGACAGAGAGAGACAGAGCATGAACAGGGGAGGGTCAGAGAGAGGGAGACACAGAATCCGAAACAGGATCCAGCATCTGAGCTGTCAGCACAGAGCCCGACGCGGGGCTTGAACTCACAGACCGCGAGATAATGACCTGAGCCAAAGTCGGTCGCTTAACGACTGAGCCACCCAGGCGCCCCAAGAAACTGAATTCTAAAACTTTACTTTTAAAACCAGTGCCCTGATAATAGATATTAAAGGAAATGGTCACTTACCAGGAGATAAGGTTAACAGTATCCGGGATATCTGCGTTTCAACTGAACCCCTCTTAAATACTTGAGCTTGTTTGAAGATTATTTAATTTATAACACACAATTTCTTATATCTTCCCTACTAGAAGTTTAGTCATTTTTACCAATGGAGCTTGAAAAACAAATCTCTTTTTTGATAAATAATCTTCTTGCTTTCAGCATCTAAAACTTATTACCAGAAATACCTTCTGCCAGACAGACAAATAGTATTATTTCTTATCCCGATGCCATAGGGTATGATAGGCATTTTGATTGTTATTATTTTTTATTGTGTTTATTTCTGGAATTTTCTGCATCTTTGAGGTTACTATCCTTGTCATTAGCTGGAAGCTACAATATGAATTTTGCATTCAAATTTCTGTGTTTTTCCTTTGCATGCAAATATAATACTGCTTTCAAATGATAATATAATCTATTCACATTCTTACTGGAAGAACTCAAATATTAACACTTTGTTCTCTTTGAAGATGGTGATCTGAGTTTTACACAGAAAACATTTCAATTGAATTGTTGGTTTGAGAGGAAATATTTTACATTTTGATGAAGGATACTTGAATGCTTTTGTCAGATTAATGAGGCATAGCTGTATTTGTTTTTCAGAGCTTTATTTTGATACATGAACACATAGCTTTATTTTTATTAATGGATAAATTATTTTTAAGAATAAAAGAATTTCTAAATTTCAGGTTTATATTTAAGATGGGTATAAACATGATTATATTGTTCCAACACATCCACTATCACTGTCTTTAAAAAGGATTTGGATTTATTTTTTTTAAGTTTCTTTGTATTTTATTTATTTTGAGAGAGAGAGAGAGGGAGAGAGAGAGAGAGAGGGAAAGGGCATGTGCACGGGACAGGGGCAGAGAGAGGGAGAGAGAGAATCCAAGAGGTTCCACATGGTCAGTGCAGAGCCCGGTGTGGTGCTTGATCTGACAAACCATAAGATCATGACCCGAGCTGATATCAAGAGTCAGATGCTTAACTGACTGAGCCACCAAAGTGCCCCAGGGAAGATTTGGATTTAAAAGTTGTGCTATTCCTTTTAATACTCCTAAAATTTCAGAGTATGAGTGATTATATAAAGAACATCTATAAAAAGCTAAAAAATAGCATTGAATATAAAACAAAAACTTATGTTCACAGGATATTAATGAAAGGAAATTTGGCAATTTGTAAGAGATTTAAAACAACTTTTTCTACAGTAGATGCAATCAATTACTACTGTAACAGAAAATTCACTCAACCATGTTTAAGAGAATTGAACACAATCCTTATAAACCCACTGCCTCTGCATTAACAAACCAGCTGAAAGATTAACAAATTCACTGCCTGTTTGGAGATATTTAAAATATCCCAAGTTAATGGTTTAGGAATTACAAGGGAGTTTTTAAAAACAAAATCTTGTGAAAACTTCAATTACGGGAGCTTCTGAAGTCTGAAACCTGCATATGAATAAGATCTGTCTGATATTTTCCACTGGTCTTCAAGATTGGATAAGAGGGGAACACGTAGCATTGAATCACACACCATCTCTTATATGATGTATTTTAGGATAGTCAAGAAAGGAACATCACTTTTGTTTATATTCCCCTTTGTATTTCCTACAGTTTTACTTCTCATCCTTAAAAAGTATTTACTAATGACAGTCTGACTTTGTTTCAGTAAAGGAAGACTGATATACACTAAATCTCCTGCTGGGAACAATTAGAAAATCTAGACACAAACACATACTTGGAGGCATAAAAGAAATAATAAGATTGTGAAGAATAACCAGCCAAGATCCACGGGAAGATGAAAGCCTAGAGAGGCAAATTTAGGACTTCTTGTAAGTATTTTCTGACTCAAAAGCAAGATGCAGAAAAGCTGAAAGGCTAAAAAACACTTTTAACAGTCCTTCTGTGCCAGAGGACAGAAACTGGAGTTCAGAGATGGTAACCAGGGGGACCCATCTTAATTTGAGATAAGTATGATCAATAAGTACACAAAACTCACAAGAACTGAGGCTCAGATTTAAATCTACTCAATCCTTGAAATTTGATTAAGTTGATCCTGGATTGCTAGCATCTCTAAATTGCCTTCCAGAAACAAATAGGTATTATTTTGAGAGAGAATGACTTCATATGAGACCTGACTATTTCTACAAACAAGTTTGCTGATACAGGTGTAGCACACAATCTTAAAAAAAAAAAAAAAAAAGGCAATATACCTGAGGAGAGAAGATAATACTACACCATGCCAACTGAGAGAATCAACAGACAAATAAAAACTCATGAGTGAGGTATAATATATAGAAAATATAATAGAAGATACCTTCTTAAATTTGGATTTTAGGTAAACATTAAATATCCCATACAATTTTTGGGTCATACTTATGTTAAAATAGTATTCATTGTTGACCAGTTGATGTGTATCTGAAATTCAAATTCCACTAGGCATTCTGTATTTTATCTGGCTACCCTACCCATAGAGAACTCAAATACTTCCCAGAAATAATCAAATAATTAAAATAGTTAAGCTAACAAATGATCAAGGAGTTAAATATAGGCAAGAGAGAAAAGACCCCATAAAGACACCAGTTACAGGTTTTAGCAGCATTTGCTGGTAGGACAAGCAATGATCAGGCAGACAAGGTACCCTGTTCCTGCAGATGCCTCTGAATAGCACAGGGACATCACTTGGTTCAAACAATCCTTCCCTTCCCCACAAGAACCCAAGAAGATTCACTCTTCACATATCTTGATCCCATCTCTTAAATATGCTGAACTTTTACTTAAAATGAAGAAGTCATCCCGGGGTCCTTGTAAAACAACTCTGTGATTCATTTTAGAGTACACTGAATATGGAAAGTAAAATGTAACCATTTAAGACAGAAGAGGGAGAGATCTGGATAGATGGAAGTTTCTTTATTCCTCATCAGGGTGGGAACCTGGGAGGCAGACCAATCAGCCATAGAGGTAATTTCATCTCCCAGGTACAGTTTTTAAAATTAGCGTCAACTCTACTCTTATTTCTCATAATCTTTTCTCTTTACCCATTTTTTGTAATTCATCTCTGTAAAGATATCTTCTCCTCCTCTACATTTTCGTAATGTAGAAGAAAAAAAAATATGTGAAGCTAATCTGTGTGTGAAGCTGTCAATGCTACCATGCCTATCCCTAAATACTTGTGTGATTAGCTGTCTACTCCTTTTCCATTTTTATTCTTTCTTCCTTTTATCAGAATTGATATCTAAAGTTAAGACTTATACTAAAGTCAGCTTTAAAGTATTTCAAATAATTTCCTTCAAATTAATATGTTAACATACTCTTCTGGCTGAGATTCCTGACATTTCCTATGAAAGGCACTACTCAGAAAATTTCCTTTATCTTGGTTTACCTGAATAGTTTCTATTCCTCTGTCCTATAGAATGTAGAGGGAAAATTAATTAAAAATTGAATTCAGGAGAAGTTACACTATTCTAAGCACCATATTTCACAGATAGTGTAAGACATTATTTACAAAACCTTGACAAGAAACTACAAATAGGATTATAAGTAGAAGAAAAGACCACTATTTATCCTGCATATTTTCCCTTTAAAGTAGCTTGTTCTTTGTGTATCTTCCATTGACAACAATAGAAACCTTAAACATTTGAAGAGATAGTCAGAAAATCAATGAAATCTCAGTAGGAATCAAATTATAAAAACCACATAAATGTAATATATAAATATATAATATATACATATAATGTATAAGAGGAAATTTTCTTATAGCATCCTTTAGTAATTTTTACTCAACTGTGTATCTCAACCAGTTATTATTTATTAATCTAACAATTTGCTTACTATTTCCACCACTCAGAGGGAGATAAGGAAAACACTTCTATTTAATAATAAATTATAATAAGATATTGCATTTGCTCAATTATGAATATATTAATGAATACATCTTTACAGCTTACAAGTCCCCTTTACCCTGACAATTTCTTAGGAACTGGAAAAACGTATATGGTAACTGACATTTCACAGATGAGAAGACTAAAGCCAAAAGAGTTAAAGTTACCAGCTCAAGATCAGACCCTAATTCAGAAGTGGAGGCAGGATTAAGACAGAAAGTTTGGAAGTAAGCACAATGTTCTTTTTGGTACAGTATTCTTCTAACTCTTCTGAAAAGTTCATATTTTATGAGATTGTAGTTCTCTGCTAGGATCTCATCAGAGCATTTGGTATATTTTATATTGGTCTTATTTTTTAACATGGAAAGATAAGAAAATTAGAACATGCCTTATTTATTGACAGCTTTCAATATTCCAGCATTGTTTTAAATGCTATACCTACTTTAACTCCTTTAATCATCCCAAAATGCTATGAAGTGCATGCTACCCTGGGACTTAAGCAGTTTCAGGGCCAATAAGCAGAGTGCGGACCAGACACCCATGCAGACTTAATTTGGTCGCAACATCGTGGTGCTGCTTAGAATAGTATAACTTTTACTTCATTCAGATTTACTTAATTCTCCCTCTCAGTTCTATAGGAGACAGGAATAGAAAATATTGAGGTAGTTCTAGGATAAAGGAAATTTTCTTTCTAAGCAGGGCCTCTGAATTCATTCGAGCTGATTTGCTCCCTGCCTCTAGTTGCCACAGACAGGGTCCATTTCTGTGACAAACACCTGTGGATCAAGGAAAACATTTGGTCCATTTCTAACCAAAGCCTTTTTTTTTTTTTTTTTCCAGGTCTCAGACACATTCTGTAAAGTTCAAACGGCCACTATTTTCCAAAAGAACACAGAACACTGGAGAGGAAATTGCCCGAGCTGATCAACATGTCCATTTTCCTTGGTCACTGCCTAAATACGCAAGACCCTGTAATACGTTGTCAATATCACAAGGCCCTGAGTTTCCTTGTCTTTAACCCAGAGCTCAGTACTTTGGCTATCTACAAAAATCTGAACACCACGGCCTCTCAGATTCCTACATCCTTATAAAGGGACTCCCGTCCCCCACACATGGTCATGTCCTCAGCATTTGCTATTTCACACTACTCCTGAAACTGGGTTTTCCTTAGCATACCATTTCCTATGTACCCATGTGCATGAAACCGTTTACAGTCTTCACATAGAAATATATATATATATACATATATATATATATATATATGTATATATATATATATGTGTGTATATATATATATATAATCTCCACATGTTTATTAAAAAAATTGACTCTGGGATAGAGTCAATTTGTTTTTAATAAAAATTTCCACTCCTTTAAAGTTAAGTACTTAAGACATTTCAAGAAATACAATAGGTAATATTTTTTACTAAGCACTTACCACATGACCAAACTCTAAGCATTTTGCATGTATTTGAACAGTAAATCCTCAAAATACCTATGAGAAAGGATTATTTGACTCAAGGTTAACAGATATTATATATCTTAAGTCACACAGCTAGGAAGTGATATTTTAACCCTGATTACTAACATCTGTGCTATACTGCTTCACTGTATTTGCTGTCTTAAAAATACTTAAAAAAATCTTTTTGTCATTCAATAATTACCTTTTCTTATTCCTGTCAAGTATTATTTGATTCTTTTCTTTTCTCTTCCTTCAGTTATATTCTATCATGCATTGCTTGAGTTTTTAATGAGGAAGAATCTTCTTCATTCTTTGTCATTCATTCCTAAAAGGGTCCAGATCCTAATTCTAATTCATAGTGGGGTTTCCCTCTCCCCCCGCCCTCCACCCCGTCCTGTACTAACAACAAGCAATTCTTTGGGACACCAGCTGGATGTCTTACAGTTTGACTCAATTCTGACACTACCTAGAGAGAGCGTCAGATGCCATAGGTTACGAGTTCAGTCCTACAAGATCGCCCCCTCAAAAGCCTCAGACACCAGTCAACAAGACCAGGTTATTACCTGCTCCTGACCAACTGGCTTCAGATTGGAAGTCCCAAAGACTCTCCCTAACACAGGCTGCCCACTGAAGCCCAGGTTTTTACCTGTACTTCTAACTTACTGGCTATAAATCGAACGGTCCCAAGACTTCCTCCTTGGGTTCAATTAATTTGCTAGAGTAGCCTACAGAATTCAGAGGAACATTTTACTTACTAGATTACCAGTTTATGTTAAATATATAACTCAGGAACAGTCAGACGGAAGAGACACATAGGGCAAGCTTTAGGGAAAGGAGAAGGAGCTTCCATGCCCTCTCCAGGTGCGCCACTCTCCTAGCTCCTTGGCAGGTTCACCAAGCTGGAAGCTGTCCTTCTGTGTTTTTATGGAGGCTTCATTACATAGTTTAGATTGATTAAGGCACTGGTCATTGGTGACTGATTCAACCTCCAACCTTTCTCCCCTCCCCAGAGGTAGTGGGGGTAGGACTGAAAGTTCCAACCCTCCAATCAAAGGGTTGAGTGTCCTGGCAACCAGCTGCCATCCTTAGGTGAGGTCCAAAAGTCACTTTAACATAACAAAAGACATCTATGTCTCTCCTCAGGAAATTCCAAGGATTTTAGGACAAAAACCAAAACAAATATGTATTTCTTATTATAAATTATAATTTCACAATTCCTTTAAGGAGACATTCAAGCCGAATTTGAGTAAGAACAATGTTGTTACAATTGCTAGTTTCTTTTTGCTAGATCTTTTATACTTTTCCTATGAGGGAAATGAGCTGTAGATGAGAAGTCTGATGGATCATAAACTCTACTTTTAAAAACTTATTAAATAAGATCCTTAAAGAAGGAAAAGATTTCCAGGGTCCTTTTGTAACAAATCTCCATTTTCTGACTGCAATAAATGTGATATGGCTGCTCACTAGGTCATGTGCATTAACTGATTTTTAAATCAAATCCACAGGGCATGTCATGACTCAATATGACTGTAATAATTGCTGCACTTGAGCTATTGAACCTACTTTTAAAACCAAAGATAATTTTTAATACATACATGTTTAAGTTCTGTCCTTCTCTCTACAAGCTAAATAATTTTGGGGAAGTCATTAGTACTGTCTACATAAGCAATGACTTTGTAGCCAGGCTACAGAAATGTATGCTGTTATGTGAACACCCTGAAAAATTATTTTTGAAGAAATAACTATTGGAAATATGCACATAAACTTAGGAAAAGTACCTAGCAGGAAAGAACACTTGTAATTTTTCTATTAGAATTTTAATATAAAATATTAAGCACGTGCCACCAAATCCATGTGCCAACAATGTTTGACAGCAGGAAGTATGACTATTTTTTAAAGGCACAAGACATGAAGCGAGTGTCACAGGACCTCACATAGCTTCCATGACGACCCCTTGGTCTATTCTTTTTGCTATGTGCTTTTGCATTATGACTTTCTGCCTAAACACGTGCAATTCCCACTAGCAACAAACCTTAGCTGAAAATCAAAGAAAGCCTTGAATAAGCATTCATATATCATACAAATTATTGAAAGAAACTTTGAAATTGACACTGTAGACCTCAGGTTTCTGGATGTATTTGACATCTGGTTTAGTAAGAAAATTAGACTACCATGTAACACTACTTATAAGATACTTTTTTGATTAACTGATATGCTACAGGGTTGATCTTTTTTGTTCCTTTTGTTGTTTATTTTTCTTTTTGGTTATAATTTTTGAAAGATTAAACTTTTTTCCAATTTTAAAGATGTTTTCAGTATCATTAGTATGAAATTATGATAGCTATGTTATATTTAAAGTCTGTTCACACAGATTTATCTAGTCACTCCCATCCACATGATAATTACTCTTTTGAGAAACAATTATGTACCAGGAGCATGATCCTAGATTCAGAAAATATAACCATAAACAAAATAGACAATCCACAGCTTATATTTTAATGAAGGGAGATAGATAATAAATAAAACAACAAACAGGAAAATAAAAAAAAATACCGTATGATTATAAATGCTATGCAGAAAATAAAAATGGGTGATGTGCTAAACAGTAACTGAATGGCAACTATAAACTGGACTGTCAGAGATGATCTCTCTGAGGAAATGTGGCAAACACCCTTTGTTGCCGATCTCATGGTCATTCCCCTGGCACTTCTTCTTTCTTGAAAGAGTATTTATTGTAGTCCTCTATTCACTCTTGTATATAGTGTTCAGAAAGCAATGTAACTTTGAAAAGAAAATAAAGAGAATGAACAGAAAAACTGCACAAGTGCTTTGATATCCCTGGACTTCGTTAGCTAGCATTGTAATAGTCCTCCTTCCAGAATTTTTTTTTTTAATGTTTATTTATTTATCTTGAGAGACAGAGAGAGAAAGCAAGCAAACTTGAGCAGGGCAGGGGCAGAGATAGAGGAAGAGAGCGAGAATCCCAAGCAGGCTCCAAGCTCAGCAGGGAGCCTGACATGAGGCTCACGACTATGAGATCATAACCTGAGTCAAAATCAAGAGTTGGATGTTTAACTGACTGAGTCACCCAAGCACCCCATTCTTCCAGAATTTTTGTAGGTGAAATAATTAAACCCATTATAAAATTACCCTTAAGTGCATCTCTCATTTATTGTAATATACACATATTAACAGATACAAAAGAAGCATTTAAGTTGAGGCAGGAATGACAAAGAGTTCAGCTATCTGAGAGTTTGAAAGCAGTATATTTCAGATGGAGAAAAGAACTGGTCCAAAGAATATGTGGCTGGAATAACCCTTCTGTTAAAGAACATAGTATGTCTGAGGCTAGATGGGAAGGATGACAGGAAACAAAGAGGAGGTTAGAGATGTATCAGGATCAAATTGTGTGGGGCTTTGCTAGTCAGATAAGGTGTCTGGCTTCATCCTAAAAGTATGGGAGCCTTTAGTTTTCTAATCTAGGGATGACATTACCTAGATTAACATTTTAAAGAAATCACACTGGTTCCTATGGATGGAAAGTGGAAAGGCAAAAGTAACACATGGTGATCTATTAACAGAGATTTGCAGAGATCTAGATAATGGTAGAGATATGGATAACAGCAGTGGTGACTAGCACAAGTGAATAGATTTGATATATATTTTGCTAGATCTGTAACACCTAATAATGGATCCGATATATGAGTAAAAGAAAGAAAGGAATAAAGGATGACTATTTAGTTCTTTTGTTGGCTTTTCAACTGAGATGGGCTCAAAAGTTTAGATAAAAGAAGAGTATATAAATATTGCATAAAAATATATATCTAGCATGAAAGTAATTAAACCTCTCCTGATAGAATTAAAACATTTGCACATATAAAAATCTATTATTAAATATCTACTACAAATTAGATTTTGTATCATGATTAGGGATTAAAAATATGTATTCACGAACTTGAGAGATAATTATGTAAATAACTACCTTGAAGTGTAATAAGTGTTCTAAAAGAATTATATGTATAACTATACATATAATTATGTATAATAATTATACAATATATAATATTGTACATAATACAATATACAATAAAAACTAACATAGAAAATGTAAAATTCTAGGTATCTTTTACTCAACAATTAGATTGAAAAATTCTTTAGAGTAGGATATGTCTCTTTTACTTCTTTGTTGTTCCCATAGTACCAAGAAAAGTACAAGGCATTCAATGATAGTCCATAATATTCAAGGAAGTTTAGAAGTTCAGATCTGTACAGTTAACCAATGTGCAATTTCCAGTAGAGACATAAAGGGAAATTCTGAGTGATAATTCCTTTGCAGAAGATTCTTTGGTCTTTTGCAAAGACCAAAAAAACATCTAGAGAAGAATGGCCTCTTTTTCAAGGGATAATCACACAATACAGTAGGTACAGTCAGACACAAGTCCTCCATCTATAAAATAAGGTAAATATCTAATTGTCAAAGACTAAGATGGCCAAATTAAGGTCTATTTAGGTTTTACACATCTGAGTTAACATTTTCCTTAAATAGTTCTATAATCTAGTTTAACTATGTAAACGGGTTAAAGTAAAGCTGTTTAAGACAGTGCCTCTACATCCCACTGAGAGCAGAATCACCAGCGCAGCTGTCCTTCAAAACAAGATTGCAGCCAAGTATGCAAATCCTCTGTGTGCTGAGGGAGGACATGCAAGTGACCTCATCCTCGGGCCAACTGGCAATTGCCATGTTGGTGAATTCACTATTTTTTTTTATTTTGGTGAAAAAGAAGATAAGAATATTTTTGTTTAACAAGATTCTGTGTGTGGGTGTGTGTGTGCATGTGTGTCTGTGGGTGTGTGTGTGTAATTGTTTCCTGATGTTCGTGGGAAAAGGCCTAAAGTTAATCAGCTCTGCCCTCATTACTGCAGTCAGTGGAAATCATTACAGTTGGCTGCAGGGGACACAAGGATAATTTGTCCATCCAAAAAAAGAAATTAAATGTTACAAAAACAAAAATCATCACATTATAGCATGATGGTATGAAGAAACTAGCCTTCTTAAATTACATACAAACCTTTTAGGTCTAAACAAGATATGAACCAACTAACATATTCCTAAATTAAATTATAACTTTTCTTGATTTTCCCAAATTCAGGTTTGTTGCTTTGTTAAGAACGATGCCATTTGTTGTGACCTTAAATTTGTGGCTGTAATATTCTCCATATGCCTTTCTTCCTTTTGTCTTAACATTTAAACTCACCCCTCCATACTTCACTTTATATAAAAGACATTTACAAAACAGATACTCTTTGCAGGACTTTTAGACAAGCTCAAAATGCCTGAAGCACAGAACTCCATTTGGTAGATATACAATAGGATGTTTTAATTTCTAACCTGAAGCTGCTCACCCAAAGATTTAAAATGCCATGGGGATCAATCTATTGTCGAAATGTGCTTTTCAGACAGACCCATTTAAGAATGACCCTGATAAATAAATACAAAGATTTTTGTTGGGTCAATCATGATAAAGCAAATTGCTCTCTTTGCATTGGACCCAATTCTGGTTAAGAATCAGCATTAACCAAACCCCAGTTTTCTTCTACTTAAAAAATGTTCTTCTCCTACTTAAATACAACATTGTCTGATAATTATAACATCATGCTCTTAAGGAATACATTTCTTTCAAATTCATAACTCCTCTCATAGAATAATGTGAATGTAACCGAATAGATATATTCTGAGATGCTATTACGATAAATAAATTAGGCAGGAACCATAAGTATGAATATCAAAATCATACATGATTTTGTCTAAATTGTCATACATGAATCTTGGGTGAGTCATATTTTACTGTGTTTGGGGCTAAGTCTTGGTTCTGCACCTATCTGGTGTGATGATTTCAGCAAGCCAAGTTCTCTCTCACTTTCAGTTTTCTCATTTTTATTTTCTTTCTTCTTTTTTCTCCTTCCTTCTCTCCCTCATTCTCTCACTTCCTCCATCTCTCCCTACACATTCGAGTGTAGATAGGTGGACAGTGAAATAGACAGCATATCTCATATCATGCTGTGAAGACAAAATATAGCAGGGAAATATTCCTGGGAAGAAACGGCTGCTATTTTTATACAGGGTGATTAAGGAAGTCATGACTTAGTAAAAGGTGATGATTGAGACAACCTGAAGGAGACAAGGAACCAACCTTATCAGGCTATCTGGCAAAAGGTCATTCCAGGAAGAGGGAAGAGTATGAAAATCTTCAAAGTTAGAGGAAGTGTTGATGTGTTCAATAAAGAGAAAGTCTGCGAAGCTAGAGTGGAATGAGGCGGGTGAAAGTATGAGCTGAAGATGTCAAAAAGTTAAAGGGATATAGAATCAGGTGGTGTGAAATCATATACATAGCACTGTAGGCTGCTGTGATAACTTTAGGCTATCCAACTGAATTAAAACCCATAGAAAGATTTTACAAAGAGAAGAGACATGCTTTAAGTGGATCACTCTGGCCTCTACAGTGAGAACACCCTGTACGGGAGCAGGACCAAATAATGTGAAAAATGATGGTGGTCTAGGTGAAGGCAGCAGCAGTGGAGGTGATAGGAACTGGATGCATTATATTTTTGTTTTTAAAGTATTTATTTTTTAATTCATAGACTTTACTTTTGGAGCAATTTTATATTTTAAGAAATCGAACAGAAAATATAGTCAGAAATACCATAGCTACTACCACCTAGACCTTTACTTCTACAGCCGTATGAAGTAAAAATCAAGAAAGTCCAACAAGTTGCCATATAAAATCAGGTGCACCTGCCATCATATGTGACCAAAGATCCAGTCATTGTGCATGCAGCTGCTATCGCAATGCCTTAGTACTGACTCCAAATAGGATTCAAGATTGCAGCCCACGTGAGAAATACTACCCTCAAGTGATTCTGGGTTATAAATATTTAAGTTACCATCCTCCAGAGCAGTGGATTGGATTATGGGTAAGTCAATCTTTGCTTGCCACCTTAAGTCAGAAGAATGGTATGGCTTCAGACACTACCCATATTTTTTTAATTTTTAATTTAATTTAATTTAATTTTTTTGAGAGTTAGAGAGCTAGAGTGCAAGCAGAGGGGGTGCAGGGAGAGAAGGAGACACAGAATCTGAAGCAGGCTCTAGGCTCTGAGCTGTCAGTACAGAGCTCAAAGTGGGGCTTGAACTCACAAACCGTGAGATCAAGACCTGAGCTGAGTCAGAGGCTTAACTAACTGAGCCACCCAGGCACTCTTGATAGTACTCATATTTTTAAAGTAGATGTCATGAGATCATGAGATTAATGACTAATATAAGGTAGAATAAGACATATCAAATGATTATTTAAAATTATTTTCTTATTTATGTGTTCTGAAGTTTCCTAGGTTGTGATTATAAAGTACATCGGTGTATATACTAAATCTGAGTTTTCTATTTCTATGCATTTATCAGCTCACACAAAAGCCCTTCCTTCTGCAACACTTTCCTCAATATTTCTGGAAGCTTTTTCAGAGTAAAGAGAAAGCTTCTGTCACCCATTGATTCCATTTTCCACAAGCTGCCCTTCTGCCACTGCCTTCCTCCTCCTGCAAAATACAGATTCCTGAACCCCAACCCAAGGGAACATTTAATATTCCTATGCTCCAAGGACACAACAGGCTTTTTAGAAGTGGGAAGACTGGCTCTATCCCAAATGCTTTACATTCCAATTTTGATCAGTTTTAACATCATTTCTGGAAACATTAAAGCAAGACATTTTTAGTTTAGTGTGTTTCTTCTCAGGAACACATATCTGTGTTCAGATGGACTCCATTCTAGGACAATGATGTTTGGGCTCAGTTAATGAATTCAGCTTATTTTATTTGAAACTTCTATCTTATAAAGAATTCCCTCCAGATATACCTGAAACTCCTGCTCCAAGCTGGCATGTATCACCTTCCACCTGCGGTCCCCACTGCTCTACCAGCCATAGTAACATATGCCTACATCACAAATATAGACACAGATAGGATCTTACCAGCTGTCTCCTTAGATCCCATGTAAGTAGATCCTTTGGAAGGAGAGGGTTACCGAATGTGTTCTAATCTAGATGCTGACTCAGAAGTTTTCCAATTATCTAAACTGGTTTTAGCCACATCATTCTGATTGTTTCTGCCCTACACAGAAGCATTACAGATGCAGACCACAATTTATCCATTAACACATTTTATAATGTAAATTTAAATAATTAGTATTTACTGAGCATCTTGTATATATCTAGCACAGATTTCTATTATTTCCATTCAAAGCTCTCTCCTTAGGGGCACCTGGGTGGCTCAGTCATTAAGTATCTGACCAGGTTTCAGTTCAGGTCATGATCTCATGGTTCATGAGTTTGAGCCCCACATCAGGGATTCTCTGGGGATTGGGATTCTCTCTCTCCCTCTATTTCTGCCCCCCCCCCCCAGAATAAATGAATAAACTTAAAAAAAAAATCTCTCTCTCTAAATGTTCTGTAGTGCATCATTTTTCTTCCCATATCCCTTTTCCTGGTTCACTTCCTGTTTGAGACTTATCTAGATACACACGAATAAAAACAATAGTTATTGGTCAGATTTTATTAGTAAAAGAGAGTAAGTTTATAATGCATGTGGAGAAGAAAAGGGAGATTGTTAGAATCTTGTTCAGCTAAAGGGAAAAAAATAATAAGGAATAAATTGGTTTCCCAATCTATTTAATGATAGAATATTTGGAAGTTATACACAAAGACCTGCATTATATTTGTTTTTAAAGTAAATGACTGTTTGGCCTCTAGTTACAAATACACAAAAGTGGCTTTAAACATTAAAAAAAAAATTTAAAAAAAAGGGGGGGCACCTGGGTGGCTCAGTCTGTTGAGCGTCCGACTTCGGCTCAGGTCATGATCTCACAGCTCTTGAGTTCGAGCCCCGCATCAGGCTCTGTGCTGACAGCTCAGAGCCTGGAGCCTGCTTCAGATTCTGTGTCTCCCTCTCTCTCAGCCCCTAACCCACTCACATTCCGTCTCTGTCTCTCTCAAAAATAAATAAACTTAAAAAATATTTTTTTAAATATACAAAAGTGGCTTAATTTATTTCCTCAAGGTTCTCCAAAATCATGTATTATTTACTCCCTTTCTGTATTATTTTCTGGTGATTGACAAATTTGAAATTAGCCTTGTTGAAGGTCTATCAAGTTGTGGGTAACAAGTTATTCATGAGAAAAAAAGCTGAGGACTTTTTTTGGCTATTTGTTTAAAAAAATTTTTTTTAATGTTTATTTATTTTTGAGACACAGAGAGACAGAGCATGAACGGGGGAGGGTCAGAGAGAGGGAGACACAGAATCTGAAACAGGCTCCAGGCTCTGAGCTGTCAGCACAGAGCCTGACGCGGGGCTTGAACTCACTGACTGCGAGATCATGACCTGAGCCAAAGTCGGCAGCTTAACCGACTGAGCCACCCAGGAGCCCCTGGCTATTTGTTTTAAATACCTTCTGGCAATTATGATGCAGTAGGTCTGGGGTAGGATCCAAGTGTTGATGTTTCTTAAATTTCCTTGGGGAATGACAATGCATGTACCCTCCACCCAGAGATCTATTGGTTTCCAGCAAATTAAAGGGGAGGGGAGAATAAAAGCATCCAGGATCTTCTCAACTTATACAGTTAATGTACATTCTCTTACTATATTATAAAAACAAAACAGAAACAGAAATACCCCACGACTTTTACCGGACTGAGAAGAGGAAGTACTCCACAAGTATTTTCTCAAATGAACATTCAATTCCTACTTAATTACTGTTTTTCAATAATAGGTACTGACATCCCTATCTTTGCTTTTTTTTTTAACTTTACAATAGTTGAGTGTTTTTTTAATACCCTTCATTCCAGCTGTTTTTGAAGATCACATGAAAAGCCAAATGAAGCAATCTATCTTAGGATGGGCACAGTCTTCAAAGACAAGCTGTATCCCTGGAACAGGAAAAAAGTTCAAGTATTTCCTGATATCTTTGTCCTTAGCTGTTTTAAGTATTAATTATAGTTGAAATGTTCTCCTTGGGTATTTGACAATGGAATTTATTCAGTATTAAAAGTAAATGAGCCATCAAGCCATGAAAAGACACAAAGGAAACTTAAATGCATATTTCTAAGTAAAAGAAACCAGTCTGAAAGGCTAAATACTACATGATTCCAACTTATGACATTCTGGGAAAGTAAAAACTGTGGAGACAGTAAAAAGATCTGTGGTTGCCAGGGATTGAGGGAGGGAGAAGGATAAATAGGCAGAACACAGAGAATTTTTAGGGCAGTCAGAATGCTTTGTATGATACCGATGAGGGAGTATAAGTCAAGCTGACACCCCACAAACCACCCTCCCAGGTGGGATATGTGCATATGCTTCAGGCATTCCTGGCTGCCCAAGAACAAAAGAAAGGGCAGAAAACAAATGGTTAAACTGATAGTCTCCAGCAGTTTACAAATATCTCATCAATAGCCTAATCTCCAGGAACTCCCTACTATCTTAATGATAATGCTTTTGGAGGGGGTGGGGGGCACCCTTAGCTTGACAATAGCTAGGCCTCCAGTAATCTATAAATCCTCTTTAGCATATGGAAATCCCTTTACGAAACTTCCTCTTGACTTTACCTCCCCCAACTCCACAGTCACTCTGCATAATCCCAGTGCAGCTCTTCCTGCCCACAGGTCCTGTTCCCAGGCTTAAAAAGGCTTTAAAAAAAATCACCTTTTTGCACTAAAGATGTCTTTTAAGAATTCTTTCTTGGTGGTTGGCTCTGAATCCCACTGTCACCCCAAAACCCCATCAATACTATAATGATAGATATATGTCATAATCAATTTGTCAAAATCCATAAAATTACAATACCAAGAATGAGCCATAACATAAACTATGAACTTTGGGTGCTTGTGATGTGCCAATGTAGGTTTATCAATTGTAACAAATGTGCCACTCTGGTGGGAGATGTTGATAATAAGGGGGCTATGCATGTGTGGGGGCAGAGGGTATGTGGGAAATCTCTGTACCTTCTTCTAAATTTTGCCTTGAATATGAAACCTCTCTAAATGAAATACAGCCCTTAAAAAGGAAAGGGAAGCAAGATCCAAGATGGGGATCACTGCATAATAGAAGATTCTGGCACACAGTTCAATAACTATGTCATCAAAAGAGTTATATCCAGAGAGTAGGTTTAATGAGCTATAATTGTACCAACCAGAAAGTGACAATAAAGATATTTGGAAGTCTGAAACTAAGTTGAGGAAGAAACAGGAAAATGAATTACCTCACATACTTTGCTATTCTGAGACAGATGCCTTTCTTATTTCTTGGATGAATATGCTAATATAGCAGAAGTGTGTGTATTCTTTTCCAACAATGATCATCAGGTTATACAATGATGATCCATTTGCCTAATTTAATGGATACTTCTCTGTCTTCGTCTTCAATTAGCATTTTAAATGTTTTCCATTCCATCTGTCCTGAAACTTGTTTTCTTCTTTGGCTTCTCTAACATTTGTCTCTTGTGGATGTCCTCTTTTTGCCTGACTACTTCTGAGTTTCTGTACCAAAATCCTTCTTTATCATCTGGTCTTTAGATATTGTTGCTCCTTAGAGTTTTACCCCCAGCAATTTTTACCTCCACTTCACTTTATGTAAACGCATTACTTCAAATGGTAATAGAACTCAAATCCCTGTGTCCAACCAAGACCTTTTTTTCAAGTTTTCTTTTAAAACAACAAACCAATGTCTCAGAGTTACTTTGAATTCAAACCTTTCTAAAACAATATCAATTCTTCCATTTCAAGTGGACTCAAATATGACTATCATATTTGTCAATTATTCAACATTGAATTAAATGGGCAAAACTAGAAAATTGTAAGTCCTTATTATTTTTTTTCTTTTCTATACCTCTTCTACAATTAATTTACTGAAAATCTTAATATTTCTTTATTAAAGTATTTCTCATATATGGACCAACATTTCCTTTTTTACATCTGTGACATCATTTATTTGCAAACTATTGCAGTTACTTAACTGCTTTTTCTGCCTCCAGTTTCAGACCCTTACATCCATAATCCACAACACTGCTAAATTAGTTTCCTGGAAATGCCAAAACAAAGTCCACAAGTTGGGTAGCATAACCTACAGAAGCTTATATTGTCTAATAATTCTAAAGGTTGGAAATGCAAAAATCAAAGTGTTAGAGGTCTGTGAGGGAGAATCTGTTCCATGCCTCTGTTTCTAGTAGTCTCAGGCATTTCTTGGCTTCTAGACGTTCTCTCTGTACCTTCACATCGCCCCCCCCCCCCGACCCCCCATGTAAACATATGTTTCTGTCCAAATTCCCTCTTTTGATAAGGATACCAGTTATACTGGATTAGGGTGTACTCTAATGATTTCATTTTAACTCAATCATCTGCAAAGACCCTATTTCCAAATAAGTTCACATTTATAGATACTCAATGTTTTTGGAGGAACACAATTCATTCTACAACAGCTGCCAAAAGGTATCATTATAAAAGAAGTCACAGCATATCCATCCTTTGCTTAGTTCTTCATGACTATTTCATAAAGTCTACTTTTTGGAGATAGAATGAAGGCTTTTTCCATTCTATTCCCAATCTATCTTTTTCACCTCATCTTCTGTTAATGCCTCTCAATGACTCCTTGTTCTAGACGGTATATGCCTAATGCTTTGACTCTTCTAGGTTTTGATGACACTCTACCTGAAATATTTTTCTCTGCCTGTTGAAATTTTACTTAATTTTCACAACCTAAACTCAAATGAAGTATTCTCTAAAGAGCCTCACTTGATTCTCCCAGTCCCAATAAATCATCTGCTGTTCTGTCTGCCCATGGCATTTATTTATTTATTTATTTATTTATTTATTTATTTATTTATTTATTGAAACTTCTTAAAATGTAAGATTTTCGAAGCCTAACTTCTTGACTTATCTTATGAGTCTTTTTTTTTCTCATTTTTAAATGTATTCTATTGTATTCCTTTTAACAGATCAAAATGGCATATGAATAGTAGTCAAGAATATTTGATTTTTTAATGGATCTATGTTCAAAAGTAGATAGCTCTGGACTTCCTCAAACATTTAAACCTTATAGAATTTCAGTGCTATTGATGAAAATAAAAAAAAGCTAAATAGAGCAGTCTCTTTGTTGAAATTATGCATTTGACTGATGTTGGATACCTATTGAATATGTTATGGCAGAATTCACATCATCCCGCCAAATGTGAGAATTGAATGCATCGTGTAAAATCTCCAAGGGGAGAACATAAAAAAGACTAAATAGAAAGTACTCAGCTTTTGGAAATTCTATGATATGAGCTTGAAGGAGAATTAGATAAAAAAATGAGAAGTCAAAAGAAAGGATGCAGCTGGCATAGGATGCAAATTTGATAATTGTTGATTCACATCTTAGTTCTAGATTGTAGAATGTACACACCATAAAACTGGAAATATAGGCTAATATATTTATAGAGGTAGCTAAAAAACTCGTTTGCATAGCAAATGTTCTGATAGGTTTCAGTAAAAAATACACACCCAGGTTTTGTTTGGTTTGGTTTTCCTAAGGAAAGTTGTTTTTTCAACTATCTGCCTTAGAAACTGAAGCAACATCAAGGAGACCATTCTCCTCAGAATCTTGGCCTATTTTTTCATTTTATCTACTTTAGTTCTCATGTTAAATCATAACATTTAGCTGAACTTTTATGTTCACACTTAACATGAGAACCTAAGATGCACATTTAATGGGAATGAAATTCTTAAATCATACTACTTTATTATGCATGATTTAAGAGTTTCATTCCAATTAAGTGTATGTATAAAGCTATAATTATTGCCAGTCTGCCTTTCTATTTATACTTTACCCCTCCTCAAAAGGCTTAATGAGCTTATTGGATAATTTTGGGAGATAAAATCTAAATCATGCAGCTTCTTTATTTCACTTGAAATTCTAAATGCAATGTTTCACCTTCGGCATTTGGTAACATAATGGATAACACACTTAATCCATCTTCCCCTGATGATAATTCTGGCCTTTACTTAAAAGATATCATAATTTAAGTGCTATAAATCTAACCAGTAGATGATAATTTTGTTTTTCCCTGGGATTACGGCAAGGCAGCATGAGAGTAACTGATGAGTTTCTATCGCCATCTGCCAAGAGCAGAAGAGCATCCCTCTATGGCTCTCTTCTTAATGGGAAAATGAGCACATTTATGTACATATCTGGCTAATTTGGGGCCAAATACATCTCTTAAGAATCTTTGCTTCCTTTTACAGTGTTAATTCTGAGGCAATTACCATATGACAGGTGGAAAGTGCAAGTGAAGCCACAGCTGCAATCCCTTAAATGATGCCTATAAACAATTGGAAATAACCGAGGATATTTCCATGATCTTACAAGAAGGGGATGTCAGCAAGTCATTGCTGCTCTGTCCCAAAGGGAATGCCATGAAGGCAGCAGCAAGTGATGTTTTACATGATGCCAAACTACAAAATACAATGTGGTCTTGTTTGCTGTTCCCAGTGACCTGTCCCTGTGGAATCCTCATTTGCTTTTTTTGGGATTGTGTTCAGCATTTTTATTTCTGAAATATGTCACCTTCTCCACTACGCATAGAATCTCATGATTCAGTATATTTTAAAAAGGAAAATGTTCAAAAATTTAGAGAGGTATACAATTTGAAAGTAAAAAATACATGTTATATTTAAAATATCTTTATGATCTCATGAGAATAGATGCCACTTAAAATTTTAAATCATACTAAAATTATATATAGGTATGTAAATTATTAAACACGTTTCATAGAGTTGTAAGTATCTTGTTTATGACAAAGAAAAATATCTTATAAATTTGAAGAATGGAGAATCCTAAGATATTTGTTTATACATGTATGTGATTACAAACTTTTTTTTTTGGAATTGGAAAATCTGTTTTATAAAGTCTTTAATATCTTGTTAAGGCAAAAAAAAAAATATTTTGTTAAGTCATTCAAGAACCCCTGAACTTTTTGAATGTTTCACAATCATTATTGATATGAACAATAGTTGAAATTTCTGCAAGGATCTAAAAATTAGTGTAGTAACATGCCCATTTATGATCTTTTGCTTGATGCTACTTGTTAACCATCAACAATCCTCATTCAATACATTAATAAGATGCTAAACTTCTGCCCTGATTGTTTCTTTGTCATGATTGCAGCTATAGACAAGATGAATTGGGAAACTGGGAGTTGGGGATCGGCCCTAAAAGTCGATCCTGAAAACCTGCTCATTTCAGGTCATTTTATGAAACAAAGCACATACTCTCGTGATTCAACAGTCTTGCCCCGAGGAATCAGTAATGGAAGGAACATTTTTTTCCTTTCTTGTTTGAAAAGATTCTAGCTTCCTTTTTCCAAAATGCTCTTAATTTGCTTACCCAACGGAATCACTTTGCAATAGTAGAAGAGAAGAATTAACAGTGGCTTTGTTAGTTTTCCTCTAGCCTTTCCTTTCTTCTAGCCTCTAGATTTTGACTCTTGGTAACTCAAATAATTGTTAGTAGCTTATGTACACTAAAAACAAGATGAGGACTATGTATCAGAGCATTCATCTATTATCAAGTATCAGCAACTCAAGTCAATAAGGGCTAGTCACACCAGTCATAGGTACATGAGTGGGGGGTTTGTGACCAGCTGCATAAAAGTTAAGGCATTCCAGGGAGGATGGTTTTCTTCAAGTAAAGTAGTTTATACACTCTGAGCGAAGCCTATTGCGAATCATGCATTTGATTGTCAGCTCATATTCCAAACCACTGCTGCTAGGGGATGCTGCTGGTGGCAAACAATACTTTAAGATATGGCTTTTTATTTTAAAAAGAATTCATCCACTTTACAAAAACTGTTCACTGTTATATACGTGTTAGTAATTAAAGATACAAAGATGAAGAACATAATCCTTGCCCTCAAAATTATTTCTAGTGAACAGATAAGGAAATTCGGTGCAGCGTAATAAATGTTAATAATAGAAACAGGCACAGGATATTTGGTGGTTATGAGTTCAGTTTACATATATCAGAGTAGGGAAGAGAGATGTGGTCAAACATTGCTCCCCCAAAGAAATACACTAGTTCACAGTGTTCAAGAAACAGGATCCATCTAAGAGTAGCATGAAAGTAGCTCTACTTGTGTGAGGATTAGATTGTTCAAAACACACAGACACACCTGCTTTGTTCAAAGAACTGCAATTTAGGATTGAGGAATTTTTAAAAAGAAGAATTAGGGGCTGTAGGCAGCAACTATATTTTTCGCATGTTAAAAAAATTGGGCATTACCATGTAACCAACTGACAGATATTATTAAATCATTTTAATTTAGGTAATAACAATACCATATTTGGAGAAGCTAGGGAAAGAGAAAGTTACCTTTCTTATGAGAAAAGCATAATCAGGAACACCACTGCAAAACTGCATAAAATAATTATTTAAAAATAAATAGCTTTTTATTAGATTTAAACTAAGCTATTCTACTAGTTTAATGTTTAATCCTATATGTTTGTGCAAGAAAATAATGATGGAATTTTAGAGTACATAAGGATAAAATGCATATTTTTATTTCTCAGAAATAATACTTTACAACTTCTGTCTATAAATATACAGCTTTTACTTTTTTTCGTACTCATACTTTGCAGGATATTCATAACTTGAGAGGCACAGAAACAAAAAAGGTTGGTGATGCTCTGTTGTTTTGGAGACTTTATTTTCACTCCTTTTACAAGAGATACACCTCAGGCGTAAACACAAAGTTGAGAATTAAAAGTTGAAAAAATATATAACATGTGGACAATAATCAAAGTTTGCTTGGTTCTGCTGGTATCAGACACAATTGACTTTAATAATAAGCATTGTTAGAGATAAAATGAGGCATTTAAAAATAATGAAAGTATTCACTCACCAGGAATATATACCAATTCTAAATTTGTAGGCATAATGTTAATTACCAGAACTAAAAAGAGAGGTGCAGCTCTCAATGTGTCAATGTGTTTATTTTTTATAAAATGAAAAGATGAAATACCTGCAACCTATAGAAAAATTGGAAAAAATGATTATGAAACATGATCTACTTAGCTAATACAGAACAACTCAATAACTTAAGAATATATACTATTTTCAGGTCACCTGGGTGGCTCAGTTGGTTAACCCTCCGACCTTGGCTCAGGTCATGATTTCACGGCTCATGAGTTCGAATTCCACGTTGGGCTCTGTGCTGACAGCTAGGAGTCTGAAGCCTGCTTCTAATTCTGTGTGTGTGTCTCTCTCTCTGCCCCTCCCCTGCTCATACTCTGTCTCTCTCTCTTAAAATAAATAAACATTAAAAAATTAAAAATAAAGAATACATGCTATTTTCAAATCCATGTGGGATATTGCCAAAGGTAACCATGTACCATGTCATAATTCTGATATCAACAAATTTCAAAGGATTGAAATTAAGCCAAGTCAATAATAAAAATGTATCTAAACAACTCATCAGATATTTAGGAATTAATCAATGCACTTCTAAATAACTCATGGGTCAAAAAAGAAACCACAAATAAATTTAGAAAACATTTTAACTGAATAATAACTAGAAGTATGAGGGGCACCTGGAGGGCTCAGTCGGTTAAGCATCCAACTTCGTCTCCAGGTCATGATCTTGCCATTCGTTGAGTTCAAGTCCCACATCGGGCTCTCTGCTGACAGCCTTGAGCCTGGATGGAGCCTGCTTCAGATTCTGTGTCTCCCTCTCTCTCTACCCCTCACTTGTTCACACTCTGTCTCTCTCTCTCTCTCAAAAATAAACATTTAAAATTTTTTCAAAAATAATAATTAGAAGTATGATAGAACAGAAATGTAAGTATCACAAATTATTGATAATTTAAATCCGAGATTGTTGGGACACATGGGTGTCTCAGTTGGTTAAGCATCTGACTTTGGCTCAGGTCATGATATCATGGTTTGTGAGTTTGAGCCCTGCATTGAGCCCTGCATCAGCCCAGAGTCTGCTTCAGATCCTCTGTCCTCCTCTCTCTCTGCTGGGCTCTCTTTCCCTCTCTCTTTCAAAAATAAATAAACTTAAAAAAAAAAAAGAATTGTGGAGGGGAAATTTACTCTTTAACAATAATCTAAGATTGTATAATAGGAGAATATATCATGATTAAGTCGTGTTTATTTCAGGTATGTATTGGTTTTAACAATTCAAAATTAATGCACAAGTTCACATCAATGAAAAAATAAAGGAGAAAAATCATGTAATCTTATTAGCATTCCCTAAAATTCAACATCTTTTCTTCATAAATATATGTAAAAAACTAATGATAGAGAAAAACTTCCTTAACTTATAAAAGCTTATCTTAATCTTGTAAAGACTATCTATAAAAACATGTACTGCATATATCACATTTCATCTAACTTTGAACGCCTTTTCCTGAAAGAATAAAAAGGGTATCTTCTATGACCACTTCTACTGAATAGTGAATTTGTAATCATAGCTTAAGCAGTAAGAAAAGAGAAATAAATGTATAATGATTGCAAAGTAAGAAATAAAACTTTCCTTTTTTGCAGACAACATGGAAAGTATGAGAGCACCTAGAGATAAGTATGGAAATGGGTGAGTTCAGCAAAATTACAAGATACAGGTTGATATATGAAAATTAATTATTTTCTACTACTGACATTAAAAAATGAAAAATTTAAAATATCAACTATAATGACAATCAAAAGAATCAAATAGTTATGAATAAGTCTATGGCAATTTGTGAAAGACCATCACACAGAAAGCTGTACAGCTTCTCTTCTTTTTCAGAATTTTATCTTGGCTTCTCTCATTCTTCAACTCCATGCTTAGAAATCAGAAGATACCTGACTAATTCACCTGACTCATTGTTTCTCCTCTGCTTTAAAATAGATGTTTGTTTGCTTTGTGTTGAGAGTATTACCCTGTTTTTCTAACTATAATCTAAAAAAGAAATGGTCTACTACTGAAAGCTAGATTATTACAGTAAGAAACAGAAGTCAAAGTTTATCAAAAACCTTTCATATCAACAGAGTTGGTTCTTTTCTTTATATTCATTATAAAAAATTATTTAATGCTTGATGTGAGAACATTCAGTAAAGTACTTTGTATTTGTCTTTTAAATAAAGACAGTTAATTGTGGAGTTGATGGATTTTTACTTGATTAAAGGTTACTAAATCATCAATTAAGTGTTTTCATATTCATGCAAATATTTGAATAATACAAACAGTAAGTTTTTATGCAAACCCTTTTTTCACCATGGTATTTCACATGATCACACCTGAAAATACAGAAAATAATAAATTTAAAACCCAATGCTTAGATTTTGAACTAAAATATAATTTGCTATTTTTCCATTATTTTTCACTGTTCTAAACATAAGACCTAGCTTTTATTTATATAACATAACAATCTATTCTAAATGTGTAGATTCTAGATTCTGACTGCTCAAATTCAAACCCTGGCTCTATCACTTACTTAAATTATTTAAAATCCTTATATCTTACTGGTAAAAAGGTCATTAAGACTAACATCTACATCACAGGTTTGTTATGGGGGTTATTTGGGTTGGGGGTTAACTGAAGTAGCACATATAATGATGTACTGACATTATTGCCGGATCACAAGTAAAACGTTGGTGAGCCAATATAAACTGATATTTTCTTTATAATTTAGAGCATCAAATATTTTTATTCTCATTACCAATATATTAAATTATACAGTAGTATTGTTTTTGAAACTGGAAATGTATTCAGAGATTTGAATGGCACCCCAAAGCAGTCTCCCAACTCAGATAATGCCCTGTCAACCACACATGTCTACTTCCTAAATTTAATGAACAAATTAGAAATTTTATAACATAAAGCCTAAGTCCCATACAAGGAGAGGCTTCTCTTGGAATGCTAACATAACTAATTGTCTTTCAATCGTAAAAGTTTCCTTTCTTTTACTGTCCTTTCCTTTTGTTCCAATCATATATACTGGATATTGTTTCAGGCAATTGGCATAGAGATATAGAGTCTAATTCCTATTGTCAAGGAAGCCACAAATTAAAGGGAGGCAAGAGTTAAAACAATTTACAGTGAAGTGTTGACTATGTAATGATAAGGAGATGTAGAGAAAAATACGAAGTGATGGTCGTGATGTTTTCTGCAATGATCACTCTATGTTCACAGGTTTTTTTTATTCCAGTTTGACCTTATTAATAAAAATTTTTTTTTAACTAGACAGGAGGAGAAACAAGCTACACTTGAGTAGAACAACAATGAAATGCCTATTGCTTGTCCGGAAAAGGAAATGATTGAAACATAGCATCTTTTTTAAGCAGGGAGAATGAGGCTCCCTGCCAGAGAAAATCTGCATTCTAAAATAACTGAAAATAATGAACCTTTTAAATTTATGTTTAATAAAGCAGTTTTTAGGACCGCCTTCCAAAATACTATGAGTGATTTAAAAAGAGTAAAAGTAATGGCCAGTAACCATTATTTGAAACAACATTAAAGTCTGACTAGTAACTAACGTGATTTAATGGATATGCTTAGAATTCATCTTGCTCACTTGGAATAAATTTGTGTGAATACTTCCATGGTATAATTTGCAATAATCTTGTCCTGAACAATGAACATGTGAAAAAAAAAAAAAAGCAACTGAAAATGTGTGGCCTGAGGAGCTCTATCACCCACTCCTTGTCTTTTCCACAAGGCCTCAGCTCCTAGGTTCCCAGGAGTCCTGAACATGTCTAATATTTAGTTTTAGAGGACAAAGGAGAATTGGAAGTAAGAATAATATAAGTAAAACATACTCCGAATGAATCTTGAGTAAATCAGAAAGAACAGTTGGAAACTTAAAATACTCCATTGGATAGGCTTTAACATCCCTTTCACTCTATTTCCAGTCTGTCCTCCACTTTACTGATGGTGACAACCTTGCACAAGTCATAGCACCTCCGAATGGGATAGAGATCCAAAAGACTGCCCGGTGGGCCTGGTCTAGCCTGAGGCTAGTCTGGTTATCTGTACACTATAATGTGGGGAAAGCTCTGTATCTCCAAGGCACCCCACAGAAAGGGTACTCCCCATTTAGAGTAGTCCCAGGAAGGCCACTGTGAATCACTAAATGACATCAAGACCTTTGTCATGCGTAGGAGAGACAATACCCTACTAGGTATTGAAAAAAGAAAGTCCATTCTGTTCTGAAGTTTGGAGCATCCTCCATCTTCTGCAGAGGCACCAGGTGTCCCCACAGCCCAAAGCCTTATCTATCTATTACTGAGGACCAGATAACTTAACAGCATGCAATTTTGCACACATCCCTCCTTCTGTGCAGTTAATAAAAGGTGTCTCTTCTAAATGAGGTGGAAATATGCCACATAAGAATTCCTCTACTGGCTGGGGCACCTGGATGGCTCAGTTGGTTAAGCGTCTGACTTCAGCTCAGGTCAAGATCTCACAGTCTGTGGGTTCAAGCCCCGCATTGGGCTCTGTGTGGCATCGGGCTCTGTGCTGACAGAGCCTGGAGCTTGCTTTGGATTCTGTGTATCCCCCTCTCTCTGCCCCTCCCCGGCTCATGCTCTGTCTCTCTCAAAAAAGAAAATAAATATTAAACATTTATTTTTTATTTAAAAGAAATTTTTAATCTTTATTTTATTTTTGAGACAGATAGAGACAGAGTGCAAGTTGGGGAGGAACACAGAGAGAGGGAAACATAATATCTGAAGCAGACTCCAGGTTCTGAGCTGTCAGCACAGAGCTGGACATGGGGTTTGAACTCACAAACTGCGAGTTCATGACCTGAGTCAAAGTCCAATGCTTAACTGGCTGAGACACCTAGGCGACCCAAAAAAGTTAAAGAAAAATTCCTGTATTGGCCAACAGACACATGAAAAGATGTTCAACATCACTTATCATCTGGGAAATACAAATCAAAATTACAATAAGATATCACCTCACACCTGTCAGAATGGCTAAAATCAACAACACAAGAAACAGCAGGTGTTGGCAAAGACGTGGAAAAAGGGGAATCCTCTTGCACTGTTGGTGGGAATGAAAACCGATGCAGCCACTATGGAAAACAGTATGGAAAAAAAACAAATAGAATTCTCCTATGACCCAGTCATTGCACTGCTGGGTATTTACCCAAGGAATACAAAAACACTAATTCAAAAAGACACATGCACCTCTATGTTTATTTCAGTATTATTTACAATAGCCAAATTATGGAAGCAACCCAAATGTCCATTGGCAGATGGATGGATAAAGAAGGCGGGCCATATACATATTATTCTGCCGTTAAAAAAAAAGAATGAAATCTTGCCATTTGCAACAACATTTATGAATCTAGAGGCTATACCTCTAGTGAAATAAGTCAGAGAAAGACAAATATCATATGATTTCACTCATGTGTGAAATTTAAGAAACAAAACAAATAAAGAAAAAAGAGACAAACAAAAAACCCAGATTATTAACTATAGAAAACAAACTGGTGGTTACCAGAAGGGAGATGGAGAGGGAATGGGTGAAATAGGTGAGGGAGAGTAAGAATGCACTTGTCATGATGAGCACTGAGTAATATATAGAACTGTTGAATCACTATATTGTACATCTGAAACTAATATAACACTGTATGTTAATTATACTGGAATTTAAAAATTTAAAAATAAAAGAATTCCTGTATTTACTGATTATATCTGAATGATACAGTTGAAAACTGCTGAACGTGGTTTAATATGGTACTCATTATTCAGAATTACCCATTTGTTTACATAGGCCACGTAACATGAGAAAGAATCTCCATGATACCAAGTGTAGTTATATACTTAATAGATCATAGGACACTCAGCACTTTGTTAATGCTGCCATCATGCATTTTTAAAAGTATAATTCTAGACAAATATCTTATTAAAAACAACAAATGCCTGATATTATGCAACTTGAATAACAATATGTGGAAATGAAATGATAAGACAATAAACACCCTGATACTGAAGAGAAATATCGATAGAGACCATTTTCACACAATACAATGCAAAATCTGGGCAACTTATGCTTTGTTCTCTAACACCTGCTGTTTTGTATCCTATAGGGAAGCATCTTGCAGCATATAATCTTATAGCTCTTTTATCTACTATAGATGAGATCCCGGCACAAAACTTAACACTGAGAACATGATTTGGATTTGTGATAGTTTCTGAAGGATTAAGGGAACTAGAAACCAAAAGAAATTTTACTTCTTGATTACCCATTTTGTGAATGCCAGACATTGTTGACATGGTTTATATATTATTGTTTAACTGTAAGCCAGTATTAACAAGTTTAGAAAGCTAAAATATGGACCAGATAAAAGTTTACTACTAAGAAAAGTGAAAAGACTATTCCTGCCAAGGAAACCACATTTGGTTTTTTTACTGCAAATTTGAAGCAAAAGCAGATAAAGTTTCTGTTTCTAGGATAATATTATTTAATAGGAAGACCACACACCTATCACCTTATAAGCCTTATATGCATATATATAATGCCAATTTATACTTTAATAGTCTACTGTCAGAAAAATTTCAGGGTGAATTGAACAGTAGAGCATAAAATATGATTAAATATTTGAAATGTAATACCTGTGGCTAAAATGCATTTGGAAAAAATCATAAACTAGTTTTTTTAATGCTATTTTCTTTTTCTTTTTTTATTTCTTGATTTCTTTGCTCTAATTCAAAACTCTTCACTCAGATATGTGAAGCACAGAGCTGGAAGAGTAACTCAGAGACTAAAAAAAAAAAAAGTGCACAGTATTGTAGACTCAATATGGGAACAGACACTCAGATGCTAAGTTGTTAACATTTCTATACAGTTGACTGGAAAAGGCTAAGGGAAGAATGTTAGCACTTTAAAATGGCATAAAATTCTTTACATATTCTGCCTCCCCTCTCTTTAGTTGTATATAACACCAACTCATTATCATATTATGCGCTAGTCAGAGCAAAATAGTCCTTTTCCTCCAGACATGCTACACATGTTTTACCTTTATATTTGTTTTGACTCTGCGCAGAATGTTGGTCTGCTTGTGTTGTTTCTTCCTTTGTTCATGGTTCAGTGTTGCATACTCATTTAAATTACCCCAGACTTTGTTTGGAGGCACTGGGTATTTACTAATGTAGCCAGTAACTGACAGGTCAGATCTTAGAAATTAGGGAAGCATATGGAGGTAACTCCAACTTTCAGCTTGCCACTTGCCCTTGGGTTACTTACCAAGTTTTTAGATGAGGAGGCAAAACACTGAGACGTACTTCAAAGAACCTCTGCTAACAAATGAAAAATCCAGCGTACTTGATATCTCTGAGAAACTCAGAAATCCTGAGTTTGGGATGGCCAAGGTATCCAAAAGTTGATGAATTAGTTCCCTAAGAAAGGGTAACACAGAGAAATAAAACAAATACTCTACAGGGGATTTTCCCTTAAGACATTTGCCAAGGGTAAGGGACTAAGGAGCCAAGTAGAAATATCTGAAATGCAGAAGAGAGATTTGGGATAATAGTTCATTGTATTGGGAACAAAAAACTTAAGATCCAGAAATCACTAAACAGGAAAGATTTTATACAAATTCCAGAATGCACGTTTGCAACTAATGGAGAGCTACAAGGCAGGAGTGAAGGTACGGGGAGGGGGAGAGAAAGAGAGACAGAGAGAGACAGAGAGAAAGGAAGGAGGGAAGACAGATAAGGAGAAGGAGGGAAGAGAGGGAGTAAGGAAGAAAAGAAAAAAGGGACTCTGAAACCTGAAATCAGTAGCTCTGTCTTAAACTGGATTTGGGTGATCTGCTCCTCTGAGCCTGGCAAATGATGGTGGAAACTGTCTTTGGAGAGAAACATAAGAGACATATTGAAGTGTCTAATGTAATGTAACTTGCATCACAGACTGGAGAAGAGAAAGGGAAAGTAGAAACATTTAAAAAATTAATGGTCAAGAACTTTCCAAAACTGACAAAAGGCATCAAGCTAGAGAATAAAGACATTCTACGAAACCCAAGTAAATAAATAAGAAGACCACACCTAAACACATCATAGTGAAATTGCTGAAAACCAAAGACAGAGAAAAAATGTCTTAAAAACAGTCAAGGGCAGGAGAATAATGTGTTCTCCAAAGGTATGCAATTAAACTAGCAGCTGATAAAATAACATCTTTAAAATGCTAAAAGTCAACTATTGCCAACCTAGAGTTCTAGACCTAATATAAACTTCCGTCAATGTGAAGAAAAAACTCCTTTTTCCAAATACAAAAGTTAATAAAATGATTTATTGCCAATAGATCAATATTAACAAAACTTCAAGTGTACAATCCATTATCATTACCTATGTAACACACAATATTGTACAGCATATCTTTAGAAATTACTCATCTTGCTTAACTGAAACTTTATGCTCATTTATTATCAATTCCCCATTTTCCTTACCGCCCCCCCCCCCCAGCTCCTACCAACCACCCACTATTACAAGAAATACTAAAATGAGTTCTTCAGGCAAAAGGATAATGAGTCTAGGGAAAAAACATGTAAATTCAGAAAAGAATAAAAACTATCACAAAAGGTAAATATTAGGGTAAATATATATATGAACACTTACCATACAAAATAATTTATCAAAGCGTTACATATATCCACATTTTTCACACTGTGATTTTGTACGAAACAAAGCTGAAAAGAGCCTACATGATTAAAAAGAGGAGCAATTACTTTTATTTTTTTTTGTAGAATCATTGGCTCTAAAAGCAACGGGTTATGTTCCTCTCTTAGAGCTACGCTGATGAACACTTGTATGGATTACAAAATGGAGCATATGGATCTATGTATGAAGATATAATGATATTTGAAAATAATGAGGCTATACAGATTTTGGAGCCACATTATACTCTAATCCAAAAGAAAATATCTTCAAGGTTACTAATAATAACTGTAACTGATAGTTATGGAAAACCCTTCATCCAAGGAGCAGGATATACTGAAGGGTTTACAAATTCTGACAGAGATCACAATACCCATCACTATAATACATACATTATTTCAGATGATATCTCTGCAACAATCTCCCCATTAAAATGTCAAAAAATAAAATATACCTTTATTTCCAAAGGCAATAATAGAGTAATTAAATAAATATACTTTCTTTTTTTACATAATTTTTTTTTACATGTATTTATTTTTGAGAGACAGAGCACAAGTCGGGGAGGGGCAGAGAGAGAGGGAGGCACAGAATCCAAAGCAGGCTCCAGGCTCTGAGCTGTCAGCACAGAGCCCAACGCAGGGCTCCAACTCATGAACGGTGAGATTGTGACCTGAGCAGAAGTCAGGTGCCCCAAATACATATACTTTCTCAAGGTCATAATCAGTTGGTGGCAGAACTGGGATTATGGCCAGATCTCCAGGTATTTTACATATAACACATACTGCATCACTGAAAATTGTTGGTTGCTCTGAATATTTATTTAATATGTTAGAAGACAATAAATACATTTAAATACAGGTAGAGTGTTTCCTACTTGAATATCATTATTGCAACTTACATACAGACCCCTCTTTTAACAGGGCCTTATTGATCATGAAAGAAGGAAATCCACTAAAAGTAAAATCTTATACAACACAAGACTTATCTGTCAATCTCAGAGTTGCAGTTTTCTCTATAAACAGTGCTTTGTTGGCTTATGATCATACGATACGACATTTTTGGATTTTTAGTAAATAAAAGGGCAAATATAAACTGAACTCTAGATTTGACTTCTTTGACTTCCTATAAAAATACCATTACCTTTCAATCTTACTCCTCATTTCAAAATTCTAAAATCTGTCAATTCATTTAAAAAAATAAATAAATTCACAAATAGCCCAGCAAAATAAAATGACCCCTCTAATAGTTCTGGAGCTTAGAAGATGAAGGTTATGTCTGGGCACTGCTTTTCTTCTTGAGATCAAAGCAATTTTCACTTTAATTCATTACAAAGAAGTTAGTCTGAGCCACATTTCATCATCAGGTGCTATAGCTATGAATGTGATTTCTGACAATGTGTTCATTATAGGTATAATGGAATTTGACTATAATTAAATAGTGCAGTGTTGTTAAAATTGGATTTTACTTTTCTCATTTCACAAAAATATCCTATCAATGCCTTTTTAAAAGATACATAGCAATTATTTTAAAGTTCAAAAATGGTTTCTTTATTCTCTATTTCATAACATCTTGCTCTTATATCATGGATACACTATCTTTTGAAAATTCTCTGAGAAGCTAATTTTGTTTTTCTTTTTGTTTTCTGTCCCTCCTCCTTCTACTACTCCTCCTCTTTTAGATTTCTTCTTTTCTATTTTCTCTGTGTCTTCATGGTCACTTTCATTTTATTTATTTATTTTTCTAACTTTCACCATTATTATCACCATATTTCATATATCAGGTAAACCTCAGTTTTCTTTTCACACAAAATAAATAAATACTTTCTTAAAAATATCTTTACAACATCTTTGAACATCTTTGAACATCTTTGAACATCATTCTAACTTTCCATTCAACGACAAAAGCAATTCAGTGGAGGAAAGATGGTGCTGGGAATCTGGAAATGTATAGGCAAAAAATGAATCTTGGCCTAAGTCTCACACCATATGCAAAAGTTAACTCAAAATGGATCATGGTTATAAAAATAAAATGCAAAACTATAAAATTTATAGAAAAAGAAAAACAGGAAAAAATGTTCAGTGTGTAGGTCCAGGCAAACAGTTCTCAAACTTAACACCAAAAGTTTGATCCATAAAGGGAAAATCTGATAAATTAGATGTCAAAAATTAAAAATATTTATTCTACTAAAAAATCTGTAAAGGGAATCAATAGATAAGCTACAGAGTGGGAGAAGATATTGGCAAACTACATATTCAACAAAGGATTAGTACCTAGAACAAAGAAAGAACTCTCAAAACCCAAAAGTAAAAATACAAGCATGTGCAAAAGACTTAGAGACATTTCATCAAAAAAGATACACAGATGGCAAGTTAGCACATGAAAATATATTCAACATGGGGCATCTGGGTGGCTCAGCTGGTTAAGCATCCAGCTTTGGCTTAGGTCATGATCTCACGGTTTGTGAGTTTGAGCCCTGTGTCAGGCTCTGTGCTGACAGCTCAGAGCCTGGAGCCTGTTTTGATTCTGTGTCTCCCTCTCTCTCTGCTCCTCCCCCACTCATGCTCTGTCTCTCTCTCTTTCTCTCAAAAATAAATAAACATTAAAAAAAATTTTTTTTAAGTTTTTTTAAAAAAGAAAATATATTCAACATTATCAGCCATTAGGGAAATTTAAATTAAAGCCACAATGAACTGTCATTACATACCTAACAGAATGGCTAAAATGTAAAAATATCTGTCAATACCAAATGCTGGTGAGGGTGTGATTTCTACTGATCCAGTTTCTACTGAATCACTCAAAGACTGCTGGTGGGAATATAAAATAGCACAGCAATTCTTAAAAACAATCCATCAGTTTCTTAAAATAACTAAATATGAAACTAACATGACCTAGCAATTACATTCCTAGGCACATATCCCAGAGAAATGAAAATTTACATCTACACAAAAGCCTATATATAATATGTACCTGGCTACTTTATTTGTAATAGTCAAAGAGAGGAATAATCAAGAGTCCTTTAGCAGGTGAATAGTTTAAGAAACTTGTCCGAGGAATGGGGCCAACATGGCAGAGAAGTAGGGGGAATCCATACTTGCAGCATCTCTCAAACAAAGAAGTGTAGAAGCCAAAGGACTTTGAACACCAGAGCCAGGGAGGAAAAGAGACTGAATCTACTAGGAAGAAAATGGGAAAGCTGGAAAAAAGATAGGTGGGTAACTGTGAACTGGGGGAGATAAAAAAGGCCGCGTGGGCACAGAGGGGAGGGACCCGCTTCTGCAGAAAGACAAAGGGAAGAGAAAGAGTGGCTAGGGAAGGGCAGGACCATATCTGGACAGGAGAAACTCTGTGGACTGAGACTTGGAGGGATCCAATTTTTAACTGTGGGGCTTTCTTTGGACTGGAGCTGGCTCCCTGTTCGTGCACCAGGGGAAGAGAGGAGCCAGGCCTGGGTGTAGTTTTAGGTCAGGGGCTCAGTCTGCAGCTGGAGAAAGTGGTTCCCTCCCTGGAGGGCTGCACAACAGTACAGAAATGGCTTGAGTCTGCCCCCCCCCCCCCCCCCCCCCCACACACACACGCACAGTGGCTGGGCCAAGGGCACAGTCTGCAGGAGGAAAAGGCCGCTGTTTCCCTGGAGTGCTGTGGGAAAAGACAAAGGCTGCCTGCATCTGCCACCCCGGGAGCTTGCAGCAAGGGTGGGCTCAGGCCACAGCAGGAGAAGGCAGTCCTCCCTGAAGTGCTGTAGCACAGACAAAGCCAGCTGGGACCACATATCAGTGCACTGAGAGGCGCTTCCCCAGTGCCAGAGCGCACAGAGCAGGACTTTGAAACCTAGTCAAGTGCATGGTCAGGGGAGTTGGCAGAGCAAGAAGGACCACCCCATCTGCACCCGTGGCACAGTGAAGACAACTCAAACTGAGCCCACCAGGTCTGGATCCGTGGAGAAGAGACTGGGGGATCACCATTCCCCTCCCTGCCACCACCACCACCACCACGACCACCAAGGCAGGGCCTCAGGGATCATTCCTGGGCCCACAGTGGAGGTGGGTTTAGATTACGCCAAACCATGCCCCCTTGCACTGGGTAATTGCGTATCCACCAGATCGGGACAGACCCTGCAGACAGCTCCTCCTGACAAGCAATGCAGCATTGCCTGGATTAACTCTAGGTCGATTCTGGATATATAGATATATTCTCCCCTCCCGCCCCCCTCCCTTTTCTCCTCCTTATCTCTTCCCTCCCCTAGGCTGGTTACTCTGGTTATTGGTCTGTCTAAACAGACATATTTAATCCATTGTCTTGATACGTGTTCTACACCTCCTTCTTTACACTCCTTTCTGTTTCTCTGTCTGGGTAACTTTATCTTTGTTTCATTTTCCCCGCCTCCTTTTTATTTTCCTTTCTCTCTCTCTGGATTAAGCCTTTTAATCTCTCTGTCTAATCAGTGTTTATTTTTTCTTCCCCCCACCAGCCCTGCCTCTGCTCCTGTCATTTCTCTCTTTGTATATGCTCTTCCATCAGCACCGCCTCCACCCTCTTCTTTACTTGTAGTCAGTGTTTTGGGGTTTTTTGTTTTTAGTCTTTAGGGTTTTGTTTTTGTTTGTTTGTTTGTGTTATTTGTGTGTTTGCGTGTTTTTGTCTCCTGTTTGTCTCTGTTTTCCTTTATAGGGCTACTCTAAGGAACAAATCAAAGCACACTTGGTGGAGGGTCCAAAATATTACTATGAGTAGGGTAATAAAATAACCAAAGTCACAACAACAGAGAGCAAGTAACAATCCCCGAAAAACACCTCCTGAAGGACCAGGCCCTGGACAGTGTATGACCCTCCTTTAATATAGCAGTGCTCACAGGTGCAGAGCACACAAGCTTTTAAAACTCATAAGGGACAGAAAACTAACCAAAATGACGAAATGGAAGAATTCTCAAAAGAAATTTCAGGAAGTAGCAACAGCTAATGAATTGATCAAAACCGATTTGAGCAATATAATGGAACAAGAATTTAGAATAATAGTCATAAGATTAATTGCTGGGCTTGAAAAAAGCATAGAGGACAGCAGAGAATCTATTGCTCCAGAGATCAAGGGACTAAAAAATAGTCATGATGAATTAAAAAAATGCTATAAATGAGGTGCAAAATAAAATGGCAGTGGCCACAGTGCAGATTGAGAGGGAGAGGAGAGAATAGGTGAATAAGGAGATAGAATTATGGAAAAAGAGGATGCTGAGAAAAAGAGAGATAAAAAAGTCCAGGAGTATGAGGGGAGAATCAGAGAACTAAGTGATGCAGTCAAACGGAACAATATCTGTATCATAGGAATTCCAGAAGAAGAAGAGAGAGAAACGGGCTGAAGGTGTACTTGAACAAATGATAGCTGAGAACTTCCCTGATCTGGGGAAGGAAAAAGGCATTGAAACCCTACAGGCATAGAGAACTCCCTTCAGACGTAACTTGAATCAATTTTCTGCACAACATATCATAGTGAAACTGGAAAAATATAAGGATAAAGAGAGAATTCTGAAGGCAGTTAGGGATAAATGGACCTTAACATACAGAGGTAGACACATAAGAGGACTAGCTGACAAATCTACTGAAACTTGGCAGGCCAGAAAGGAATGACAGGAAATCTTCAATGAGATGAACAGAAAAAATATGCAGCCAAGAATCCTTTACCCAGCAAGTCTGTCATTCAGAATAGAAGAAAAGATAAAGGTTTTCCCAAACAAAAACTGAAGGAATTTATCACCACTAAACCAGCCCTACAGGAGATCCTAAGGGGGACTCTTTGAGTGAAAGGTGCAAGGACCACAAAGTACCAGAGACACCACTACAAGCATGAAACCTACACATATCACAATGACTCTAAACCCATATCTTTCAATAATAACACTGAATGTAAATGGACTAAATGCTCCAACCAAAAGACATAGGGTATCAGAATGGATAAAAAAAACAAGATCCATCTATTTGCTGTCTACAAGACACTCATTTTAGACCTGAGGACACCTTCAGATCGAAAGTGAGGGGATGGAGAACTATCTATCATGATACTGGAAGTCAAAAGAAAGCTGGAGTACCATACCTATATCAGACAAACCAGACTTTAAATTAAAGGCTGTAACAAGAGATGAAGAAGGACATTATATAATAATTACAGGGTCTATCCATCAGGAAGAGCTAACAATTATAAATGTTTAGGCACCAAATTCGGAAGCCCCCCAAAATATAAAACAATCACAAACATAAGCAACCTTATTGATAAGAGTGTGGTAATTGCAGAGGACGTTAATACTCCACTTACAACAATGGATAGAACATCTAGACAGAGAATAAATAAAGAAACAAGGGCTCTGAGTGATATATTGGATCAGATGGACTTGACAGATATATTTAGAACTCTGCATCCCAAAGCAACAGAATATACTTTCTTCTCGAGTGCACATGGAACATTCTCCAAGATAGATCACATACTGGGTCACAAAACAGCCCTTCATAAGTATACAAGAATTGAGATCATACTATGCACACTTTCAGACCACAATGCTATGAAGCTTGAAATCAACCACAGGAAAAAGTCTGGAAAACCTCCAAAAGCATGGAGGTTAAATAACATCCTACTAAAGAATGAATGGGTCAACCAGGCAATTAGAGAAGAAATTTAAAAATATTTGGAAACAAATGAAGATGAAAATACAACAATCCAAATGCTTTGGGATGCAGTGAAGGCAGTCCTGAGAGGAAAATACATTGCAATCCAGGCCTATCTCAAGAAACAAGAAAAATCCCAAATACAAAATCTAACAGCACACCTAAAGGAAATAGAAGCAGAACAGTTAAGACACCCCAAACCCAGAAGAAGATAAATAATAAAGATCAGAGCAGAAATAAACAATACAGAATCTTAAAAAACTGTAGAACAGAACAAGGAAACCAAGAGTTGGTTTTTTGAAAAGATAAACAAATAGATAAACCTCTAGCCTGGGTTCTCTAAAAGAAAAGGGAGTGACCCAAATAGATAAAATCATGAATGAAAATGGAATTATTACAACCAATCCCTCAGAAATACAAGCAATTATCAGGGAATACTATGAAAG
This sequence comes from Panthera leo, assembly GCF_018350215.1. Taxonomy (NCBI): domain Eukaryota; kingdom Metazoa; phylum Chordata; class Mammalia; order Carnivora; family Felidae; genus Panthera; species Panthera leo. The sequence goes on from NC_056680.1 coordinate 141,136,046, forward strand.
ATTGTATGCCAACAAACTGGACAACCTGGAAGAAATGGACAAATTCCTAAGCACCCACACACTTCCAAAACTCAAGCAGGAAGAAATAGAAAACTTGAACAGACCCATAACCAGCAAAGTAATTGAATCAGTTATCAAAGATCTCCCAACAAATAAGAGTCCAGGACCAGATGGCTTCCCTGGGGAATTCTACCAGACATTTAAAGCAGAGATAATACCTATCCTTCTCAAGATGTTCCAAAAAATAGAAACGGAAGGAAAACTTCCAGATTCATTCTATGAAGCCAGCATTACTTTGATTCCCAAACCAGACAGTGACCCACCAAAAAAAGAGAACTATAGTCCAATATCCATGATGAATATGGATGCAAAAAATTCTCAACAAGATACTAGCAAATCGAATTCAACAGCATATAAAAAGAATTATTCACCATGATCAGGTGGGATTCATTCCCGGGCTGCAAGTCTGGTTCAATATTTGCAAATCAATCAATGTGATATATCACATTAGTAAAAGAAAAGATAAGAACCATATGATCCTGTCAATTGATGCAGAAAAAGCATTTGACAAAATTCAGCATCCTTTTTAATGAAAACCCTCGAGAAAGTCGGGATAGAAGGAACATACTTAAACATCATAAAAGCCATTTATGAAAATCCCACAGCTAATATCATCCTCAATGGGAAAAACTGAGAGCTTTCCCCCTGAGATCAGGAACACGACAGGGATGTCCACTCTCACCGCTGTTGTTTAACATAGTGTTGGAAGTTCTAGCATCAGCAATCAGACAACAAAGGAAATCAAAGGCATCAAAATTGGCAAAGATGAAGTCAAGCTTTCACTTTTTGCAGATGACATGATATCATACATGGGAAACCTGACAGACTCCACCAAAAGTCTGCTAGAACTGATACATGAATTCAGCAAAGTCGCAGGATACAAAATTAATGTATAGAAATAAGTTGCAGTCTTATATGCTAATAATGAAGCAACAGAAAGCCAAATAAAGAAACTGATCCCCTTCACCACTGCACCAAGAAGCATAAAATACCTAGGAATAAACCTAACCAAAGATGTAAAAGATCTGTATGCTGAAAACTATAGAATGCTTATGAAGGAAATCGAAGTAGATACAAAGAAATGGAAAAACATTCCGTGCTTATGGATTGGAAGACTAAATATTTTTAAAATGTCAATACTACCCAAAGCTATCTACATATTCAATGCAATCCCAATCAAAATTGCACCAGCATTCTTCTCAAAGCTAGAATAAGCAATCCTAAAATTTGTATGGAACCACAAAAGACCCCAAATAACCAAAGTAATTTTGAAGAAGAGGACCAAAGTGGGAGGCATCATAATCCCAGACTTTAGCCTCTACCATAAAGCTGTAATCATCAAGACAGCATGGTATTGGCACAAAAACAGACACATAGACCAATGGAATAGAAAAGAGACTCCAGAATTGGACCCACAAAAGGATGGCCAATTAATCTTTGACAAAGCAGGAAAGAATATCCAATGGAAAAAAATAGTCTCTTTAACAAATGGTACTAGGAGAACTGGACAGCAACATGCAGAAGAATGAAACTAGACCACTTTCTTATACCATTCTCAAAAATAAATTCAAAGTGGATGAAGGACCTGAATGTGAGACAGGAAACCATCAAAACCCTAGAGGAGAAAGCAGGAAAAAAACCTCGCTGACCTCAGTCGCAGCAATTTCTTACTTGACACATCCCCAAAGGCAAGGGAATTAAAAGCAAAAATGAACTATGGGGACCTCATCAAGATAAAAAGCTTCCACACTGCAAAGGAAACAATCAACAAAACTAAAAGGCAACCGGTGGAATGGGAAAAAGATATTTGCAAATGACATATCAGATAAAGGGCTAGTATCTAAAATCTAGAAAGAACTCCCCAAACTTGACACCCAGAAAGCAAACAATCCAGTGAAGAAATGGGCAGAAGACATGAATAGACACTTCTCTGAAGAAGACATCCAGATGGCCAACAGGCACATGAAAAGATGCTCAACGTTGCTCCGTATCAGGGAAACACAAATCAAAACCACACTCAGATACTGCCTCATGCTGGTCAGAGTGGCTAAAATGAACAAATCAGGAGACTATAGATGCTGGAGAGGATGTGGAGAAATGGGAACCCTCTTGCACTGCTGGTGGGAATGCAAACTGGTGCAGTCATTCTGGAAAACAGTGTGGAAGTTCCTCAAAAAATTAAAAATAGATCTACCCTATGACTCAGCAGTAGCACTGCTAGGAATTTGCCCAAGGGATACAGGAGTGCTGATGCATAGGGGCACTTGTACACCAATGTTTATAGCAGCACTTTCAACAATAGCCAAATTATGGAAAGAGGCTAAATGTCCATCCACTGATGAATGGATAAAGAAATTGTGGTTTATATACACAATGGAATACTACATGGCAATGAGAAAGAATGAAATCTGGCCATTTGTAGCAACGTGGATGGAACTGGAGAGTGTTACACTAAGTGAAATAAGTCAGGCAGAAAAAGGCAGATACCATATGTTTTCACTCATATGTGGATGCTGAGAAGCTCAACAGAAGACCAAGGGGGAGGAGAAGGGGGAAAAAAAGAAGTTACAGAGAGGGAAGGAGGCAAACCATAGAGACTCTTAAATACTGAGAATAAACTGAGGGTTGATGGGGGGTGACAGGGAGGGGAATGTGGGTGATGGGCATTGAGGAGGGCACCTGTTGGGATGAGCACTGAATGTTGTATGGAAACCAATTTGACAGTAACTTTCATATTAAAAAACAAACAAACAAACTTGTTGTCCAGTTACACCATGGAACACTATTCCATAAGAAAAAGGAATGAACTGTTGATATGTGCAATAACCTGTATGAATCTCCAGAGAATTATACTGAGTGAAAAAAGCCAAACACAAAAATATTACATATTATATTATTCCATTTATATAACATTCTTTATACCAAAAATTTTAGAAATGGTGAGTTAATTAATGTTTCCCAAAGTTTAAGTATGAAAAGGGGCAAAGGGACAGGGAGGAAAGTGAGTGTGTAGCCTGAGGGATCCTTGTGGTGATGAATATGTTCTGTATATTGATCATATCAATATCATTATCCTGCTGTAAGATATTGTAACATGGTTTGCCAAATGTCATCACTGAGGCCAGTGGGCCTCAGTGGACAAGATTGGACAAAGGATACATAAGCTCTCTCTGTATTATGTCTTCCAACTGCTTATGAATCTACAATTATCTCAAAATTAAAAGTTTAATTTAAAAAAGAAAAGGCAGGTAGATGAAAAGACTCCCTGAAGCCTGGAAAGATAGATGAAACAATAATTGGAGATCACACACAGGGCCAGAATAATTCGTGTTCTCATCAGCCAGTGTGTGAAAATTTGGGACTTGGATACAGTACTGAGTGTTGTATGTCAGCAGGAGACAAAATTAGCCCTAAACTAAATGCTAACAAAGCTTAAAAGCAAGACACAAAATTATCAAACTGTTCCCAAATAACTGCCTCCCAGAATAAAGCTCAAGAATATTACTAGGAATGTAAAATATCTAGCACCCAACCAGGTAAGTTCTATAGCTACAAACCAAAAATCCCCAGGCATTAAGTTTCTTCTATTTCTTCAGCTTCTTTTCTTCCCCGAATTTTTTGATATCTTTACATCTAATGACTGATGACTTCCTCTATTTTTTTCCAGTTTACTCTGGTTTTAGTGAGATGTTTCTATTCAGACTATCCTATTGAGGTGGATAGCCCCAAGATAATACCTTCCCTGCATCATGCTGGTATAATTTTTGACATCTAAGTAACATATGCTCCACCTACCTTAACTTGTATAAATCACAAATCTGATCACTATAACAGATAAGAAGTTTAATAATGTATTAAATGGAGAATTAATACAGATATAAATGGCAATTAATATCAACTAATATTGCTCATAGTTATTAATTCCACATTAAGTTTGATCCATAGTTTATAACATTTACATTGTTTTTGTTCTAAGCCTAATCTCTACAGTTGTTGTAAGTTTCAAACTTGAAAAGATATTTGCACTTTTGCGAAGTTGAACATCCTCTATATTGCTCATGGGTAGTACCCAAGGGTGAAAAATTCTTTAAAGGAGTGTAGATGTAAAGGTAAGTACAGCCTGCTTAATAATGCACTTCCTAAAGAACAATATTTTAAGTTTATCCAAAAATCAGTAAGTAGATAGTAGAAAGAGATGATCAGATTTGAATTTTCAAATTACTCTGAGGAGTATACAGGATACATGTTAGCTAATTGAAGATTTCGAGCAAGAATGTTAGTGAAGCAACTATTTGCAACTGTTAAATGGTATTACCACAATATAGGATAGTGGCAGTGGGTACGAATAGAAGAAAACAGAGTAAAGGGGTTTGTAGGATGTAGAACTATAGTTTACATGAAAAGTACCTCCAACATTTCCAGCTGAGGCTATGGGGTTGTTCTACAACATAATTAAGAGAGAATCTCACTTAGCGGATTTTGAGATAGGTTTTGTAGCTATTGATTTGAGATGCCTGTGAGACATGCAGATAGGTAGTTTCTGCATATTAATGTCTATAGCATTGGTAAACCAAAGGAAACCCTGCAGTCATATACCCATAGACTTATCATTTCTTCCTCACCTTCGTCTTTGATTTGCTTTATATTCCCTTGGTATTTGTAGAACACAATATAACATACTTTGTCTTTAGAAAATCTTGCTCCTACTCCTAGAGAACATTCTTGCTGTCTTTTTAGTAAATTTTCAGCAAAAAATGGTAACTTTCAAACATATATACGTATATATGTACATATATACATATATATATACATATATGCGCATATATGTATATATATGTATATATGTATATGTACATATATATATACACACACATATATATACATATATACATATATACATATATGTACATATACATATATACACATACATATATACATATATATACGTATATATATACACATATATATATACACCCATACACAGCTATGAATATTTATTGAGAAAAATATGGAGATAGTTCACAATTTTCCTTGCAACAAAATGATGCTGAAAAATATTGTTAAAATGTCTATACTACTCAACACAATCTACACGCTTAATGCAATCCTTATCAAAATACCACCAGCATTTTTCACAGAGCTAGAACAAACAGTCCTAAAAACAACCTTGAAAAAGAAAAGCAAAGCTGGAAGTGTCACAAATATAGACTTCAAATTATATTACAAAGCTGTAGTGATCAAAATAGTGTGGTACTGGCACAAAAATAGACACACAGATCAATAGAATAGAGTAGAACATAAGACCCATAATTAAGCCCATAACTATATGGTCAATTAATCTTTGATAAAGGCAGAAAGAATATGCAATAGGAAAAAGATGGTCTCTTCAACAAATGGTGTTGGGAAAACTGGAAAACCACACGCAAAAGAATGAAACTGGACCACTTTCTTACACCACACACACAAATAAATTCAAAATAGATTAAGACCTAAATGTGAGATAGAAAACCATAAAATCTTAGAGTAGAACACAGGCAGTAACCTCTCTGACATTGGCCCTAGCAACTTCTTACTAGATATGTCTCCCGAGGCAAAGGCAACAAAAGCAAAAATAAATTATTGGGACGTCATCAAAATAAAAACTTTTGCACAGCGAAGGAAACAATAAAACTAAAAGTCAACCTATATAATGGAAGAAGAAATTTGCAAATGACACATTTGATAAAGGGTTAGTATCCAAAATATATAAAGAACCTATAAAACTCAATACCTGAAAAACAAATATCCATTTAAAAATTGGCAAAATACATGAATAGACATTTTTCCAAAGAGAACATCCAGATGGCCAAGAGACACTCAACATCACTATCATTAGGGAAATACAAATCAAAACTACAATGAGATATCACCTCACACCTGTCAGAATGGCTAAAATCAACAACACAAGAAACAGCAGGTGTTGGCAAAGATGTGGTAAAAGGGGAATCCTCTTGCACTGTTGTTGGGAATGCAAACTGGTGCAGCCACTGTGGAAAACAGTACGGAAGTTCCTCAAAAAAACAAACAGAATTACCATATGATCTGAATTACCATATGATCCAGTCATTGCACTGCTGGGTATTTACCCAAGGAATACAAAAACATTAAATCAAAAAGATATATGCACCTCTATGTTTATTTCAGTATTATTTACAATAGCCAAATTATGGAAGCAACCCAAGTGTCCATCGATAGATGGATAGATAGATGAATGGATAAAGAAGGTACGCCATCTATCTATCTATCTATCTATCTATCTATCTATCTATCTATACACACACACACACACACACACACACACACATACATACATATATACATATACACATATAATGGAATATTACCCATCCATAAAAAAAAGAATGAAATCTTGCCATTTGCAATGACATGAATGGAGCTAGAAATTATTATGCTAAGTGAAGTAAGTCAGTCAGAGAAAACAAATATTAAATGATCTCACTCATATGCAGAATTTAAGAAATAAGTCAAAAGATCATAGAGGAAAAAAAGAGAAAGAGGCAAACCAAGAAACAGACTCTTAACTACAGAGAACAAACTGATGGCTACCAGACAGGAGGTTGATGAGGGGGATGGATTAATTAGAGGATGGGGATTAAGGAGTGCACTTGTGGTGATGAGCCCTGGGTGTTGTATGCAAGTGTGGAATCACTAAATTGTACATCTGAAACTAATATTATACTATATGTTACCTGATTGGAATTTAAATAAAAACTTAAAAAAATATTATTGAAAAAATAAGTTTGAATAACACCTTTCAGATTTATTCATATATTTTATTAAAACAGCAAACAATTAAATAATGAAATTCATAAGAGTCCATGATAATTGAACACATTTTTTCCTAACTATGCTATTAGTTAAAAAGGCACTAGGGGTGCCTGAGTGGCTTAGTTGGCTAAGCATCCGACTTCAGCTCAGGTCATGATCTCACTGTTCCCGAGTTTGAGCCCCATGTCATGCTCTGCTGACAGCTCAGAACCTGGAGCCTGCCTTGGATTCTGTGTCTCCCTCTCTCTCCGCCCCTCCCCCACTCACGCTCTGTCTCTCTCTCTCAAAATTAAATAATAAATTAATAATAATAAATAATAAACACTAAAAAAACAATTTTTGAAAAAGGTACTAGATCATACTAACGTTCAGCAAATATGTCTCAATTGTGTTGATAAGAATAGCATGAAATGCTTGTTAAATGTCTTAATATCAAAAAGCATAATACAGCTTCCATTGTCACATGCTGAGTAATACTATTGTCAAGAAAAAGAGCAATGTGGAGCGATTTGGTCTTAGAGTATTTGCTCACATATAACTTTAATAGTTGGAGCACAGTGGCCAGGCAGGATCCTTTGAAGGTTTTCATCATGTATTACTATACCAACCCCACATTTTTATTTCAGAAGCATATGTTTCCACTTTTTATTTTAAACTGTAACTGAAGGCTTATTCTGGCTGGTTTTGAAATGGTTACAGCAAAATCTAATTTTCAAAATTTCAATGTTAGAGTCATGGTGCTTTATGGAAAACACCAAAATGTACAGTGCAAGAAAATAATTTTCTACAATGTATATAAGTGTTATAATAGTGTAACTAAAAGAAGACACTACACAGAGCAGGAGACTTGACATTCTCCCCGCAGGAGAGGCAAACTCTCCTGGACTTTGAGTTTTCATGAAGCCTTCACACCACCAATGGAATCACCTGATGCTGGTGAGGACCAGGAGATTCTACAGAAAGTTTCCTTCATCAATTTCACAAAGGTGTGTTTTTAGCCTAATTATATCTTCCCACTGTCCTGGAGATCCAGAGATGTGCCTTGTGCCTTTCTGCCCAACTGAGTCAAGGAACAGGCACCAACCACAATGGAAAAGCCAAAGGTCAATTTCTTGCGGCCCTCTCTCCAGGTACACTAACCTTCTTCAACTTAACCAGTAGGCCTGCCTGAAGACGTACTTAACCTACATTGTCCTATTTTACTGGCCAAACCATCTTAGTTTGCTGTCTTGAATCTTCTATTATTCTACCTCCAAATATTTATGTTATTTCAGAATCAATTCAAAAGTCTCCTTTCTTCTCTATGATCTCTGCATTTGATAGCTCCAAAATGAATGTCTGTAGCCAAACCCAGAGCTGCAAACTCTGCATGTCAAACTTGCCATTTAAAATTTCCTCTTGGGAGTCCCACTGTCATATATATTGTAAGTGTCCTAGAAAATAATTTTTCCATCTCTCTAAACACCAATCTTGCATGTATCAGTAGAAACAATACCATACTCACCAAACTGCTTTAAGTTTTTAACTCAAGGAGGCTCTCTATAATCATCTTTTCCCCTAACTATACATGTGTGATGAGTTTTTCTCCATTTGTCTACCTTATTTCTAGTGGATTCCACCAGCATCATGTATCTAGAATACGACAACAGCAATACATCTCTCCTCTTCTATTCACATGTCCCTCAGAAGTATCACCTACATGACAGCAAGGATATTTTTCTTAAAATTGTTTTACATCAATCTATTCCTCATAACCCTTTGAAAAAGTTTTCTAGGAGTACCTGGGAGGCTCAGTCAATTAAGCATCTGACTCTTGATTTTGGGTCAGGTCATGATCTCACAGTCTGTGAGATCAAGTCCCTGTCAGGCTCTGTACCACCAGCACATTGCTTGGGATTCTCTCTCTCCCCGTCTCTCTGCCCCTCCTCAGTTCTCTCTCAAAATAAACCAATAAACTTAAAAAAATGTTTTCCAATTGTCCTTAGAAAAAATCTAACTCTTTATCATGGCTAAAGTTCTCTGGGATCTGTTTGTCCTACCTTGTCTAGTATCTTTCAACAGCCAGAATGATACACTTCAAATCTAAGAAAGATCATTCCATCCTCTTATTTAAAATCCTTGTTTTTATCTTTAATTTCCTCCAGTCCAGTATAAGGACTGTACTTATATTTATTAGGTGAAAGGATAAATCTATCTTAACTGTTGAGGGGATCAAACAAAATGAAATAAACCAATTGCTTGGTATGATGTTTGGCATACAGTGATGATCAACACTTGCTACCAATTTTGTATATCATGTCATTATAACCTCCATGCCTTTCTTTTTTCTATAAATATAAATATATGAGTTGTTATACTTGTCCTCATAAAGATGGAAGTCAGTGGTATTGGGGATGTTTTAAATAAACAACAATCTACAAAGAGTAAATGTTATTCTAATTTATGAAAAAGTATATTAATATATGCAATATCTTATTTTCTACTGCAGAAAGTTGATACTATGAAGGAGATTTAAGGGGAAATATTTTTTGAAGAATAACATTATCAAATTAGACTAAACGAGCAACACCCATTAACAGCTTTTTCATGGTTTCCTAAATAGAGGGGGGCTGAGCATTGGTATAAAATCAAATTAAACAAATGTTTACAAGATTTTGAATGTGTTTATATCCCATACATTAACCTTGGCGATATCCATCAGCTATCAATCAATAAAATGGATGTTGAAGTCTACACAGTGATTAAAGGGAGAAAGAGAAAGTATTCTGAGAGACTATTATAGTTGAAGGTGCTTAAAAATCACTTTTCATAATTATTAAATACTTTCAGATGACTGATATCTTTTCTCTCTGTTCTCATCCTGCTATGAAACCAACTGGAATAAAGGTAAAGAAGAAACAGAAAATATATATATCTTTATTAAAGCAGCACATATGTGTAACTCTATATGCACTGTGTGAAAAGAGCAACCACCATGTACTATGAAAAGGATGACCACAGAGGAAACAGAATCAGCAGATCTTTCAAATCAATTAGACCAGACATATCTCTAAAATAGAAGCAAAACCAAGGATTTCATGCTTGAAATTCCAAGGTCGTGCTGCATGAGCTTGCTGTGACAGATAGGATCCTTGAAACTTGTTCAGTGGTACTGAAGGACAGGGGCTGGGATGGGGGTATCTTTATAAGGAAATGCTCCAACCACTTCTGCAAAAAGCAGGTCGCAGGGGTTGCAAGGTGAAGAAGAAACAGAGTAGTAAAATGCCCTTGACCTGCCCATTGCTGTCATTTGACCAGAATTAAGGGCTAAAGTCATACTAGAAAAAAGTCTACACACAAACATGCAGATGCACACACACATACATATATGAACTGCCACAACTATCACAGTTTCATTGTGAACTAGAGAGATTTCCTACTCACAAAGAGCAACAGAGTCATATCCAAGAATAGAGACTGATGAGGATGCATTTTAATTAAAGTTCTAAAAATTATCCACTGACTGGTGGTTTTCAACATTAGCTACAAATTAGCATCACCAGGAATATTATAAATAATAACACAGAGTCTCCAACTCAGACAATCAGAACCTTTGGGGGTGAAATCTAGACATCACTGTATTTTTTTTTTGTACATTTATTTATTTTTGAGAGACAGAGTGAGACAGAGCACAAGCTGGGGAGGGGCAGAGAGAGAAGGAGACAGAATCTGAAGAAGGCTCCAGGCACCAAGCAAGTGTTCAGCACAGAGCCCGACGTGGGGCTTGAACCCACAAACCACGGGATCATGACCTGAGCCAAAGTCAGTCACCTAACTGACTGAGCCACCCAGGAGCCCCGATATCCCTGTATTTTAAAAGGCCCTTCCCTCCACACCCCACTCTTGAAAATTCTAACATGAAGCCAGACTTAAATATTATTAAAGAGATACAAAAAACAAGAGGGCCAATCAAAACTAGAATTAGGATGGGAGGGAGGAGAAAATAGAAATTATTAATTATTTATGTCATCTTTATCATTCACACTAAACAACCAACATATAGCATTATAAAAAAGTTTATAGGAGAAACCCATGGGGGAGGGGAAGGAAAAAAAAAAGAGGTTAGAGTGGGAGAGAGCCAAAGCATAAGAGACTCTTAAAAACTGAACAAACTGAGGGTTGATGGGGGGTGGGAGGGAGGGGAGGGTGGGTGATGGGTGTTGAGGAGGGCACCTTTTGGGATGAGCACTGGGTGTTGTATGGAAACCAATTTGACAATAAATTTCATATATTGAAAAAAAAAAGTTTATAGGGCATATAAAGAAATAAATATAATCATGAGAAGAACAAAGTCCTAAGTATAAGTCCCCACCCTTGCCTAAATTGTCAGAAGGAAAACACACATACAGAAAACAAGACAAAGACAATGTAAATCAAAAACTTTAGCAAGATTTAAAGGAAGAATTAAATAATGCAAAAAGTATAAAACAAGGTGATATAATTGAAGCCAAATATATCAAGCCAAGTATATACATACATATATACCACACACACACACACACACCTATGCATACACATTTGTAATCAGCTGTTCAAAGGGGAAAATAAATATTTGTTAAATATGAGATATAGTTATAATTGATCCAGGAAGTCTGAAAGGAAAAGGAAGGTTGAAGATATATCTGAAAAAGGAAAAGATATATCTGAAAATACGACTGAAAAGAAAATAAGAAGCATAGTCTTATATCAACAGTTTGAACCTAAGGGGTAAAAAGCTTTCCTCAAGACAAAGAGTAAACTGAAGTATGAAAATCTATCATAAGTATTTTTTATTTCAAATATAAAAATAAAGAGTAAACTGAATTATGAAAATCTATCATAAGTCTTTTTCTTCCAAATAGCCTGGTATCAATATTAATAAAAATTAATTTAAAACAATAAAAAACCCCTAAAAGTTAAGATAGAATCACAAGAGTTATAATGAGGAGGAGACATTATGATTTTAAAATCAAACAGTAGAACTTAAATATTCATAAATAAAAACTACAGGAAATGCAAGGAGAAATATACAAACACAGATTAATTAGAAGATAATTTATTTCCATCAGCACATAAAAGTCAAATAGAAAAAATAGATAAATATAAGAGAAATCATACTGATTTTTTAGTCTATACTATAAAAATAGAAAGGAGACTTTCTTTTCTGGGGTACAAAAGAACATCTAAATCACTTGAATACAAAGATAAAGCAAAATATTTTCTGAAACAATAAAATGATCTATTCTGGTCACAGTGAAGTAAAACTAGAAATTTGTAATAAAAATGGAAACAAAACAATGGAAAAGTTTCAAATAGCTTTAAAAAGATTTAAGTAAAAAAAATAAACCAAAACTAGTAATTCAGAACATCTAGAAAGTATTGATTCCAAAATATTATGTACTAGAATTGATGGATTACACTCTGGGGAGAGAAAATACAGTTTTAAATATTATAATACAAATTAAGAACAGATGCAAACGTACTGACCATTAAACCTGAAAAAAAAATTTTAAAGTACAAAAAAAATAAATCAAGGAAAGTTGGAGGAAGAAACTGAATAACATAAAAGCTGAAATCAATGAATGAGAAAGCAGAAAATCAGAACTAACAAATAAATCAATGTTGTGGTTCCTGGAAAGTGCAAATGGGAAAAAATAAAATAGACAAACAACTAGCTAAGCTAATTCAGTGGAAATAAATAACAAAGGAGAATAGAAAAAAAATTAAATCTACAGAGTATATTAGGAAAAAAAAATCACAAAACCATTATTTTGCTAAATACAATATAAATAAAATTTAAACCCTGGCATGGGTGAAACTGTAGGTAGAAGCTAGAACTGAGCCATGGAAGGAAAAGGCAGAGTTACAAGTCCTTGAAGGGGAATGAGAGAGACAGGAGGCTACAGACTAAGGGAGTGATAAATAGGCTACACAATAAAAGCCTGGAGGCACAACATTCTGACCTTGTGGCTTCCAAGATCTTGGGACTGACAGAACTATAGTCATCAGTACAGAGCAGGTACTCACCCCTTCCACCTCTGCCCCAAGACAACACCTAGACTCAGTAGAATGTATTTGCATTGTGGTTACAGTGCCCCCATGGAGAGGGGCTGCCACCAAGGATCCAGGATCCAGGTATACACCTTGCAGGGTCAAAAACTTCCCTCCCAACCTGTGGGAGGAGTCCCCCCAAAAGATTGGAAGCAGCCTTCTCAGAGACCACCACACTGTAGGTTCCAGCTCCTCCCAGCCCAGAGAGACCCAATAATATCCAATCTCAAAACAACCTAGAGGCTGGTTCCACCTTGGGGGAACCTGCCAGTTCTCAGACCTTAAGACTATTTTCACTTTAATAAACTGCTTTGTGTTTGCTACTTTCCTCTAGCTGTCTTTATTCCAGCACGGATCCCCATGTAAATCTATCCTCATGTAAATCTTCTGGTGGGGAATCCAGGGACCCAAGACCTCCATTCACACAATGGAGACACTCACCCATAACCAAACTACAACATAAAAGGAATAGATGAACTTCAGTGCAATATAATTTGTTCCAGAGAATAGAGTAGAAATAAGGCAAAATCTTTCTGCAAGGGCAGCATAACATTGATAACACAATTTAATATAGAAAGTAGATTATAAATTAATTTTTGCACTATAAAAACATACCAAATATATTTATAATATGAATACCAGCAGGCTAATTTTCATAGTGAAGAGGGCTATTATGAACCTCTAAGTAAAGACTAATATGAGATGTTTGAATGATTCCAAGGAGAGAAATCACCCAGTCACAAGTTTTGCAAATTGCCATATTAATTAGATGTTGGCACATAGATATCTAAAGTGCTCATAACAATTTACCTGGAGTGTTTGCAATTTAACACATTGCTCTCTATATAAATTAACACTGGTATTGTCAGACTCTTCTGGTGTATCAGTTTTGAAATGACATCTCACTGTGGTTTTCATTGTTAACTCACTGATTATTACAAAATATTATACATTTGGTTATTTTGAGTTCCATTTAAATGAATTATCAGTTTATAACTTTGACTCGTGTTTTATTTTGCATTGCATAGGTCATTGAAAATCTCTTCTAAAAGTTTTTGCATAAAAAATAAAGTTTTTGCATAAATTCAAGTTTATACATCTTTGTGTATATAGATTTATATATTTTACTCACTGTTTAGATTCATATAACATCCATCATTGTCCTGATACAGAACTGTTCTGTCACTACAAAGAGCTCCCTCAAGGTACCCTTTAAAGTCACAACTTCCCCCTTGCCTAATCTGTTAGGGAAGCGTAGCAACAGTTGATCTGTTCTCCAATTTTCAAGTCTGTCCTTTTAAGAAACAAATAAATTACAGTATATGGTATGTAACGTTTTGAATTTGACTTCTTTTTTTTTCATAGCATAATGCACTGAGATCCATTAGAGTTGTTAAATATATCAATAGTTCCCTTTTTCTTTTCTTTTTTCTTTTTTTTTTTTGAAAGAGTGAGAGAGAGCACATGAGAGAGCATGTGCCAGATGGGGAGGGACAGAAGGAGAAAGACAATCTCAAGCAGACTCCATGTTCAGCACAAACCCCAGGGCTCAGTCTCACAACCCTGGGATCATGACCTGAATCAAAATTAAGAATCACAGGCTTAACCAACTGAGCCACTCGGGTGCCCCGTTCTTTTTCTTCCCTTTCATTCTTTTTTTCTTTCTCTTTCTTTGTTTCTTTCCTTCTTTCTTTGTTTGTTTCTTTCCTTCTTTCTTTTCTTTCTTCCTCTCTCTCTCTCTCTCTCTCTCTCTCTCTTTAAAGCTGAGCAGTATTCTATTACAAGGTGGTACCACAGTTTGTTTAACCATTTACCATTGACCATTTACCAAACCTGGGTGATTTCCAGTCCTGGGCTATTACAAATAAAGCTGCTAGCATCATTGTGTAAAGGTATGTTTTTTTAAGCTTCATTGAGGTATAACTGATATACAAAAAAACCCTGCACGCATTTAATGTTTACAATTGGATAAGTTAGGACATATACATATAGCTGTGATACTGTCACCCTAATCAAGGTAATAGACCTTGATTATCTAGTATCTCCACAGGTGTCTTTGCATCCCTTTGGAGATGTGTGTGTGTGTGTGTGTGTGTGTGTGTGTTAAACATTTAAGATCTACTCTCTTATTAAAATTTTCAGTGCACAATACTGTATTATTACTATATGCTATGCAACATATCTCTAGAACTTACTGTATAATTGTAACTTTATACTCACTGAACAACAATCTTACATCAGCAAACTTTAGGAACTGCCCTATTAGTCCAAGAATTTATCTGAATATTCTTTTATATTTTCATTTATACCAGCAGTTATAAGCTGAGGATGATTCTTCACCCCAGGAACATTTGGCAATAATATCTAGAGACATTTTTTGTTGTCATAAACAGGAGGCTGCTGGCTTCTAATCGGTGAAGATCACTGATGCTATTCAACGTTCTACAATGTTCAGGATACCACGCCACAAAAATATCTTGCTCAAAATGTCAATAGTACCCAGATGTAGACAATGCTATCATTACAAATGAGAGTTTTATTTCTTTAACTTTCCTTGTCACTTCACTTTTATTTCTTTGTCAGATGCCAGCTGCTCCAGTTCTCATGTTTGAAATGGATAGCAAAAATCAGTACCTTGTTTCTTATTTAAATTCTTTTCAATTTTTTTGAAACAACTTTATCCTTATCAAATATTTGAAAAAATAAGGCGTGCCTGGGTGGCTCAGTTGGTTAAGTGTCTGCCTCTTGATTTCAGCTCAGATCATGATCTCATGGTTCATGAGACTGAGCCCCGCATTGGGCTCTGTACTGAGCCTGGAGCCTGCTTAAGATTCTCTCCTTCCCTCTCCCTCTGCCCCTCCCCTGCTTTCTCTCTCTCTCAATTAAAAAAAAAAATTTTTTTTTTTTGAGGGACATCTGGATGGCTCAGTCGGTTAAACATCGGACTTCGGCTGAGGTCATGATCTTGCGGTTTGTGAGTTTGAGTTTAGTGTGGGGCTCTGTGCTGACAGCTCAGAGCCTGGAGCCTGCTTTGGATTTTATGTCTCCCTCTCTCTCTGCCCCTTTCCTTCTCATGCTCTGTCTTTCCTATCTTAAAAATATATTAACATTAAATATTTTTAAAAAATTTTTTTCTTGCAAAATAACTGAGTTTCTTTCCTATTTCAATTTTTAAGATTTTTATCATAAATTAGAAATAACTCAAATATTCATCTGTACATTTTCTTTTTTAAAAAAATTTTTTAACATTTATTCATTTTTTGAGAGACAGAGAGAGACAGAGCATGAGTGGGGGAGGGGCAGACAGAGAGGGAGACACAGAATCCGATGCAGGCTCCAGACTCTGAACTGACAGCACAGAGCCCAAAGTGGGGCTCGAACTCATGGACCATGAGATCATGACCTGAGCCAAAGTTGGATACTTAACTGACTGAGCCACGCAGGCACCCCTATCTGTACATTTTCAATGATTATATGATTTTTCTCTAATTCATGTGCTGTATTTCATTATTGGATTTCTAATATTTAAATATTCTTGAATTTACTCAATAAACTCAATTTGTCATTCTATGTATTTTATTGCACTACTAAATTGAAATTGCTAAAATTGTTTTTAAAAATATTTTTTCATTTATTCATTTGGAAGAATGATCTGTAATGTTCTTTTCCCATTTGTACATTTCTCAATTGTTATCCAGGTTATAGGCCTCATAAAATGCATTGTTTTTCTTCTTGAAGTTCATGTAACATTATTATTCCTATAATTTTTGATAAAATTGTTTCTAAAGCTTTGCACAATGTTTTGTCTGTGTGTGTATGTGTTTGTTTCATGTTACATTTCCCTTGCTGAATGATTTGTATATATCTGTTCAGGCTTTCTATTTCTTCTTGAATCAATTTAAATACGTTATGTTTTCCCAAGAAATTTTATCAAAAATTTAAAATTTAAGGCATACAGTCATTATAACATTGCAATATTTGACTTTTGTTACATTTATAGTTATATCTGCTTGTCTTTTATTAATTTCTGTCCTTATCTATTTTTGTTTTGTTTGTTTTGTTTTGTTTTACCATTTAGAGGCTTATTTTACTATTCTTTCACCAATGTATAAAAGACATTAGTGATTAAGATTATGGTTTTTGTAAGTAGTCTACTTATTTGAAACCTCACTCTGAATTTCCCAGGTTCTGTGTCCTTGTTCGTTATGTAATCTGTCAATGCCTCAGACCCCTCATTTGCAAAATGAGATTATTAATAAGATCTTCCTCAAAAAGTGGCTTGAAAATTTAAAAAGTAGAATCTTCAAATAGTTTGTTATACTATACAGTCACTATTACTTGTATAATACTTTAAAAATTTGAATGCTTAGCATTCTAACATTTAATCATTATTAGTTAATAATGATTGGTTAATAGTGATTGGTCACTTAAATGTATAAAATTTCCTTTAGGTATTAATTGATCTATGTCCACATACCTTAAGGTGTAGCATGTTTGTTTTTGCTTTTAGATTTTGTCATTTCTACTATTATTCCTTAATGGGCTCTTGTCTTATTTGGAAGTATTTGTTTCTTCTTAATATACTAATGTGATACATGTTTTTGCTCTTTTATTGTCCTTAATATATGTCTAAATTTTATTGCCTTCAAAAAATGCATTTAATATGATCTCAGATCCCTTGAAAGTTGTTCAGGTTGGTTTTATGGCCCAGTATATGCCAGTATACTCACATATCCTGTGTGTTCTTGGAAAGAATATATATTACATACCTGTGTAATGTAAGTTTCTATATAACTCCATTAAGTAAAACTTAGTTGTAGTATCCTCCCAGTATTTTATGCCCTCAGTTACCTTTTGGCTTCCTTATCTAAATTCCCTGCTATGATTGTAGCAAAATTTCTTTTTATTTCACATACATTACTGAACTATAGATTACCTGGGTTTAAAATTCTACCTTGACAGACATTTGTTGTCACCACTGTAGAGATAATTTTCCATTGTGTTCTGGCTGTTTACTAAAACATATGTGGTTTAACTGATATTCCTTTGTAAGTAGCCTGTATTTTCCTGCCTCTAGTTGGTTTCAATATTTTATCTTTGTCTTCTGAGCTCTGCTGTTTGATTACAATGTTTCTGGCTGTGGGCCTGTATTCATTTAACCTATTTGGGTTTCATTATGTTTTTTATACCGAAAATTTATATTCTCTCAGCTCTGGAACGCTTTCTGATGTTACTAGCTTTTCTCCCATCAAAGCTATTGTTTCCCTGTTTAACTCTAATTAGAAGTTTATGGACTATAGTCCATCTTCCATGAATTCAACGTTTTTATATTTTTCTGTCATATTTTCTTACTGTGTACATCCTTAGCAATTTGTTTAGATACACTTCCTGTTTACTAAGTCTCTCTATATAATTAATCTTTTGTTGAAAGATCCATTGAGAGTTTTTTTTATTTATATTATTACATTTTTAATTTCTCTTTGGTTCTTTTCAAATCTCTTGGTCTTTTAAAATATGGTATCTTTCTTTCTTTCTAGTATTTCCTATTCCCTCTTTTATTTTCTCAGATATTTTTATATTTGTTTTTTATTCTCTATTTCTTATTCTATTATTTGAAATCTTGAAAATCTCATTCTTTGTGTGTTGTTTTTCTAACTCTTGTACAATGTCACTTTTGTCCTTTTAGGGTTTGAATCTTGAATTTTGAGCTTGTATTTAACAATGTTCTACTTGTGCATATCCTTGTGTGGCCTACTGGAGTTTTTTCCACTTGACATAATTTGCATTTACTTTTCTCACACACACACAATGGGTCTCCTAACCCTTAGGCGATTATATACTACTATCTTGGCTGACAGTGTTTCAGAGAACATTGGTGGTATAAATTTAAATGCCAAATCCATGTGAAGGAAAGTCTATGGTTCTGAATTTTCAAAAGAGATGATTTTTTAATCTAGTTTTCAAAAAAACATTTCCTTGACTTATCATTTTGCTTGTGGGCAGAATATCATTGATTATGTAAACCTCTGACTGTTCTTAATATATGTGAGGACAAGTAGAATACAACTGCATTCTAATTGGTTTATTTTTTTTTCTCATAGGATGCAGGCTAGCAATTCTTCAAGTAATTTACATGTATTCTAGGTTTAAGCACATAAATAAACGAATTATAAATCATGGGAAACAGATTCCTTGCTATCAGAGAAAAGTTACAGATTAGCAAGTGTGAAAGTTCTGATGAACTCACTGTCATTGTATTCTAACGCTCTACTAGGTCTCTACTCTCTGTAGTCTGAATCTTATATCAGGATTTTTTTATTTTAAATATAATTTATTGTCAGATTGGTTTCCATACAACATCCAGTGCTCATCCCAACAGGTGCCCTCCTCAATGGTCATCGCCCACTTTCTTTTATCTGGATTTAACTAGCAATTAAAACACCCAAGTTAGCACTAGGATCTGAAATGAGGCTGAAAATTTAAGGACACTCATGAAGGGGTAACACTTTTTCCAACTTTTCCAGGAAAGCAAAATGGATCCTGAGCCCCCAAGTAGACTTAGAAAATTTTTTCATAGCTCTGATGGTGCTTTGAGGCACTCTCTGGGTCTTTAATTCCACCACAGGAGTTGTCTGAACCCTGGAAGGGACCTGTAATTTTACCAGAAGCTCAGCCAGCTCACTGGCATCCTTGTTTTCAGCAATGCCAATTTTGGGGTTCTGAAGTGAGGTAGAAAATTCTGAGATTGTTTGGATGGAGCTGACTTTTTCCCCAGTGTTTCCAGAAAGGCAAGAGCAGTTCCTGGGCTTTTGTGTGGCTCTGGCAACCCAAAGAGTCCCCTCTGGGTCTTCCAAGCCAGCGCAAGAATGTTCTGGATCCTCTGAGAGAACTTTGTAAATTTTTCTATAGGCTCAAGCTGGCTTAGAGCTTCCACCCTGTGGCTACCTTGTTAGCATATGCAAGTCCATGCTTCCAGAGGGGGACTTGAAGTATTTCAGGATTTTCAACCCACAAAGGGGACTGAGATGTACAGGGGGAGGCTGGGAGCCTTAATGTCTACAAAGGTCTTTGGGGAAAACTGCTTAAAATAGTGTTCTGTAGATTGGACACCTATGAATAGGGAAACTTTACTCAATTTTGTATAACAACCACAACAAAAGAAATTCATAAGATGTAATAATTAATAAAAAATATTACACAATAATACATCAGATATTCATTATAATTAATCATAAAAATGATTTAAAAGGCAAAATAAATACATTTTTCAGATAGCTGAAAGCTAAGAGAATTCCTAGAAGATAAACACTACAAAAAAACAATGCTTGAAGGTAGAAGAATAACTACAAATTAAAGCTTGGATCAAAAAACAAAAACAAAAAACAAATTAAAGTTTGGATCTACACAAAGGGATCAAAAGTCCTAGAAATAGCAAACGTTTGTGTAAACTAAATGCTATTTTCCTCATTTGTTTGTTACTATCTTTAAAATAAAATAGACTTTTAAAAGCAATAATAATAAACTATTATGAGTTTTAGAACATACGCAGGGTGAAAATATGTGATGACAACAGAATAAATGGATGAGTGGGAAGTAACGGAAGCAAATTGTTGTAAGGCTCTCATACTTGAATGAAATGGTACAGTATTATTTGAAAGTAGGCTGAGTTAGAAATATGTATCATCAAACAGGGCAGATGTGCTAAGATTTAGAATTTATCAAATAACCTGGAGGGCTTATTAAATCAACATAGTTTCGGCCCAAACTCCCAGTTTCTGATTCTCCTAGGTCTGAAGTGGGGGCTGAGAATTTGATGGCACTGACAAATGATACTGATTTTAGTGGATCCAAAGACCATACATTGAGAACTTCTGCTTTAGAGAAACCTCTTTGTTTAAAAAAGCATAGCAAGACATTCATTAGAAAAAAGAAATCTTAAAAAAGGTAAAAGTATTTTTTAAAGATGTGATAGAAAACAACTAGCAAAATGGAAGATTTAAACCCAGTGTTCTTGATGTTCAAAACAGATAGAAATGATCTAAATATTCCAGTAAAAAGGTGCATATTGTCAAATTTAATAATAAGGGAACACCCAATTCTATGCTATTTATATGGAAAAATAAACATAAAGATACAGATAGGTTAAAAGGATAGAAAATTAAAGTAAACTAATATAGCTATATCAGATGAAGCAAAATTCAGAACAAACGATATACAAGTCACAAAGAATACAAACACAAGCACTGAATTATAAGAAGAAAGTCAATTCACTAAAAGGGTAGAGAAGAAAGCAGCTGGTCTAATGATTTTGTAATGCAGTGTTTTGATTGAATACCCTAAGACTAAAAACCCAAGGGATTGTATATAAAAACCCAAAACTATATTCTAGTTGGGTTTATTTTTTTCTTGTAGGGTGCAGGCTAGCAATTCTACAAATTATTCACACATATTCTAGGCTTGAACACATAAATAAATTACAAATCATGGAAACAGATTCCTTGCTGTCAGAGAAAAGTTACAGATTAGCAAGGCTGAAAGTTCAGATGCACTCAGTGGCATTATATTAAAATCGGAGATACTACTATGGCCCATCTTTATTATATAGAGACAGAGATAGAAATAGGGATGGTAGAAAGAGACAGAGATAGAGATAGATAGATGATTACTAGATAAAAGAAGATATATACATATATATGTGCAGTTTCCTGGATCTGTTCACTGAGAAGGCTAGACGCAGTGATATTCCAGTAGCTATAGATACACCCAGCCTCCATATCTTAGATTTTAAATATCATTTTTCAATAACAGAATTCAGGAACCCCTGAAGAAATGGCTGATGCTATGATGAAAGGAGATAAAATATTACATGAGCCTGGAGCATTCTGTAGACTACAGAAAGGAAGAAAATTCTGAGAGCCAATACTTTGCTATTGTTGTAATGTACACAATACTTTATTATTATTGTTTCTCAAAAGTAATAAGAAGAAGAAGGAGAAGAAGAAGAAAAAGGATAGGATCAGGTCAAAAAGATGCTATATCTACCTGAAAGAGCTTTCAATGACCAAATATGGAACAATTAAAAAAATTATTTATTTATTTTGAAAGAAAGAGAGAGAGAGAAAGAGAGAATGAGCAGGGGAGGCCAGAGACAGAAAAGCGAGAAAATCCCAAGCAGGCTCTGCGCTATCAGCACAGAGACAGATGCAGGGCTTGAACCCACAAACTGAGATCATGACGTGTACTGAAATCCAGTGTTGGATGCTTAACTGACTGAGCCACCCATGCACCCCAGAAATCTGGAACAATGTAAATAATAATAATAATAACAATAATAATTATAGAATTGAATTATAAATCAAAGAATGCAATATGTGTCTATGAGCTCATACTGATGTAAACGAACAAGTGACTAAGTAAATAAGTAGGGGAGAAGGGACAACTAATGTATTCATTAGAATAATTCTAAGTCATAACAAGAGAAGAAACATTGATAGATAATCATCATTGGGACACCACAGTAATAATTGCTGCAGACAATTCATAGATAAGTTCTGCAATTAGTGATTAAAACTTTAAGGAGAAACATGATCTTTGCATAACCTCAATTTTTCTTCCCTCAAATAGTCATTGATTACTTTGGAGGCTTTAACATATGTCCACAAATTCCCTGATTATCTTCCCACTAGGAAGTGAAGTTCAACACTTCACCTCCTGAATTGGGCTTGTCTTTGTGAATCACTTCTGGTTAATATAGGGAAGGAAAAAGTGATAAATTTATGGCAGAGAATCCTACACCTTAATCAACTGATGAAGGTTAACATGACCAATAATAAATCTTGTTGATACCATGTACTCTTGATATGAGAAGAACACATCACTTTGGTGGCATTATTTGCAAAAATGCATAACCTCAATCTATTCAGGAGAAAACATCAGACAAACCCAAAACAAAGGACATTGTACAAAACACCTGAACAATACTCTGCAAAGATGTTCAAGTCATTAAAAACAAAACAAAACAAAAAAACAAAAAAACCTGAAACACTGAACTATTGTTACAGACTGGGAGAGACCAAGGAGGCATGATGACTAAAATGCAAAGTGGTATCTCGAGATCTTGGAAAAGAAAAAGGACAGCAGAAAAACTGTAAAATGAGACTCAAATCTGTAGTTTAGTTAATACTGTTACAGCAATGTTAATCTCCCAGTTTGTTTGTTTATTTTGTAAACTGTGCTGTTATTTTGGACTTGGATAAAAAAGAGCAATATATTTTTGAAACATTTTGTTCTCTAGTTTTTTGATGTTCACCTAGAATACAGCTCAGATGCCATAAAGTATTATGGTGGACGGGCACACACACACACCCCCCTCATCAATCTGAGTTCTTCCTGGGAAGGGTCATATCTGTACATCCCAGTTCCCTGTATGGCTAAGTACAGCTGACAGCCCAACTAATAATAAGTATGCTTTTACGAAGAAGCCAAAATGTTTTGACTAAGGAAGTCTACAACTGAGAATGGTTAACTCTAGAAGTTGTTCTCTTTTCTTTCAGGTCGTATTATACTACTATCATTCTGAAAGGCTCCAGAGCTGGTACAGTTTCTATCCCCGAATTTCCTATTTCTGTCAGGTGTTCTCAGTTACTCCACACTAAGGCTTTCCAGCTTTGGGTTGGTTTTTGACACCAAAGGATAACTAAGCCTCTGTCCTGAAGCTAAAAAGATAATTTCATAGTCTTAAAGATTTTATGAAGTCATTGTGGTCTCTATGTATTAAAGACATTTGGTACATTTACCAAAACAATGTACAAATGCACATTTGGTACATTTTTCGTGTACTCATCTATTGTAGAAACCTTCTAAGCAATCTATCTTTCTCCATTCTCTCTGGTTAGTATCTGCTTTTACTCATCTTTGTTCATCTTTGCTTATCAAATCTGATGCCCACTGTAATACCATTCTTTTGTCAGTAACACCTATTGGATCCTTTGCATTTACCGAGAGCCTTCTTCCACCTTTTTTTTTTTTTTTCCATTGTAACAGAAAAAACCTGATACTCTTACTAGCGTATTATGTTCCTAGAAACCTTCTCAAGTGATTGACATTCATTTTTCTGCCTCTCTTCTGGACCAGGGTCAGTGGATACATAGTGTTCAGTATTTTCTTAACTACTTCAAGACCATTGTTTACCAACCCTCCGTTAAGAGCCCTTGTTATTCTCCTAATTTTACTTCTTTTTTAATATGTATTTTTGACAGAGAGAGAGAGAGAGCGAGAGAGAGAGCGCAAGAGTGGGAGGGAGAATAAGCAGGGGAGGGGCAGAGAGAGAGAGGGAGACACGGAATCTGAAGCAGGCTCCAGGCTCTGAGCTGTCAGCACAGAGCCCAATGTGGGTCTGGAACTCATGAATTGCATGATTATGAGTTGGAAGCTTAACTGACTGAGCCACTCAGGTGCCCCTATTCTCCTACATTTAATAAGTATACCATGGTTATGTAAAATGTTAAAACTAGAGGAACCTGAATATAAATTATAGATAGCCACAGTGTGTATATATAAATTTACTTAAAAATAAAATTTTAAAATGTCAAGAAATGCCAAAAGAGACACTATTAAGAAAATTAAAAGGCAAGTCATTGACCAGGACAAAGTATTTGCAAAATATATGTAGGATAAAATTTAGGACATGTAAAAATATTTTGCAACTCAAAAAGTTTTAGTAAGACATACATTCCGATAAAAATTGGGCAAAACATTTGGACAAAATTTTACCAAAGGAGATATACATATGGAAAATAAGCACATAAAAATAGTCATTAGGAAAATGCAAATTAAAACTATGAGATTACAGTGCAAACACACTACAATGGCTAAAATGAATGTGGCTGATTATACTAAATGTTGTTGACTATCTGCAGCATTTGAAGCTCTCATATACTGCTTCTAAAAATGCAAAATGTTACAGCCACTTTTTAAAACAGTTTGGCATCTTCATGTAAAGGTATGTATATGTGCACATACTATCTGACCCATCAGTTGACTCAGATTAGCTGAAAAATAAAAAGACATGTCCATATAAAGACCTGTGTTGAGATTTCCATGATAGCTTTCTTCGTCAGAAACAAATACTGGAGACAACCCAAATGTCTCAGCATTCACTGACTGGTGAATGCTAAATGAATCAACAAATGGAGTATTTCTATTTTTTTAATTTTATTTAAACCCAAGTTAGTTGACATATAGTGTAATAATGGTTTCAGGAGAATTTAGTGTTTCATCACTTACGTATAACACCCAGTGCTCATCTCAACAAGTACCCTCCTTAATGCCCATCATCCATTTAGCCCATCCCCCCACCAGCAACCCTCCAGCAACCCTGTTTGTTCTCTGTATTTAAGAGTCTATATAAAATAATACTAGTTAAACAACCTACCAGTACACACATGATATGGATGAATCTCAAAGGCATTAGGCTAAATGAACAGCTGATGCAAAAGATTTTGTAGTGAAGTCATTCCGTTCATCTGAAATTCTAGAAGAGGCAAAACCAGTGACAGAAAGCAAGTGGGTGGTTGCCCAAAGACAGTAGGTGGCAGGATGGCCAAAAGGCACAAGGGGCAGATCTTTTGGGGATGATGGAAACAGTCATGATTTCGGTGGTGATTACATGATTACATACATCTGTCGACACTCAGAAAACAGTACAATTAGGTTAGAAAATTTCATTGTGTATAAATTTAGCTCAATAAAAATGATTTCTAAAACCTGGCTACTGGCTTCTCTGCTTTTTCTCAAGAAGAGGTAAATTTTTGTCTTTTCTGAGTTAATGTATGCCATATAAATAAGACAGAAACTCCCGACTTGAGAGGATGTTTCTGACTCCTTCAAATCTGTGTAAAAGGTCCCATTAAGTATAAATGATATGAAAGCTGTTGACCTATGATCTGTCTGTGGCTTCTAGTGACAAGCTTACTTCTGCATTGAGAGGCAGTCTTAAGTCTTGACTGGAATAATGTACATACAACTCCATCTTTTGTGTTTTTGGAGAGGAGCCATTCAAGGCTGCCCTTCTGATATGAATTAAATCTGTTGGCAATGAGGATACTTCAAACCAAGAAGGGTTGTTTGGGAAAATAAAAATTTACTTGCATCAGTTTATCCATGACGTTATGAACACTGGTGTGCTTTTTTCAAAATAGAGGATCTGAAGTAGCAGTACATACTGCCTATCACTTTGGGACAGAATACAACAAACTGTAAAAATCAAGAACTCTGCTTTATTAACTTCTCTCATCAACCAAAACACTCCCTCTTTTCTGCTCCTTTACTTACCACTTGATCTTATAAACTCAGAATTAAACCTCCTTAGAGCATGTCCCTTTTCAGTTCTAATTTTCAGCTTTCATTGCTAATATTCACAGCAATGGAGGAAGGGGTTGAGTTATAAAAATACACAAGAGAAGTATCACAGTTGGGATCATACCCGAGAAAAAAATGCCTGCTGAATTTTTTAGGCTCATCCCAAAATTGAAAAACACAATTCTAATTTTCCAGAGCCATAATCCTACTGGATTCAAAAGCTAAATAGTCTAGATAAAATATTGAAACCAACTAGAGGCAGGAAAATACAGGCTACGATCAAAATGAGTCCTGAATGGACATTTTGATGAATGCCCTATTTTTTTCTAGACTGATTTTTCCCTCACCCATCTACTAAATTTAGTAGCTGCATAGTCTGAGACTGGATTAATACTCATCATAGAGAATCAGGCTTCAAAAGTAGAAGAATTTGCCATCCTTCATATTCTAAATTTTAACAGCTTCTCTTAGATTATTGAAAGACTCAAATATATTTTCACCCTCTAATGTTGGGTCAACATTTTGGCAGCAAAAAACACTTAAGTATACAGGTATGAGTTATAAATACCAAACAAAAATGAAATCATTGCCCAGCAATTTAAATATATTTCTACTTGTCCAAAAAATAATGGTCTTTCCTTTTAACCAGACCTTTTTCTTGTATCCTTATGGCCATTTCTACATTCATTCAGAATATATTTGCTAAAAACCCAGTCATGACTCAGGTGCACGCTATTCTACAAACTTTACAATATGATGAAAGATCACAGTTCACTACTGTTTTAAAGTTGAATTTGTCAGCCATTGTTTATCTTGGAAAACAAAACATTATGAAACACTAATAGTCCTTAGCTAACATTTAATTTTACATGTCAGCTTGACAGAGCTAAGGGCTGCCCAGATCACTGGTAAAACATTATTTCTAGGTGTTTCATGGAACTTCTCAGCTGCCATCATGTGTGAGCCAATATCTCACAATAAATCTCTTTCTACATATCTATATATAACCTATTGGCTCTCTTTCTCTGGAGAACTCTAATACATCTTTAGAATAGTTGAGTTAATCAGAACCAGATGAATGAGGTCAGAATCAGCAGGATATTTTCATAGGAGTGGTGAGACAATCAACCTGTTGCCAAACAAAGGTCATCATTTCAAATGCACAGCTTTCCGTAATCCTAAAAGTTCTTTCCTAAAACAAACATTAAAAACCTCAAGGTTACAAGTTAATTGACCCTGGAAGTATTCAATTTTTAAAATAATATGGAAAAGATCTTTGTCTCTTTTTAGAAAAAAAATATTAAGGATAAAGATACAGATTAGGTATAGATTTCTCTTATTTCATGGTAACTGCCATGTAAATATTTGATAGACTTCATTATCTTTCTTTGTAAATGACAGTAATAGATAATCCATTGCTTTGCATGATCAAAAGCACTTGTGTGAACAGCTTCTTAAATAGTATCATTAAAGTTTTATCACTAAATATTAGCTTGACATTTGTGGCCTCAGGTATCAACTCTAATATTAATCAAAGTTGGAGGGAAAATATCTGGATCTTATAACACTATTTAACCCACAAAAGAACCAGGAGTTCAGAATACAGGTCAACATGCAAATATATAAAAATATTACAAAGTAATTCGTTTGGCTCAAGAGTGTTTAAAAAGATGGTGAAAGTACACAGGCTAGAGAAATTCAGTATCCATGTATTGGTGGACTCAGAAAAATCTCTACCAAAGAAATGAAATTTTATCTGGATCCAGGACACGTAAGATTTTTCATGGGAGAACAGATAGATAGAGGGTCCATTAGTTTCCTAAGACTGTGGTAACAAGATACCACAGAGTGGTGGTTTAAAACAGTAGAAACATATTCTCTTACAGTTCCTAAGACTAACAGTGCTAAATCAAGGTGTTGGTAGGGCCATGCTCCCCTCAAATCTTCTAGGGAAAGATCCTTCCTAGCCTCTTCCAGGTTCTGCTAGTTCCAGGAATTCCCTGGTTTGTGAAGCCTAACTCCAATCTCTGTCCTCCTATTCTCTTTGTTCTTTAAGAGAGAACAGTTTTTTTGGAATTGTGGAAGGGGAGGAATATTGGCCACTGATCAGAATCAACTGAAAAGAGATAACTCTAAATCAGAGGTTTGTGATGTAAGGGATAGCAATATGACTCATGACATCTTATATGTGGAATTCAAGAAACACAACAGATGAACATAGGGGAAGGGAAGGAAAAATAAGATAAAAACAGAGAGAGAGGCAAACCATAAGAGACTCTTAAAATACAGAGAACAAACAGGGTTGCTGAAGGGGTGTTGAGTGGAGGGATGGGCTAAATGGGTGATGGGCATTAAGGTGGGCACTTGTTGAGATGAGCACTAGGCATTATATGTAAGTGATGAATCACTAATTCTACTCCTGAAACCAATACTACACTATGTTAGCTAACTAGAATTTAAATAAATTTTTAAAAAAGAAGGGAAATACACCCCCTGAGTTGAAGAAAGTAATAAAGTGCATGTGAGCACATTAGAGAATACCACTTTGTGTAATGGCCAGATTCCTCATATTTGCCACACTCTTTTATCTCCTTCCAAGATTATTCTTGAGCAGGTATCTGCCCCTTATTGAGTCACCTCAAATCAAAATATGTACTGATCAGAAAAGAACCAGCAACAGAAAATTAACAGACAGATGAAGAATACATATTAGAATATTTATGATAAAATTTCAGATATATAGCTCTCACAACTCTATTTCTGAGCATAATGCTCTCATAATGAGAAATCAACAAGAAAATTTTGGAATGCCAGTGTGAGGTCAATAAATTAAAGAGACTTAAGCCATTACCTATGTTAACTGAAGGGGAAGAGGTGACTACTAAAAGAACAAAAACAGAATAACCCAGGATGAAGGGGTGAGAACTGTTTGAAGTATAATAATATTAAAAATTATCTTTCATTTTCTAGTCACCTTCCAAAATGAAAACATGATGTCATTTCCCAAATCAACCTGTGTTGCTAGCTATTTACTGTGCTTTGAACACTTTAAAATTTATTTGCATGGCTTTTAATGTGGTTGCAATCCACTCTTTTCTTCTTTTACCTCTACCATTTTATCTTATTTGTTGATGTTCATAGATGTGCCATGAACTTCTGTGACTTTTATATTTACTTCATTTTGATCTTTCTACCATTCTATTTAAAAGATCCTTCCTCAAATTTTTGGTATTGTTATTGTCAATCTCCTTTAAGAACCAGGTCAGATGTCACCTTCTCTGTGAATTTTCCCTTAGGAGGCAAAAATAATTATTCTTTCATTACTTTGTTTATGCTTCTATCAAAATATAGGACACACTTAGGAGCAACATTAATTAGTGGCATTTGAATAATCAATAGTTCTTTTCAACTGGAACTAGGGTTCCAGGTAGAATAGTAACAGGTTTTGGGTCAACTGTTACAGGATAAAGGGAGGAAAGGGTGGGCTTGGCAGTTGTCAGATGAGATTATATAAATTTAGTCTGTGAGGGACCCAGATATATTTGTGGTGATTCTTGGGAGAATGAGCCATTTCTACAAAACATAACCTAACGGGCATGGAAAACAAGAATAAACAGCAAAAAGGAGTAGGTTAATGACAGGGAAACTCAAAGACAGAAGTTACTCAGAACCCATGCCAACAGCCTCTGTCAGAGTTTATCTGTGGCCAGAAATGGCCCTGCTGCCATAGCACCTAGAAATTGGAAAGTTTATGAGGAGAAAACATAAAAGACAAAAGCAAAACAAGGACCCACAATGGTGCAAACATCAAATGGATTACTAAGACAAGAATTCAAACCAAGGGAAACATGAGAGAAGAGTTGTCAGAATTAAACTCACCAGGGGAATGTCAGACTCCCGGACAAGAGAGGCTTCGTACCAAACTCCATTTTTTTGTGATAGAATTTTAACTCATTCCTTAGTTCAGTGATTCTTAAACCTGTATGATTACCACCATGACTGTTGTCTCTTAAACTACAAATCCAAATTTGTACACTTCCAAAGGCTTAGAATCAATAAATCTGTACTGAAAACAAACACATTAAAAGACAGATAAGGAAAGTCAGTCTAATATTTTCAGCCTGTTTTTTTCTAGGCTGGAAACAGGGCACAATTAGGGTTAACTCATGTTTTCCCCTTTGTTTCTCTCCATTTATCTCAAGCTTTTAATTTCACCAGTGTTTCTATTGAAAAATTTTCTCATTTGTAGTATCTCACCTGAATTCTTGTTATTTTGTCCCTTGGATATCTTGCTCTAGGTGATGGGTTGTTTTATTTCTGTTTCAAGGAACAGTCCCAGGTGTCTGAAGATGTGTTTTCTTCCACTTTCCCAATAGTTCTCGCCTCAAATCCCTGTTTGTAAGCAAGCTAGTATCTTTGGTTTTATTTCACTAGCACCAAGACTCTTCTTGACTCAACAGCTTCTACCCTCACATTTTTATCAACAGATTCATCAAGAATATTTGCAATTAATACGCTTATGCTAGTTTTAATGGTATGGTTTCAAAACTATAATTAACACTTCAGTATATAATTAATACTAACATTTCAACCATATATTAGAGCTGACAAATTTCTGATTAAATGAACGAACTGAATAAGTATTCAGCAAACATTTACCTACAACATTACAGCTGAAAAATTTCTGATTAAATGAACGAACTGAATAAGTATTCAACAAACATTTATCTACAACTACTGTCTGAACCATAGTAATTAGATGAAGACTGGGGGACAATGACAAATCAATTCCAAAAGCAAATTTACAATCTCTTGAAAATGAAAAAAGAAAGCCATAATGGAGCCCTGTTTTGATTTTAATGATTATAAAATACTAGCACATATGTTAAACGCAGACCATGTATAAAGGGGTGTGTTATTATACTCAATTATATTTTAATGCAGAATAGGGCATTTTTTCCAGTAAACAGTTACATAATAAATGTTTTCAGATTTGTGGGTCATATTCTGTTGAAGCTATTCAAACCTTCCATTATAATGTGAAAGCAGCCATGAACAAAATATAAAAGAATGGGTGTGGTTGTGCTACGACAAACTTTGTTTACAAAAACCAGACAGGTGACTGAATTTGATCCCTTATATTATACTTTATTAGTGCCTGTTTTAGTGGACATGATTTGTCCATGGTATGTCACATATTGGTGCAATAAAACACTAAAAGATTTTCTTTTTTTAAAAACCCTCCTATATAATATGTACTGAAGATATGACAAACTTTGTATAGAATGTAGCAAGTTATTTCACAATATAAAAGTTCTAGAATTCATATCATCAAATATATTACATCCTCTATGCTGCATGATACAAGGAGAAAGGAAAGGGTTTATTAGTATGAAAATCTTCCTAACAAGTTGTTATGACTTTGTTAAATTCACATTTGTCAAGTGGAGCAAAAGGTGCTGGATGGTTAGGTCGTAGGCTAACAACAGACCACAAAAGAAACTGAAATAGAGAAGT
Organism: Panthera leo; assembly: GCF_018350215.1. Taxonomy (NCBI): domain Eukaryota; kingdom Metazoa; phylum Chordata; class Mammalia; order Carnivora; family Felidae; genus Panthera; species Panthera leo. Next base: position 141,167,879 of record NC_056680.1, read on the forward strand.
TAATTACTCACAAGTCCAGGAGGAAGCACACAGCACACCTTGAAAGGCTACCACGTAATTATTAGAAACTAGAAGAGGGAAGGAAGGATCCTTCCCTACTGCTTTCAGAGGAGCACAGCACTGTCAACAGTTTGGTTTTAGATTTCTAGCCTCCATAACTATGGAGGAATAAGTTTTTGTTGTTTCAAATCACATTTGTGGTGATTTGTTATGGCAGCCCTAGGTGGCATAATACTCAAATATATCTCTCAAAGCTGTGCTGAAGGGATTCTTCTATGGATCCTCTCAGGTGATCTAGTTAGGCAGTAAGAAAACGGGTGACGTACAAAATCCGCTTGAGCATTCCTAGCTCCTTAAGTCTTGGACCCCAAGGACCTTCTGTTATCTCAAATATTTTTATAAATATCGACCTTCATTGTATCCTAAATACCACACTGGCAATAGGATCATTAATCTCTTTAAATCTAGTTGATCAGATTCCCAACCTTAAGTCTGTCCCCACAGAAACACTGCTGGCATCAAAAAACTTATTAATTTTGATATACTCAAGGGGAACAAAAAGCCACTACAATTTTTCAGGGAAGAGTTTAATAGAGGAATGTGAAGTCCATGTTGGAGAAAGGTCTGGAGTGGTCTTCGAACCGGAGCAGGTGAACAAGGTGGAGCTCGTGGAGAAGGCTAAGAAGCTGCTACATTTGGGTGCCGCTACCACAAAGAGGGAGATGTCTGGAGGGTGCCTCGGCTACTAGCGTCTTGGCTTCCAGTTGTAATGGCTTCTAAATTTCATCTAAACTCTTCTCGTTGACAAACCCTAACCCAACACCATACATTGAAAAGGAATTTGAGGAAACTAGTTCCCAGTTCTGTCAGCAAGTGATGAGTAGAAGTTAAAGGTGGCTATGACACAGGAACCTTCGATTCCAGTCTAATAACAACTCTCAAATATGCTTTTGCTCATATCTTTTTCCTTAAAAACTGAGATAAGACACTCCCTTAAAATGTTTCCTTAAATTGTAGTTCTGTTTTGGATGTTTATTGACTCAAGTTAGTTTCTAAGTTTTATATGCCTGTAAGTAGGCAGGAAATTATTAATTTTCTCTAGAGTTGAATTTAGTATAAAGAAGAAATACAGGATTTTAGCAGCCATGTTGATGAGGTTTCAGTGAAACTGGCATTGAGACATCTAACTTAAACATCATGACAAAAACAATACGTTCCAAGAGAGATCTCTCATACTTCAAGAAAGTTGATTAGCCTATATTCAATTGATAGCATCACATGACGGAATGTTTCATGTTTTTTTTTTTAAGTGTATTTATTTATTTTGAGAGAGACAGAAACAGCACAAGGGGGGAGGGGCAGAGAGAGAGGGACACAGAGAATTCCAAGCAGGCTCCACACTGTCAGCATGGAGCCAGATGTGGGCTGGAACTCACAAAACCATGAGATCATGACCTGAGCTGAAACCAAGAGCTGGATGCTTAACTGAGTGAGCCACCCAGCCCCCCCAGAATGTTTCATGTTTAAGCACAGATTCAATTCTGCATTGTAGTTATTATTTTTCTAATAACAGGCTGGGCCACAAGATAAGGCAATGAGGTAGTGTTATATTTTTAGTTACGCCCTTAAAAAGGCAATACACTTCTTACTGATTCTCCTATTTTCAAGAAAATAATATGATGGCATAAAAAATTGATTAATAATTGCAAAATACTCCTAAAATCTTCCACTAATAATTATTTATCCACTTCTGATTATTTTTCTAGCTTTACTGAGAAATAATTAATATAGAACATTGTGTGGTGTACAATGTATTAATTTGATACATTTATATATATTACAAAATGATTGCCACCATAGCATTAACTAACACTTCCACCCTCATACCTTTTGTGTGTGTGTGTGTGTGTGTGTGTGTGTGTGTGTGTGTGTTGAGAACAATTAAGATATATTCTCTTAGCAACTGTCAAGTATTTAGGACAGTATTACTAGCTATAATCACCATGCTGCATATTAGAATCCCAGGACTTGTTAATCTTATAACTGGAAGTTGGTACCTTTTGACCAGTATCTCTCACTTTCCCCTATCACTATGCCCCTGATAACCACTTTTCTACTTTGTTTCTCCAAGTTCAGCTTTTTCAATTCCACATAGTCATGAAATCATACAGTATTTGTCTTTATCTGTCTGACTTACCTCACTTATCATAATGCCATCAAGGTTCATCCAAGCAAAATGCAGCATTTCTCATAACCAAACAATATTCCACATTATATATGCATCTTCTTTATCCATTCATCATTGATGGACCCTTTGGTTGTTTCTCAATCTTGGCTATTGTGAATGATGCTGCAATGAACATAGTGACGCAGATATCTCTTTAAGATCCTGTTTTCATTTCCTTTGGATATGTACACAGAAGTGGGATTGCTGGATTTTATGGTAGTTCTACTTTTAATTTTTTTAAGAACCTCCATACTATTTTCCATAGTGGGTGCACCAGTTTACATTCCCATCAACACCATTATAGGCATTCCCTTTTCTCCACACCCTCTACAACACTCTCCACACCCTCGACCATAAAGACATTTCTTATCTTTTTGATGATTGTCACTCTGACACATGTGAAGTGATATCTCATTGTGGTTTGGATTTGCTTCCTAATGATTAGTGATGTCAAGCATCTTTTCATGTAGCTGTTTGGGAAAATGTCCATTCATTTCCATTGCCCATTTTTAAATTGTTTTTTTTTTTTTTTTTTGGTTTGTTTTGTTTTGCTATGGAACTATATGAGTTCTTTATGTATTTTGGATATTGACCCTTTATCAGATATAATTTGCAAGTATCTCTTCACATTCCATAGGTGTCTTCTAATTTTGTTGGTTTCTTTTGCTGTGCAGAGATTTTCAGTTTCATGTAGTCACAACTGTTTATTTTTTCATTTGTTGCTTGTGCTATTGGTATCATATCCTGAAAATTGTCAAGGGGCTTTTTCCCTACGTTATTTTCTAGGAGTTTTATGGTTTTAGGTCTTAGGTTTTAAGACTTTAATCCAGGTCTCTGTTAACTGCAATAGCTCCTGCTGTGTGTCTTCTAGTAACAGCCTCTACTATTCTTCCTTGTTCCCAGCTCTATACATCTTAGTTTTGCTGATCTGGGTGGGGTGAAAACACAGTGAGATCTTCATGCAGTGCCCCAAGAGGCTGGAGAAGGTGCTTGCTCACTCTGTTTTTCCTTTCCTGGCAAGAAGAACTCATTCCACCTGGCAAGTAAGTTCCTTCTTGTTGTCCAACATTCCTGGCTTGAGGGATGAGATGCTACAGGCAAACTGAAGTCTTCCTTCTCTTCTATGTGATATTTTCAGTTTTTCCCACTGTATGGCTAACACTTTCTAAGTGGACTCTACAGGTTTCCCAGAGTTGTTTATGTTCATGCATAGTTGATCTTTTCTGGAGAACAGGAAAACTGGGTTCTCCCACATTGCCATGTTTTTGCAACCCTTCCACTAATTTTCAGATGAATGAGATTATTTCATAAAGCAATGGTGTTTAATATGTTTAAGTTAGCAACTAATCAACTTTTTTTCTTCCTCACTATTATAAAAAATATAACTCCCTTTTCCTGGTTGTAACAGAATTTCAAAGAGTGAAATTCGGTTTGCTCAAGTATTCATATGTTGACCATCCATTTTCTTGCTATTTCCCTCAAAGAAGATCAACAGAAACCAAACAAGCCTGGGATTTTGACTATAAGCAGTCCTGAAGTCTCAAAAGAAGAGAAATTAATACCTTAAAAAGAAACGGAGGACCCAAGTTAGAATAAAGGGACTTGTATCCCATATTTGGAGGAACATGTATGTTTTGTAGTTACAGATGTGGTCTCTTCTGATGACCCTTAGGGTTACTGCCACCTCTTCCATAATATGTCCCATGTCTTCATTGTTAGAGACAAACTACAGAACGAAAGAATCATGAGAAAGTACTGTCTTAGGTTCATACATTAGTGTATTTTGAGGGTAGCTAACACTGTATGAAATCAGAATTCAGCTTTCACAGGTGGAAAATTCTCAAATCCAGTCATTCAGCAATTATTCTTTTTGATTATCTCCTATTCAGGATACTCTATTAGAAAAAAACAGATAATAGTCAAATTTAAATGCTACCATGATTCTTCTACAACATAATATTCATGTATATTTGGAGAACTTTGGTCTGTTACATTATTTTCAACACATTAGGTTTTAGAATAAGTATCATTTAGGAGAAAAGCCTAAGTAATTACACTTGAATTACATCAAATTTTAAGCTGTCAGGTCATTGAGGAATAGAGATGTAGCATTTTTACGTTTGTGTGCCTGCTGTAATGATATATTCCAGTTAAAGCCGTGAAAAGAGGTCAGTGAAGCTAAAAGGAACATAATTTCCAGAACAATATCATAGCAGTAAAGAGCAGAAGGTCTAGCATTAAATGGCTTGATTTGAGACCAGTCTCTCATCGTCTTCAAAAATTCCTCCCATTGAGAACTTTGGGAATTTATATAATTTTGCAGGGCTTGATTTTCTTTTTATAAAAATAATGGTAATGGTAATTCCATCCTCATACATAAAATATGTAAACATTTAAAGTCACAGTATGCCCATGGTAGACATGCAACAGGGTAATTAGTATGGCTTGTTAAAATTTCAAATATATTTAGTCCAATTAAATGGAAACATGGAATATGCATTTTGGCCTTTAGATATCGAGGTTTCCTCAAGTGCAGGGTCAATTGCTGTATGATTCAGCTGTAGACGTTCTTGCATTTGTAACCTGGATGTGTCATATTTTTTCAGGGTTTAAAGTAAAGCTTCCTACTTACGCCTTACCGCAAAAGTGAAGTTTTTGGTTACCTATGTGTTTTTTTTTTTTTTTCCTCTCCTTCCTTTCTTTCTTCCCTCCTTTTGTCCTGCCTTCTTCTCTTTTCCTTCCTTCCTTTTTTTTTTTTTTGTTTTCACTGCATTTATTACTAACAATAATGGTGTTTTTCTTTTATTCTTGTCATTCTCAAAAACCATGTTCATTGTTTGATGGATAACCTATTCTGGAATTTATCAATCTTGAAATTTCAAAATCGATTTAGCACTAACAATATAAAAATATAATAGTAAAAGTAGATGTGCTAATTTATGAATCTCTGTTAAATTATCAAAAAAATACATGCTTTTTTAAAAAAGATACATGTTATGTTTTTAGCTTTTGAAATTAAATATTATAAATAGCATCAAATGTTTAAAACATCTTATTGAAAGTTTTTCGTAGTTGAAACCTGATTTTAACTTAAGTAACATATAATTTTAATTATTTATGTTTCCCCCTTAACCTTTCACTATCACTGCCATCCTTTTCCTCCCATAAGCACATAATCTTCAGATTTTGTTACATTTTTGTTTACATAGTATCATCTCACTGAAAGGAAATCTAGAACAAAATGCCAAGATCAAAGTGAGGATGCAGTGAAGGATCATGACTGTCACTGTACTTCACAAAGGCCCCTTATTTAAAGTGTTTTCTCAAAACTAAAAACAACAATAATGAAATAGTCAAACTACAAGTATCACTACTTTCAAATGTTTTGCATTTACTACTTTAAGGCAATAGAAAAAGTGTATATCCTATTCTCCAGAAATAACTGTTCAAAACAGATTTTTCAAAACAGATTCAAAACAGATTTTTCCCATAAGGTTTACATTACTGGTTGAAATTTCTTCCCAACCTTACATTACAGTCCATAAATTTTTATTTGCTTAAATGACAATATAGATGTGAGGGACTTTACTATGAGCTGTAGAGGATCTGAATCATAATTATATGGTTTTAAGAGGCACAGAAAAACTGACAGCTACTGGTTTACTATAGCTGCCTCTATATGCCTCAGATTTGAATATAGTAAGAGATTACAATGGATGATGGAGAGGGACACAGCGTGAGAGATAAAAATACTCTTCTATATTAATTATAAATCGATGGTGCAAAAACAATGGAGACCCTATTCTCAGTTTTTGACAGAATGCAAAAGTGCCGGTTTTCTTGAGATGGCAGAAGATGGGTGGGAAAAGGGGCGCTGGGACTCCTACATACAATCGCATTCACTACAAATCAATGCCTTATAATCAAATGACAACTGGGATCCCTGCTACATGGGATCAGTTCTGTTTATATAACGAGCAAAACATACTACCTAAAAAAAAAATAAATTCTACTTTTGTTTTTAACTGCTTTTTCCACATTGGTTTTCCACATTTTTTTCTAATATTCTAGCATTTCTGTAGATGGTGATGGCAGCAGTGAAGTAACACTGTAACTCTGATAGAGTGAAAGAATCGAATTAGTTATTCCAAATTCTTGAAAGCAAGCATCATGCCCTGAACTTGCTTTACATTAATGATGGCTCTTTGCAAGAGAGCACGCAAACTGGAGAACAGTAAGTCTCTATTATGCAATTTTTGATACAAAATCAATTTGTTTGCTTTAGATTAGTAACGACCCTCTCTTTTATATTCATAAACTCATGAGTATAACTCTCAGTTATAAGATGAGTTGATGAGAATGAAGGATGGACTTAGCAAAAGTCAATTTTCACCAGACAGCAATAAAGAGACCGTGCATCAAAACTGTACTGAAACAGAGGACACTAAAATGAGAAATAAAAGTAAGAAGACATAGAAAGTAAAGGTACAATATAAGTTTACAAGTATTTGCAGCCAGAGTTGTCCAAGTCCTAATGAGAAAGGCAGTAACTGGACATTCATCCAGTATCACAGGCAGTCCACAAGTCAGCAAAATACGTGTGGTAATGAAGCAGAGAAAGTAAAAAACAGGTATAACAGCTGAAGAAGAAAACAATCCGTGAATATTTTATAAGCCCATTAAAACCAGGACATTTTGAAATGGGAAGAATGGTATATTGACGTCAAATGGACAAGATCATTTGTTACAGATTTGTTATTAGATATCTCTAATACTAATCACCACCGACATCATCATCATAGCTAAAAGTCATTGAGTACCTACTATGAGTCAATCAGCTCCTCCAGGAGCTGTAAGAGTTCCCATAGCCTTACTATGAGATCAAATAATTTGCCTTAAGTTACATAGAATTAGTTTCAAATCTCAGTTTTTCTACTTCATTCATCAGTAGAACTTTGGCAAATAGTTTAACCCTTTAACCCTTTGCTTAATCATGACATATTACATTAGATCAGTTTTGCTGTTTAAAAAAACGTACTTTATTTGCTGTACATCATTTGCATCATTGATGCAGTATTTTACTCTTAAATTAAAGAACACTGTGTTTGCTTATGAATGTTTAAATATAATATCCTTTTATTGAGTTTACTTCTTCTTTGACATTTCTTTTAGGATTTACATGCAACAGTCATTTTTTATTCTTTCCTAAATACTAAATATTTTACCTCAAATTCACACTTAGCATATCGGTTCTACAAAGAAATGCCTACAAACTGATCTACTGGCTTATGTATAGGATATAGTTGTTGGGTTTTTTCTAGGATAATTTCTAAAAATATTTTGGCAGTATATCACTAATTTGACAAGCTATCAAGTTGTAAAACTCTGGTAAAAGCAAAATACTATATGGTTTTATTTGCCCATGTTAAAGACTGAAGTCCAGCATATCTATATAATAAAAAAAAACCCAGAAAATATACATTAAGCATCTATACAACTTACTTCTCATTCCCAAGATTATGTTGGAGTATATAAAATACCCCCAACTTTATACATTTTTCTAACAAAGAGGATACTCATATAGCAAATTTAAATCATAATCTTAATCTTTTATTTCAGCTGTAGAACAAATAATTTAATTTTAAAGCAGATTTATCTTCCTAAATAGGCTAAAATTTTTGAAATATGATCAATTGATTAATCAGGTTATTGGATGATTTGAAAGTGCCTAAAAACAGAAAAATAATCCTACTCCACCATTCCATGAGGTAGAATTGGAACAAAAGTCTTTAAAACTGTATATAATTGTCAGATATAAAAAAAATGGAAAACTTATAGGATATAATACAGAAAACTTATAGAACATAGCATCTAGATTCAGTTATTCATTCTAATAACTATTACCTAGTTCAGGGAACTTGTATTAATATTGATATTCCTTCCACTCATTGCAGCCTCTTGGATATCAAAGTCATGATACATAGATGCAAAGAGGTTCCCCTACTCCATTTATTCTGAACAGCTTGTTTTCCTCCTTGGTAGTTTTTACAATGAGGGAAAAAGGAGACGACATATTAGATCTCTCATTCAGTGAAATTTCTGTTTAGACTACTACTAAAAATTTTACTTTTTAAATAAATTTCTTCTTCCATCCAGCTTTAAGATACATGTTTATCTGCATTTTTCAATTTTGGTACTTTGTTATTCTGATAACAGAGAAGGGTGTGTATTTTAAAGCTGTCATCTGGAAATGAGTCTGTCTATCTATATTTTCTGTATCACTGGCAGGTAGGCCAAAGAGTTTTTCTACCAAATTATATTCCCAGCAGGAGTAGATGTAGACACTCTAACAAACTCTGGGCACAGTGTCATCTGTATCTGTGAAAGGGACCAATCTGCATGCCATCTGGCACCAGAGACTTGAACTACTTGAAGTCATATTGGAGACATTTTGGCTCTGGCAATCAGGGTTACGGCTATGTGGTAAGTTAAATGCTTCCCATAGAGCTTCTGACAGGAGTATTATAACCCTAAAAAAGACAAACTGGGTGGTATCATTGGGCTGGCTAGAATTACAGTAAAAAAATAAAGACAACTAAGTTGGGAATTTCTCTTTTTGTGAAAAATCCAGAAGGGCCTATGTGTCATAATAATTCACAATATTTAAGTTCATCCTTCAAAAATAGACTACTTTTAAAAATAAAGGTATTAGCCTTCAGACTCAATAAAAAAGGATAAGAATGTTCTTTTCAAGGTGCAGCATACTGTGTCTGTAAGTAACAGCTTGAGAGAAAATTACAGTCATTAGGGTGCAATGGTAAAGAGTTTTATTTCTATTTAATTCAAATTAAATCTGATTCAAAATACACGGGGAACAGGGGTGGTTACTGCCAGGGATGCTATTAAAGCTTCTGTTCAGCACTTCTGCAGTCTCTTTTTAAAAATGAGACTGACAGTATCATCCCCACCATTGCCCTTCTGTTTACTCTCCCTTCACTACTACCCTAAACACAACTGCTTTTGGTTGGAAGTAGAATCAGGGAGACAAGACGAAAGGCAAGAGAAGGAAGGAATGAGTGGAGACAATTAAATATCACTGCTGAGAGAATAAGTTTAAAAAATTTTACTCACCATTTCCAAGACTGGCTGTATTTTTTTTTAATGTTTGTTTATTTATTTTTTTATTTAAAAAAATTTTTTTTAATGTTTATTTATTTTTGAGACAGAGAGAGACAGAGCATGAACGGGGGAGGGGCAGAGAGAGAGGGAAACACAGAATCGGGAGCAGGCTCCAGGCTCTGAGCGATCAGCCCAGAGCCCGACGCGGGGCTCGAACTCACGGACCGCGAGATCGTGACCTGAGCTGAAGTCGGACGCTTAACCGACTGAGCCACCCAGGTGCCCCTGTTTATTTATTTTTGAGAGAGAGAGAATGTAAGCAAGAGAAGGGTTGAGACAAGGACAGAGAGAATCCCAGGTAGGCTCTGCCACTGTTAGAGTTGAGCCCAATGTTGGGCTTGATCTCACGAACCATGAGATCATGACCTGAGCCAAAATCAAGAGTCACATACTTAACCAACTGAGCCTCCCAGATGCCTCCCCACTCAAGAGGTTTTTTTTTTTTTTTTTTCAATTTTTTAAAACTTGGTTTTTAATGGGGGCGCCTGGGTGGCTCAGTTGGTTAGGTGTCCAACTTCGGCTCAGGTCATGATCTCATGGTTTGTGAGTTGGAGCCCCGCATCAGGCTCTGTGCTGACAGCTCAGGGCCTGGAGCCTGCTTCGGACTCTGTGTCTCCCTCTGTCTCTGCCCCTCTCCTGTTTGCACTCTGTCTCTCTCTCTCTCTCTCAAAAATAAATAAAACATTAAAAAAATTTTTTAAATTTGTTTTTAATGTTTGATTTATTTTTGAGAGAGAGAGAGAGACAGAGAGAGAGACAGATTGCAAGCAGGGGAGGGACATAAAGAGAGGGAGACACAGATTCTGAAACAGGCTCCAGGCCCTGAGCTGTCAGTACAGAGCCCGATGTGGGGCCTGAACTTACAAACCTGAGATCATGACCTGAGCTGAAGTTGGATGCTTAACTGTCTGAGCCACCCAGTGCCCCTAAGACTGGGTTTTTAAAAGAAACTCTGTACTTGGTTTGTGATGCCATCATTTTTAAATTAATTTAGGTATTAATGTAATATCTTTTTTTTCTTACAATAACTTGCTCGTGATAAAGTAATTTTCATATAAATTGTCTACCAACTTTCAATAAAATAATTAATGTATTTGTTTGAAATTTTGTTCCCAACATTTCAGCTTAGTTTCTGCCCATGATAATTTGCTTAATTCTCTCTATTTAGTTTTTGGCCCTTTTATTCATATCAGCCACAGAAATGTTATCTCTAGTAAAGCATTCCTCCTCTTTCCTTCCTTCATTTCTTCCTTCTTCCCTTATTACTATCTTTGTTTCATTATCTTTCACTCATGGAAATAGATTTTATTAGTTTCCTGTGGCTGCTATAACCACAAACTTCATGATTTAAAATAACACAAACTTAATATAACAAAATTTGACTGACAGTTCTGGAAGTAAGAAGTCTTGAAAATGACCTGTCAGCAGGGCTGTATTCTTTTAGGAGATTCTAAGGGAAAATCCATTCCTTTCCTGTCCTAGCTTCTAAAAGCTATCCATATCTCCTGGCTCATGCTCCCCCCTCCCCATCCCTAATAATGGCACCACAATGACCTCTGCCTCCATTGTCTCCATCTTATAAGGACACTTGTGATTATACTGGGCTCACTTGGAAAATCCAGAATAATTTCTCTATCTCAAAATTCTTATTTTAGTCACATCTGCAGTGTTCTCTTTGCCCAGTCAAGTAATGTATCCATAGATTCTGGGGATCAGGACACAGACAACTTTGCAGGGATATTGTTTTGCCTACCACATACATAGAGGGCACCAAGTGATCATATCAGAAGGTAACAATTTCTACCAGTGTTAACTGCCATGTCAGTGTGAAAAATGGTGTAATGGTGCTATAATCATCAGTGTGAAAATAAAAGAAATTTCATTTACAATGGATTTGAGAAGGGGTGCCTGGGTGGCTCAGTCAGTTAAGCATCCAACTCTTGATTTTTGGGTTAGATCATGATCTCATGGTCAATGAGATCATGCCCTGTGTCAGGTTCTATGCTGATGGTACAGAGCCTGCTTCGGATTCTCTCTCTCCCTCTCTCTCTCTCTCTCAAAATGAAAAAATAAAATGGATTTGAGAAGTGCTGAAGGGGGAGCTCTCATGCAGGTTCCATTGCTGTAGCCTGCATAACCAGCAGGAAGAAAGATAAGAATTATCTTGAAAATGGACGACATTTTTCACATAGAAATTTCATCTACTGCTTTTTGGAAAAGTAGGAAGATCCCTCTCTGTTACAGCAACAACTCACTAACCACTGCTCACAGCCAACCAGAGATTGCCAAACCTCAAACTCTTGTTCTTCTCCAGTGACCTTGTGTTCAAAGCAACCCTCTCCAATTTCCTCCTAAAACCTAATAAAAGCTGACCTCCCCTTTGTCTATTTGTGCTTGCCTATGGTTCACCACAGCTTGCATGTCCCTAACTGCAATTTCTCTGCTATTCCCAAACAAAATCATTCTGCTAGTAAAATAACTGGCTATTTTATTTTTAAGGTTGACATCAGCAATATTCTCTCAGATGGAAGGAAATGGAAGGAAATCACTTGCCTGGCTCTAGAGAATCATTGATTCACTTATATAGGAGTCTTATTGAACAGTCCTGAGGCAATACAAGAAATAATCTCTCTTCTCAAGAAGCTTAAAACCTACTATCAGTAAAAAGGTATGCAAGTAGATAATTATAAGAGTAGGCAAAGTGGTTAGTGCCTTAAGAGATGAATCAAACACATCAGCAAACAGAGAAAATACTTCCAATTAGGCTTACTGGTGAAGGCTTTATTTTCATTTATTTATTTAGCAAATAGTTATACAGCTCTTACTTTGTCCCAGACATTATTCTACATATTTTTCACATTTTACTCATTTCAGTCTTATAGCAATCCTCTGTGAAACACATTAGTATCATCCTAATTTTACAGATGAGAAAGCTCAGACACAAATAGGTTAAGAAAGTTAAGTAAAATCACATACTTAGAAAGAAGTCTGAACCCAGGCAGTCTGGCTCCAGATTCCCTTTCTTAACCATTACACTAAGCTACCTTCTAGAGTGAGCCAACAGACCCTCATAAGTTTTGTATTAAAAAGTCCGGGTGGCTCAGTTGGTTAAGCAACTTTGACTCAGGTCACGATTTTGTGGTTCCTGAGTTTGAGCCCCGCATGGGGATCCCTGCTGTCAGCGCAGAGCCTGGGTGATAAAACAGGAAAGCAAAGGACACACCAATTCAGTTGAGTATCATAGCTCAATTATCTAGAGTAGTATGAAATATGTAGCTATATATAATTCTGTACCCACACATTTATAGATGAGCAAAATTCCAAACTATTGGATCATTCTAGCTATCTAAGAGCATCTTAAAACTCTGAAATTTCCTTAGTCTGAACCTTGAGTCAGGCACAAACATGAAGTCCATAGAATTTTGGTTTGAAGAATTTTGGTTTAGTAGCAATTACCTGTCACGTTATTTAGATTATTTCAAGTCTGAAAATTACTCTCAGTTCTTACAATATATTTTTCTCATCATAAGAATTATTAAATTATATGTAACTTCATATAAACATTATACTGGTAAATAGCTTTAGAATCAGACATACCTGGGTTTGGATCACATCTCTGCTACTGCCAGTTGTGTGTAACATATGTGTCTCCTGAGAGCTTCGTTTTTTCGTCTGTAATGTGGGTACAGAAACAATTACTTACTTCTTCGAATGGAAGTTAAATAGTGCATATTGAAACACATAGTGCAGAACCTGGCTGGCACCTATTAATTGCTCAGTAACTTTTAGCTGCTATTACTACTATAGCCAATTTTTTATAATTTTTATAATGACATAATATGGCAAGGATTGCATTTTAATGTAATAACAACAGAGCAAACTGAAAATTTTCAATGTTTAAGAAAGTGTATTTTTGAACAATGCTAAAGGAAGTGGCAAAGTACAGAAGTTAGTTAAACAAATTTCTGAATAAGATACACTGGGTCCGAACTCTATCTTCATGACTTACTATACTTACATCTGTGTGACTCTGAGTATGCCAATTAGCTTTCTCAGTCTAATCTTGGCATTCAAACAAGATATGAATAATACCATACATTTAATACATAATACATATGAAAAATTAATACACTGCCAGAAATATAGTAGATACTCAGTAAATAACTAAATTTTTGTTTAACAATTCTAATTGGACTCTTATTATTTCTTTCTAAGTGTTATTTGTGATAAAATATTCAAAAGTGATAACAGAAAGGTAGAAAGATAGCAAATTTTTGGCACATCAGTGTTTGATCAAGAATTTACTAATGATTTTAAGATAACATATTCTTTACATCATTTACATTACATATGACCCATATTTTACATTGGGTCATAATAGATTTTGACAAAGATAAATTGTATCTTTATGGTTTTTTTTTCCCCCACTACATAGGTGTATGCCTAAATTAACCCATTTTTTTTATAAAAGCAGTCAAATTCATCACTGTTTTAGGACAACTGTGTTTCCAAAAAATACAAGCTAAAAGTAGCATAGTATCCAATTTTGTTGACATTCGATTTTTAGAATTTATTTACACAGTCTAATTAGTAGTTGCTGACTGAATCAAAGAAATCAGTTTGGAAAAATTAGTACATTCCCTGGCATCTGTTCTTGGGTCATTATTTACTGAATCTTCACTTTTACAGCAGGAAGGGCAATTATTATAAAGTTAATTGATAAACTAAGTGTTTCCATCAGCAAGAAAGAGTTGATTTTAAAACTGCAATGAGTCTGAAAATTTTAAAGAACATATTCAGGCAGTCTCAGATTTATATATAGATCTCCCTCAATTTATGATGGGGTTACATCCTGGTAAGCCTATCATAAATTGGAAATACCATAAATCAAAAATGCATTTAAGACATCTAATGTAGCAAACATCATGGCCTAGCTTAGCCTACCTTACACATGCTCAGAACACTTATATTAGCCTACTAGTTGGGCAAAATCACCTAACACAAAACCTATTTTCTAATAAAGTATTGGATATTTCATGTAATTTACTGAATACTGTGCTGAAAGTGAAAAATAGAATGGCTGTACAGGCACAGAATGGTTTAAGTATAATTGTTATTTACCCTCATGATCACGTGGCTGACCGAGAGCTGTGGCTGCCATTGTCCAGCATCACGAGAGAGGACTCTCCCACATAACACTAGCACAGGAAAAGGTCAAAATTCAAAGTACAGTTCCTACTGAATGCTTATTGCTTTTGCACCATCATGAAGACAAATAAATCATAGGTTAAACTATCATAAGTTGGGGTTCATCTGTATACAGCCTCCTTAATACCAATAATTTTGGCTAGCACTTCCTGAGAATTTCTAGGGCCACTTTACAAGTACCACATTATCTGACACATTAAAATTTATGTATAGATAATTTACCCCCACCCTTATTTTTCAGATGAGTAAACTGAGGTTTATCTGAGTTAAAAATTTTGCTCAAGTCATATCATTGATAAGTGGAAGATCTGGGACTTGAATTCAGGTATGGCCACTTCTAAATCTCATATTTCTAACTATTATATTTTTAATATCTTTACAGATAATCACAGAAAATAATAACTCTAAAGATAATAACAAGAAATATCTGCTTTGGTATGCTGTCAATAAATAATACTTTTATCTTCCAAAGCGCATCATACAATGTTCTTTACTTCTATCCTTGCCACCTTCTTCATCATTAGGATTCCCTCATCATTGTTGTTGGCTGGGGCCCCTGCATTCCTCTCAACTCCCCACCCTCTCAGCAATGGCAGACCCATCCCATTTATCTTCTAGCCTGACCCCCTTTACTCTTTGACTGCTTCTCTGCTGTCCTAAATGTCTGGAGTAAGATGTCCTGGGAGAGAACACCAGAATAGGTAATTCCCACTTTCTCCATTGCAAGCGTCAAAACACTAATTTTGGATGCTACATAACAACTTTGATAAAATGATTAGTATGTTCCGTCTGATCATATTAATGGGATTTTCTGTGAAAAGTAGATTAAAATAGATTTCTGTAAAAAGTAGATTAAAAATACATTTATTTGATATATTTACATACTCAAAAAATCTCTGCTTTTTAAGAAATTATTGTTTTTTCTTTTTTTTTTTATTTTTTAATATATGAAATTTACTGTCAAATTGGTTTCCATACAACACCCAGTGCTCATCCCAAAAGGTGCCCTCCTCAATACCCATCACCCACCCTGCCCTCCCTCCCACCCCCCATCAACCCTCAGTTTGTTCTCAGTTTTTAACAGTCTCTTATGCTTTGGCTCTCTCCCACTATAACCTCTTTTTTTTTTTTTTTTTCCTTCCCCTCCCCCATGGGTTTCTGTTACGTTTCTCAGGATCCACATAAGAGTGAAACCATATGGTATCTGTATTTCTCTGTATGGCTTATTTCACTTATCAGGGAAATACAAATCAAAACCACACTCAGATACCACCTCACGCCAGTCAGAGTGGCCAAAATGAAGAAATCAGGAGACTATAGATGCTGGAGAGGATGTGGAGAAACAGGAACCCTCTTGCACTGTTGGTGGGAATGCAAATTGGTGCAGCCACTCTGGAAAGCAGTGTGGAGGTTCCTCAGAAAATTAAAAATAGACCTACCCTATGACCCAGCAATAGCACTGCTAGGAATTTATCCAAGGGATACAGGAGTACTGATGCATAGGGGCACTTGTACCCCAATGTTTATAAGAAATTATTGTTTTTTAAAAAAAATTTTTTTAATGTTTATTTATTTTTGAGACAGAGAGAGAGAGAGAGAGCAAGCAAGCATGAACGGGGGAGGGTCAGAGAGAGAGGGAGACACAGAATCTGAAACAGGCTCCAGGCTCTGAGCTGTCAGCACAGAGCCCGACATGGGGCTTGAACTCAGGGACCGCGAGATCATGACCTGAGTCAAAGTCGGATGCCTAACTGACTGAGCCACCCAGGTGCCCCAAGAAATTTTTTTTAATGCTTATTTATTTATTTTTGAGAGAGAGAACATGCGCACATGAGCTGGGGAGGGGAAGAGAGAGAGGGAGGCAGAGAATCCCAACCAGGCTCCATGCTATCAGCACAGAGCCCCACGTGGGGCTAGAACTCAGATCATGACCTGAGCGAAAACCATGAGTCAGACCCTAAACTGACTAAGCCACCCTGGCCCCTTTAATAAATTCTTATCACTTTCAAGGTTAATTCCAACAGATAATTAAAGTCAAATCAAAGGAGGGAGATTTTAAAATTCTAGCCAGAGTTTTAATATTGAATACAATGTATTTGTAACATATGGATGGAGAGGTTTTAGTGTCAGGCTAGCCTCAAGTTAGCTATTAATCCTGAAAAAAATTGATTAATCTTTTTGGATTTTTAAATCCTTATCAATAGAATGAGATATTTTTGCAATGGAAGAATTAAGTAGTCTTCTGTTACCTATATTTGGTATATCTAGAATAAGTCAATTTTCAAGATGGAGCAGGAAACAACTCCTAGATAAAAAAATCAAAACTATAACAGAACAAAGAAAATACTTGCAAATAAAAATCAGAAAGAACAAAATAAAAATGTTTAGATTCAGATCATTGCTGTGCCACAAAGACTCTCCAAACTTTGAAAAAATAAAACTTACCAGATTTGGCCACATATTTAAAACTCATTGAATATGGTGACTGAGAATCAGATAGGCATACAGAACAATAGATTAGACCAGCAGTTCTCAACTGGGGCCTATTTAAACCTCCAGGGACATTTGGCAATGTCTTGAGACACTTTTAGGGTGTCATCACTGGGAGTTAGAGTGCTAATAGAATCTAGTGGATAGAAGCCAGGGTGCTGCTACACATCTAATAATGCCCAGGACAGTCTTTTCCCACCTAAAACGAATTACACAGCCCCAAATATTAATTGTGCCAAGGATGAGAAATCTTGATAAATATCAAGATAAAATATCCAAATGGGTAAACAGTTTACAAAAAATAGAACTTCTACCAGCCAGTGCAATGCAATAAAACCAAGGGGTCCCAAAAGGTTAAAACAGCTAATATTGTTTTTTAATTTATTTTTAATTTTAAATTATTATTATTATTATTATTATTATTATTATTATTGAGAGTGAGTGAGTGAACAAGCAGGAGAGGGGAAGAGGGAAAGGGAGAGAGAGAATATTAAGTAGGCTCCATGCCCAGCACAGGGCTCAATGTCACAATTATGGTATCATGAGCTGAGCCAAAATCAAGAGTCAGATGCTCAACCAACTAAGCCTTCTCTGCCCACCTGCCAAGCTTCCCTATTTTTTAAATTACTTTCCTCTTAGATGGATATAAATTATTTAGGTTACCTGTAGAATTATAATCAAATTGGATTTATCAAACACTTCCACCCCCGTCCTCATCAAATATTTGTAAGTATGGTTTCATTACATATTTTGTTATGAAAGATCAATGACTAAATGGTGGTGGCACAATAAGATGAGATAATAAATTGAATTGTGTGAGGAAGGATATATGTGGAGAAATAAAGAGGAAAAAGAAACAAATTAAAGACTAACTGAGGTAAGCAATATGAGAGGCATTGACACTTCAAACAGAAAGAGTAGGGTATCTCTGGGTTTGATTTGTGTGTGTTTACTATTATTAAGTTGCTACTACTTATCCAAATATTTACATATATATTTGGACCAAGAGTAAGATATTTTTATTATGACTATGAACACTAAATAGTAATAGCATGAGCCTCAAGTAGAACTAGTCTCAATATTGTAAGTGCTATTCATTATTATTAGCTATTATGTCATTGTGTCAAATTCTTAATTTACTCAACAGTAACATGGTGCAAATAATATTATGTGTTTCATAGGGTTTTTCAGGAATAAATTATATAGTATACAAAAGGTGTTTATTTTAATATTTATCTTATTCTTCATGCTCATTAAATATTAGATATTATAAGTTTAGACAATGGTGTTTATGATAATGACCTATGAGGATGTGGTAGGCATGACACTAAGATGAGCAGAAATGGCCAGTAGGAAGAATGAGTCCAATCTGACCAGGAAAGCATGTTATATGAAATAGAGTGGACTAGGCTAGAGAAATAGATGGTTATGACAAGATCGTTATGATATCAAACTTGCAGCAAGTCCAGGAGTCTTCTAAGAAATATTATTAGTTGCTTACCAAAGGACTAGTACCTAAGAGATTATATAATTACAGACTTCATGAGCAAAAATCTCCAGGTCAGGTCTAAAGAAAAAAAAAATGCAAGTTTCCTTTATCTTCCCATTGCAACCTCTGCAAACCTATGTGTTAAGGGGATCAAAACACAACTGGTTTACCTTGTTGCTGATTAAAGAACCATCAGAGGAGCCAATGCAATGATCTTTAGGGACAAAGGAAACATTAGATCTTACTTGTAGGCTAAGAATACTCACACTCATTCTAGAATTACTAGTGGAAAAGAGATATTGAGACATAGAGTGCTGGAGAAAGAACAGGGACCTCGATCATAAAAGCAAAATAAATTGTTCTATAGTTATTAAAATACTTTTCTATTATGTGATTTAAAAAGGAATTCATGTGTGTGTTGGCAGGAGGTATATGGGAATTCTCTGTACTTTCTGTTCAATTTTGCTATGAACCTAAAACTGCTATAAAAATAAAATCTATTTAAGAAAATGAATTGGTATGATAATATCTATCTGAGAAACCACTTAGGAAGGTGTTTTTTTTTTTAATTTTTATAAGTTATTTATTTTTTAAAGATTTTTTAAAAGTAATCTCTATACCCAATGTGGGGCTCAAACCCATAACCCAGAGATCAAGTTGCATGCCCCATTGACTGAGCCAGCTAGGCACCCCAGAAACTGTTTTTTTAATATAGAAGAAAAAATAAACTATCTGTCCCATTCATTACTGAAAGTTATCATTACATTGTATGTCTACTATGTGACATTAATTCTACATACCTTATCCTTAACTTTCACAAAAATCTTGAAATATTGCTAGTATTTCCTTTAACTGATGAAAAACTGGGGATTAAATAGTTTATGTTGACAAAGTTCACATTACTAATATATGTCAGAGCTATAATTAGAACCCAGGTCTCCAAATGCTTTGTTTAATACTTTGCTTTAATACTAGACTGTGTTATCTCAATTGGGTCCAATTAATACATCATTTTCTTCAGAAGATGGCAGCAACAGATACATATAGAAAGGGAAGGCTGTTTTCATCTTTTTTTCAATACCCAAAGAACAGAGACAATAGAAAAAGCTCTCTAAGTTTAATAAAGTTGAAAGCACACTAGTATTTTTAATGGAATTTTATATTCTTTATTTTCTTTCAACCATTTAAAAATGTAAAAGCCTTTCTTAGCTCAAAGGCTGTGCAAAAACAGGTGGTGAGCTTGATTTGGCATAAGCACTATAGTTTTCCCACTCCTGAATTAAAATATTATGCCAGTACTGACAGTTCTTTAATCCCTCTTATAGTTTTTTTCACATAATTTACTGAGTTGAAACTCATATAACATAAAATCAATCACTTTAAAGTGGACAAATCAATGGCAGTTAGTATATACATGATGTTGTGCAACCACCACCTCTATCTAGTTCCAAAACATTTCCATTACAACAAAGGAAAACCCTTTACCCATCAAGTAATTTCTCCCAATTCCCCTTCTACCTAGTCCCTGCCTACCACCAATCTGTGTTCCATCTCTACATATTTTTCTATTCTGGATAGTGCCTATAAGTAGAATCATACAATATGTGACATTTTATGTCTGGTTCTTTCACTTTGCAAATGTTTTCAAGGTTCATCCATATTGCAGAATGTATCTGAATTTCAGTCTTTCTTTATGGCTGAATAATATTCAATTGTATGTATATACACTATATTATTTACCCATTTATCTGTTGATTCATCTGGGCTGTTTCTACCTTTTTGGCTATTGTGAATAGCACTGCTATGAACATGCATTTACATTTATTTGTCTGAGTGCCTGTTTTAAATTATTTTGGTATATACCTAAGAGCAGAATTGCAGGGTGAAGTGGAAGTTTTAAATTTAACTTTTGGGAGAACCATTAAACTTTTTCAAAGCAGCTGAATCATTTTCAATTCCAACCAGCAACATACAAAGGCTTTAATTTCTCCATATGCTCATCAACTGCTGTTATTTTCTATTTTTACAATTATTGCATACTAGTGAGTGTGAAGTGATGCCTCATTGCAGTTTTGATTTGCATTTCTCTAATGACTCATGATGTTGAGCACCTTTTAGTGTACTCACTGGTCATTTATATACCTTCTTTTGAAAAATGGCTATTCAAGTCTTTTGCCCATTTTTTAATCAGGTAGTTTGTTTTTTTGTTGTTCTAAGTGTTCTTTATAGATTTTGAATACTTGTTCTTTAACAGGTATGTGAATTGATGTTATTTTCTCTTATTCTGCATACTGTCTTTCCACCTGCTTGGTAATGTCATTTGATACACAAAGGTTTTAATTTTGACGAAGTCTCAGGTATCTATTTTGTCTTCTATTGCTCATGCCTTTGGTGTTCTAGCTAAGAATCCATTGTCAAGTGCAAGATCATGAAGATTTACCCTTGTATTTTCTTTAAAGAGTTTTATGGATTTAACTTTTATATTTAGGTCTTTGATTAAGTTTGAATTAATTTTTGTAAATAGTATGAAGGAGGAATTTAACATCATTGTCATGCAAGCGAATATCCAATTGTCCCAGAAGCATTGTTGAAGAAACTATTTTTTCCTCATCAAATAGTCTTCTCATCCATGTCAAAAAAAAAATTAATCTATTGACCACACATACAGGTTTACACTTGTAATCTAAATTCTATTCCATTGGTCTACATGTCTATATTCACACATTGTTTTGGTTATTGTAAATTTATAGTGAGTTTTGAAATTGGAAAGGGTGACATGTTTGTTATTCTTTGCCAAGTTTTGTTTGGCTATTAAGGGTCCCTAGAAATACAAAAGAATTTGAAGTTTTTCAATTTCTACAGGAAAAGGCTATTGTAATTTTGATGGAAACTGCATTGAACCTGTAGATCACTTTGGGTAGTACTGACATCTTAACAATATTAAGTCATGCAATTCATGAACAGAGAATGGATTTTTATTATTTAAGTCTTTCATTTCTTTCAATAATATTTTTTGGTTTTCATTTAATACGTCTTTCACCTACTTAGTAAATGTTTTCTAAATATTTTATTATTTGGATGTACTATAAATTGTTTTCTTAATTTTCTTTTGGACTAGTCATTGCTGATGTAGAAAAACAATTGATTTTTGTGTGTTGATCTTGTACCCTGCAATTTTTCTGTATTTGTCTATTAGCTCTATTTGCTTTCTTTCTTGGGATTTTCTACATATAGAATCATGTCATCTGTGGATACAGGTAGTTTTATTGATTCCTTTCAACTATAGATGCCTTATATTTCCTTTTACTATCTAATCATTCTAGATAGAACTTCCAGTATAATACTGAATTGCAATGGTGCAAAGTGGGCATCTTTCTCTTGTTTACAATATTAGGGAAGAGCTGCTCTTGCTCCTACACAGTTCTGTACCCTCTTTACGCTGTCATAAATTACATCTGGCTCAACAACATAGATTTATCATTATTTTTATGCATTTGTTTCTTAACTCATGTAGGAAATATAAAGTGGATTTAACAGCCAAAAACATCGTCAGTAATACTGGGTTTTATGTATGCCAATGTAGTTACCTTTACTAGAGATTTTTCTATTTTTATTCCGCTTCCAGGGACCCTCTAGTGTCCTTTGATATGAACCCAAAGTACTCCCTTTAGCATTTCATATAGGGCTGCACTGCTCTGGTAATGAACTCTGCCAGATTTTGTTTATATGAAATATCTTAATTTATCCTTGATTACAAAAAATATCCTTGATTTTTGACAATTTTTCCAGACATAGAATTCTTGGTTGACAGTTATTTTTCCTTTCAGCACTTTAAATAATCATCCCATCGCCTTTTGTTCCCCATGGTTTCTAATAAGAAATCAGCTGTTAACCTTACTGAGGATCCCTTGTACATAATGAATTTTCACTTGCTTTCAAAATTATTTTCCTTACCTTTCTACAGTTTGATTATGATGTGTCTTGGTATGAATCTTTGAATTTATCCTATTCAGAGTTTATTGAGTCTTGGATGTGTATATTCATGTACTACATCAAATTTGGAAAGTTTTCAGCCATTATTTCTTCAAATAAACTTTCTGTCACTTTCTCTCTTCTCCTTTTGGGACTCCACAATGCTTTTGTTGATTGGTTTAATAGTATTTAACATTTCCTTAGGCTTTGTTCATTTGTTTCATTTTTTTTTTTTCTCCTCAGAACTCAATAATTTCAATTGTCCTATTTTCAAAATGACTGATTCTGTCTTATTTCTGTTCGAATCTACTGTTGAATACCTCTAGTGAATTTTTCTTTTCAGATAATTATATCTTCATCTTTAGAATTCCCGTTTAGTTCTTTTATAGTTTTTCTTTATGATATTCTCATATTTTCTTTATGATTTCACATCACTTTTTCCTAGTTACCTTTTATTCTTTATAGATGGTATCCTTTAGATTTTTGAGTATATTTAAGGCAAATGATGTAAAGTCTTTGTCCAACAATTCTGATATTGGGCTTCCTTGGGTATGGTTTCTGTTAATTTGCTTTTTTTTTTCCTGTGAATGGGTCACAATTCCCTGTTTGTTTGCAGGCTATATGATTCTTTATTGTTGAAAACTGGGTATTTAAATATCATAATATGGATGTTTCAGCCATATCTTTTGCACCAGGAGGCTGTGGATTTTTCTTTTTTTTTTTTCAATTTTAATTTTTTTTTAACATTTATTTATCTTTTGAGACAGAGAGAGCAGGAGCAGGGGAGGGGCAGAGAGAGAGGGAGTCACAGATTCTGAAGCAGGTTCCAGGCTCTGAGCTGTCAGCACAGACCCAACACAGGGCTCGAACCCATGGACTATGAGATCACAACCCGAGCCGAAGTTGTACGCTTAACTGACTGAGCCACCCAGGCACCCCTGTGGATTTTTCATTCACTTTAAACTTTTTTTCAAGCAATTTCTGCCACTTTTATACCTGACTAAATTCCATATTAGGCGGAAGAAAGATAACTGCCTTACATAAGTCCTTCAGGTATCCCTGCCAGTAGGTTAGAATGAGCAAACACAATAATTTGTAAATAAGTTTTACGTGGTGAGCATTGGGTTTATATGTAAATGATGAATCACTAAATTCTACACCTGAAACCAATGTAACCATATATGTAAACTAACCAGAATGTAATACAAACTTGAAAAAAAGTCTTTTCTGCTTTTTCCAGAACCAGGGACCAGGGTCCCACACTGGGAATGTGGACCATGGTCTTCAGGACCACTGCTGAGCCATGCAGGGGGTGGAGTAAAGGCAATTCAAAACACCACAAACTTTCCTGGCATTTTCTAAGTTGTTTTTTATCCAGTATTAGCCTGGGTGATATAAACCTTTGCTTTCCAGAATTCTAAAAAAACTTGAGTTTGACCTTTTCTGCATAGTTTTCTATGTTTCTGTGGAAGATGGTAGTTTGAAGGAGCTTCTTACTCTGCCATGTTGCTGGCATCACTCTTCTAGATTTGGTGTTCTAAAAATAAATTCTCATATACTGCAATCAGGGTAAGATTATATCATTTCTTTTTTTATTGTTTTTCAAATTCTCTTAAGAGAGCTGGGAACATTGTGGGTAACACTATATACTTATTAATTTCTTTATCATATTTGCCAATACAGATGAGCATGAACATAATTATGTTTACATCAACAATAATTAAATAGTATTAAACATGACATGACTTTCGGTATAATTCTCTTTATGAAAAAACTTTTTGGCTTTAAATTTTGAATAAACTCCTCATTGTAGTACTCAGCATGGTTTTTCTATGTTCTTCAATTATAGTGCAAAGAACATACCAGAAAACAATTTTATTTAATTAATAATTTTCCCAAGCATGATCATCTCTGACCTCCATCTGTTTTTATAAGTATTACTAAGAAGTCTTTATTACCTATTTCTCCTAAGAATAAGAGCTGCTTTAGAGGAGCCTGGGTGGCTCAGTTGGTTGAGCATCCAACTTCGGCTCAGGTCATGATCTTGCAGTTTGTGGTTCAAACCCCTGGTTGGGCTCTGTGCTGACAGCTCAGAGCCCGGAGCCTGCTTCCGATTCTGTCTCTCTCTCTCTTTCTCTGCTCCTCCCCCACTTGTACTCTGGCTCAAAAATGAATAAACATTAAAAAAAAAAGCTGCTTTAAATGAAGCAAACAAAAAGATACACTGAAAAAACATATGATGTTTAGGTGTTAATCTAGATATGATTTAATCTGTCTGAATGTTTATAAATGGCATAGTCTTTCCCACCACATCTACATGCCCCTATAGCAAAGTTCTAATCAGTCGTTTGAATGATCTGCCACAACTCCACATCAATTCTTCTGAAAAGCACTAGTAGGAAAGTGGCATATTAGAGCTTAGAGAATAGCAATGCCAATGGTGATGTTAAGTCAGCACATCTTGGGACAAGTGGTTGGGAGAAAGACTAATAAACTTCTTTTTCACACAGGTAAATATATCAGCATGAACAAAGAAGAGCAAAATCATTTTTTTTCTCTAAGCAATTATAAGACTAAATTTTTGTGAGATTTTAAGTTTACTAAGTTAGAGTATTCAATATTGAGTTTAGTAGATAGAACTGTAGCTTCAAAATGTTATTTTTAGTTTTGGTTCAAAATTAGAATAAAGCTCCAAGAACACATTTGTATGCAGATGAATGTCCCATAGAAGTGTATCACATTTATAAATATCATTATCCTTATATTTTGATATTACACTTTTGAATTTGTCTTTTCAAGAAATTTTCTGAGAAATTTTACAATACTAAAAAGCCACTTATTGCTATGGGGATATTACCACTTTCTTCTGCCTTGTGTCTCTCAAAAGTGTTTTTGACTTTCCTAATCATTTAAACAAGAAATTATACTTTTAAGGATTTCTGTATATATTTATATATGTACATTGGAGCTTTAGTCTATATTTAATGGTTTTAATAGAAAGAATTTAATTTTTATAAAGTTTGATTGAGAAGATAGTAAAGCCATTATTTCAGTTCTCATTCCCAGGAGTGTTATTTTCTCTATTTAAGACCTTACAAAATAGTTATAGACTATACATACTTCCCAATTCTATGTGTCTGTGAATACACAGTGACCCATGTTAAGCAGGAGGTAAGTGATGGAATATCTGTCAAAGGCAGCTGTTATGCTTCATGATGGAAAATATCATGTTCTGTAATATTGGAGGAAACTTTTTAACAGACTGATACCTCAACTATTTTGAGAGGGCCAGAGTGGTCCAAATGCCTGAATGTTCATTCTTATATAGGTGAGGCTCTCAAGGGCTGGGTCAGGCACATGTTATTTAATCATAATTGGTATTTAGACATCCAGTGTAGAAAGTAAACTGTCCTTAGGAGCTGGAGCTTCAAAAGTGTAATTCAAGGATAATAGAATTTCATAAACTCTTGTTGCTACAGCTGTTTTTCTGTGTTTTGAAAAAAAACTACTCTTACGGGGGCACCTGGGTGGCTCAGTCGGTTAAGCATCTAGATGATTCTTGATTTCAGCTCAGGTCATGATCTCATGGTTTGGTTCATGAGATCAAGCCCCACATCTCTTGGGATACTCTCTCTCCTTCTCTCCATGCCCTTCCCCTGCATGCTCTCTTGTTCTCTCTAAAAATAAAATTTTTTTTAAATTAAAAAAATAACTATCTGATTGTGCAAAGGTTTTGAGTTACCCTGAAATATGAATTCTATTTACATTTAATATAAACATATAAGTACTTATACATAAAAAAACTTACGATATCTATGTATATATGCAGCTTAATTTATATAAAATACAAAAAATACCTCAAAGAAGTACAACCCCAAATCTGGATAAATTTAGTAAATTGCTGTGGGAAAGAGCTAGAAAAAAAATGATAGTATATACATACACACAGGGGTGCATGTGCCCCTATGAATCAACACTTTTGTATCCTTTGGATAAATACCTAGTAATGCAATTATGATGAACCACTGGATTCTATTCCTGAAGCCAAGACTACACTGAATGTTAACTAACTTGAATTTAAATTAAAATAAAAAATAGAAAAAAATGATAGTACATAAGGCTTCCTTTTTCTAGGATGACAAGTTTACCTCAAATAGTATTTTTAAAAAGTAGAACTTAGAAAAAAGAAAACTAGTAGAGCAAAAGTATGAGGAGGAAGACAGAGCATATTGCAGAAAAACAGCTATAGCACCAAGACAAAACATAAGAGAACTTAAAAAATTTTCAAATTCAGGGCGCCTGGGTGGCTCGGTTAAATGTACAACTTTGGCTCAGTTCATGATCTCACAATTCTTGGGTTCAAGCCTTGTGTCGGGCTCTATGTTGACAACTTGGAGCCTGGAGCCTGGTTCGGATTCTGTCTTTCTCTCTCTCTCTTCCTCTCTCCCGCTCACACTCTGTCTCTCTCTCTTTCAAGAATAAATAAGTATTTTAAAAAATTAAAAAAAAATTCAAGTTCACAAAATGGATGAAAGACCTAAACAGAAGACAGGAAGCTATCAAAACCCTAGAGGAGAAAGCAGGCAAAAACCTCTTTGACCTCGCCTGCAGCAACTTCTTATTCAACATGCCTCCAGAGGCAAAGAAAACAAAAGCAAAAATGAACCATTGGGATCTCATCAGAATAAAAAGCTTCTGCACAGTGAAGGAAACAATCAGTAAAACTAAAAGTCAAACAACGGAATGGGAGAAGATATTTGCAAACGACATATCAGATAAAGGGCTAGTATCCAAAATCTATAAAGAATTTATCAATCTCAACACCCAAAATACAAATAATCCAGTGCAGAAATGGGCAAAAGACATGAACAGACATTTTTCTAAAGAAGACATCCAGATGGCCAACTGACAGAAGAAAAAATGCTCAACATCACTCATCATCAGGGAAATACAAATCAAAACCACAATGAGATACCACCTCATACCTGTTAGAATGGCTAACATTAACAACACAGACAACAACAGATGTTGGTGAGGATGCGGAGAAAGAGGACCTCTTTTGCACTGCTGGTAGGAATGCAAACTTGTGTAGCCACTATGGAAAACGGTACGGAGGTTCCTCAAGAAATCAAAAACAGAACTATCCTATGACCCAGCAACTGCACAGTATTTATGCAAGGGGCATTTATAGGTATTTACACAGCTGTGCTGTTTCGAAGGGGTACATGCACCCAATGTTTATAGCAGTACTATTGACAATAGCCCAAGTATGGAAAGAGCCCAAATGTCCATCAATGGATGAATGAATAAAGAAGATGTGGCATATATATATATATATATATATATATATATATATATATACACACACACACACACACAGACATATATATATACACAGACATATGTGTGTGTGTGTGTGTATATATCACACACACACACACACACACACACACACACTGGAGTATTACTTGGCAATCAAAAAGAATGAAATCTTGCCATTTGCAACCACATGGATGGAACTAGAGGGTATTATGCTAAGCAAAATGAGTCAGTCAGAGAAAGACAAATATATGACTTCACTCATATGAGTACTTTAAGATATAAAACAGATGAACATAAGGGAAGGGAAGCAAAAATAATACAAAAATAGGGAGATGGAGAAAACATATATTTATTTATATTATTATATATATTAATAATATAACAATTATACTAGTATACATTATATATATTTATATTATAGTTATATATTACATTATTGTATTATTTATATTGTACTATATTATTTGTTGAAAATATATTATACTGTTCTCTCTTAAATATAGAGAACAAACAGAGGGTTACTGGAGGGGTTGTGGGGGGATGGGCTAAATGGGTAAGGTGCATTAAGGAATCTACTCCTGAAATCATTGTTGCACTATATGCTGATTAACTTGGATGTAAATTAAAAAAATAAATAAATTATAAAAAAATTTCAAGTTCAAAATCTATGGAAAAACACTCTTCCCTCCCCCAGTTCTCTGCATTTTCCTTTTTCCACTAACTGCTCCTCTAATTGCTGGGTATTAAAAAAAAAATATTGATTTTTGAATTTACTTTTAAATTCCAACACAGTTTATGATTAAAACAGAAGCAAAACACAAACAAGCCCTTTGTTTGCAGTGGATTATAATTTGTGTAGGCAGCCCGTTGCTATTTTAAGCAGCAGAGATGGACTATAGAGTTAAATTGTTCCCTAAAAAAAGTCCAACAATATAAATCTTTGTTTATAGTTTCATCATTGGTAGTTTATGAGTGTCAAGTGGATTCCTATCAATTTAATCTTACTCTCCCATCTCTCTTGCCAATCATAGACTAATATATTGCAGGTTAATTATATTCCTCATGGAGCATATAGTAAGTTTTAGATGTGATGATAATACTTCATGTCCATTGCAAGACCCAAAAGCTATAAATTTATAGAAAAGAATACAGGCTGTAGAAACAATGAGATCTATTCCTGACTTTTTAAGTAACTAACTCTGATTGATGCTTTTGTATAATTGATTTAACCCCTTAACCCCAACATATTTCTTTTGTAGTCCCTGTCCTTTCTGAAGATTTCATGGGTTCACAGTGTACTGAGTAACATGAGGGCAATATGGTGATATTTTCATAAACTGCTACAGAATACTGACATTTATCTTTCTAATATTTGTTTTGAGTCAGCCTCTGTCTTACAAAACATTAATGATGATAATAGTTGGTAGGATATTTTTTGCTATTAATGTGCTTTCTTGATACAATTTTTTTTTTAAATTTGAGAGAGAGAGAGAGAGAGAGAGAGAGAGAGAGAGAGAGAGAGAATCTCAGCATGGGGCCCAATCCTACAACCCTGGGATCACGATTCAAGCTGAAATCAAGAGTTGGATGCTCAGTGAAGCCACTGAAGTGCCCCTCTTGATACAATTTTAAAAATATGTGAATATTATGTTAGTTTCTCTCTTTTTACATTCATAAATGTAAACATTTATTCACCTTTATATATACGTAAGCATTTCACTTAAACACATGTACCCATCTATATGTGTATGTATATATTTTGTTATATATTTTTGTTTTAGATATATGTATTTATTTTGTTATCATCAAATTCTTGCCACAAATATCTTAGGAAGTCTTTCCACCTTCATTCTGTAAATAAGGAAACTTCTGGTTGGTTTATTAACTTATTTTGGATTTCATTATTTCTACTTTAAATGTTCTTTACATCATAGTACATCTGCCCCTGACTTAAGGCAAATAACTTTAGTGTTACCATAATGATTATTATTTTTTTAAGCAATGAGACTTTGAAAACTATACAGAAATATTTACTAGATTAACAGATTTTATTCTCAATCACCAATTACCCATTTTCATGGATAATAACACGATGGTTCTAGAAATAATTTGATGATTGATCCCTTCCAAGTGTATCAATTCCCCTTGTAACAACATGAATTTTAAAAGGTCACCACCATTCTCGTGAAATAACAGAAGTGCCAGGTAAAGCATATAAATACAGTGGATCATAACAAAAAGGTTTCAGTCTCAAGTTCCCAAGATTTTTCCATTGTTTAGTTTAATTCTGATCATACATCTGCATCCCTTTAACGGTTTAGTTGGTAGAATCGATTCTGTAAACCAACAGGAGAATGATCAAGTCAACTGCATCCAGAGATGCCTGCCCCTCATTTCTTCTCTGTATTCAAAATCAGGCAATGAATAATCACAATATAAATTGGAGGGTCAGATTTTGCAAAACTGCAACCCTAGTATGGTGTCAATATATCCAACAATCTTTGCAGTTACTTCAGGAACACCATGAAATGTAAATACTTGAAGAAACCCAAATGACCAGAAAATATCTATTTCATATATTCCATTGTTTATTGGAATATTCCATCGTTCCAAGGAAGAGAACTGAAAATACAGTTCATAGAAAATTCAGCTATATCTTTGAAGGTTAAGCAGTGACTAAAGGCGATATAATTATTTTGAAGAATATTGTTCTTGATATTTGATATGCTTCTCTTCTCATACATTTCAAAATACAGCTATTTACAATGCTTCTAATCTTATAGGTGCAGTAAAGTGTGACCTTGAAATATTGTCAGTTTCAACAAATGTATAAACAAATAAGTTAATGTTTATTGGTATTGAGAGCATCAGTAGCTCACTGTGGGTGTGCTTATATTTCCACAAATTATAAAAGGTGTCAAAAAGGTCATATATATAATAAAAACATTTCATACACATTACCCAGCTCATATTATTGTTGAACATCTCTATTTCCTGTTACTTTGCTACTTTTTTTTTATAACTGTTTTGCATGGCAGTCTTGAGGATAAAATAAATTATTTCTAATCAGGACTTCCAGACCCCCGAGAAGTAAAGTAACTGAAAAGTAATAACAAGAGTTAGAAAAAAATGGCATTGTTGGACTTTGATTTCGTTAGTATGTTAATAATGAACATAAATTATTTGTTACTCTTCCTTATGAGAGGTACAGTTTAATTCTGAACTGCCCTTTATTACTTCCTTGGCCAATATAGTCAGACAATGTGATAATGTAACAATGTGATATTCTGAGACTCCTAAAACTAGGTTATAAAAAGCCTTGGTTCTGAGTCTCTTGAGCATTTGTTCTGGAGAAAGCTAACAACCATGTAAGAAGTCTGAAAACTTTATGTTTGAGAAGCCAAGGCATGTGAAAAGGGACCTTGGATAATGTGATGTCAGAAGAAGAGAAAAAGATGGGAAGGGAGCAGATCTTTAAAGTGCCAGATGAGTGAGTGAAGAAGTCATCTTTGAAGTGGAAATTCTAGCCCTATTCACTCCCGCTGGTCACATAGATCAGTGATCAAAATACCAGCTGAGGCCTTCCAAAATTTTGAATCCAAAAATTTGCTAGCAAAATTAAGTGATTATTTCAAGCCACTAGTAGTTTGTTTTGCAGCAATAGGTAACCAGAACAGGCTTCATAATCAAAACCTTATTTGGGTTTCATCCTGGCCTTGCAAACTTGCCAACACTATGGGAGTCATAAAAAGTTATATAAAAGGGTGTTTAATGTTCATGTTGTTCAATACTTTATAGATAAGAATGAGATCAAGATAAGTGAAGTGACTTAAAGATGTCCACACATTTGGTGACTAACACAGCTGGAGCTAAAACCACAGATTCCTGGGTCTGGCAGACCTACTTCCATTCACTTTATAGAATATCAGATTATTCCTCAAAAAAAAAAAAAGTTCCAGAGTTTTAATGTCTTTTCCCTTCTGAGGACTTCCTGAGAAAACATGTGCAGATTTGAAAAATTACTTTTTTTTTTAAATGATGGGAACTGAATTGGTAAAGTTATATCAACCAGTTCATTTTAGAGTCAGTGTATTTATATTGAAATATTTAGTTATTTTGAAGCAAATCATATGTGCAGGATAATTTTGATAATTAGTGATTAATAATGTGATAAGTAATATTTAAGATGTGACTGTAGAACAAAGAAGGAATTAGTAAATTATCTGTATGGAGGCACCTATGACTTTTTGGAGTAAGGAATATAACTAGGTTTAGTGAAACATCACCAGAAGATAGATGGGAGTGGGCTTGGGGCATCCCTGGCTAACAGAATGGCATATATGAAAGGCAGTCACAAGTCACTAGCTTGGTGTATTCAGAAAATTATAAGACATTTAATATTACTATCTCATATAGTTTAAATAAGGAGAATGGCAAGGTGGGAAGAGGATGGATAATAGATGAGTAGCCTGAAAAGTTTTTAAGCAAAGGACATACAGAGTTGGGCTACACTGAGAGACCACCTTTGTGATTAGGTGGAGGAACAGGTAGGAAAAAGGCAAGAGTGGAGAACGGTACTCGACTAGGTAGGTATCAACAGACCGCATTCAAGAGGTAATAAAGACCTGAAATGAGGTATGATGATGGGCTACAGAAAGAGAAAACATTTGAAAAATAAGAGGTAGAAATTACAAAGTGACGGTGACCAACCAGGATCAGGAAAAGGAATAAGTTTAGGATGATGCCCAGACTTCTGGTTTAGAAGCTTTGCTGGATGACTGGTTCCCTGAATACTCCTAGAGAATGTAGGAAGGAAGGAAGGAAAGAAGGAAAGAAGTGAGGAAGGAAAGAAGGAAGGAAGGAAGCAAGGAAAGAAGGAATGAATGAATAAATATTTAGAAGTAGTCAGTTTCAGATCTTATTTTTATTTATCTATGGAATGATCATATGGCTATGTTAACTATCACTCCACTCTGAAACCTTTTCTCAGTTCTCATCCTCTAAATGGAGCCAAATGCTTCCTCCCTTATACCATCTCTATTTCTCTGCAAACTTCTATTTGTATCCATTAACAATTTTCATGATACATTTTAATTATATTTACATATCAATATTTCCTTGCATATTACCAGTTATTAGATATTACAGATTATGTCTCATAGTAGGTAGTTTTATAAATCTCTCAGCCTTGGGCTAAAGTAATGCTACACAAGAATAGCAAAGTAAATTTTTTCTGGTTTCTCCCCCTACCACTTACGTGGCTCCAACTAGAGGCCTCTAGCTATAAAAATGGGTTTCCGAAACATCTCATAAAAGGCAACTTTTTTCCATTTCCATATGGCCCAGTATGCTCCCAGCATATTTCCATATGCTCCAGGATTTTGCCAGTCATTCTATTTTCTGCCAAGTATCCCATTCATCTTTACAGCTGCTACCTAGCTACATTTTCTGGGTTACTGGGAAAGATCCACAAGACTAATTCACCTGATTCTCCCTCCACATATATCTCTTGCATTCTCTCTTGCTATCTCAGAGTGAAGGCTTCTCCTGGGAAGAGAGAGCATTATTAGGCTACAGCATATCACACTTTTGGAATATCCTGGTATAGGAGTTTGATCCTATCTGTTCACCACAGTATAAATAAAGTCCTAACACAGACAAGCTGTAGAATGTGTAAAAGTTGTATCATACATTTTTACCTCTCAAGTTCAAGTTATGGGCAATTTTTATATATCTTTTCTCAAGAGAAAGTTGTTTCAATTGTTACCTAATTAAGTCTATACCTTTAACAGCTACTTCCTATTTCCTGCGCCTATGTAGACATGAGCAAAACTAGCAGAAGCTGCTCATTTCAGAGTAGCAAGGCTCTAAGGAGGCTTTGCTCTCACGTGATATCTACACATCACGTGATACCTACAAGGTCCATTACTTAACATATGCATTAAACTCTTTTCATTCTTATTATGCACCTAGTTTATAACCCACTTGGATATTCTCTCTCTCTCTTCATTCCATTTACATTTATGACTTGGGCTACCAACAATTAATTCCTATCTGATTACAAGATGACGCCTCTCATACAAATACCCACAGTTTCACATTTGATGACAACTCATGGACCAGTCCCATTACAACAATTATTTTCAATTTACTTCAAAAAATATCATTGTACCAACCATTCCCAATCACTGGTCATTCCTCCCTTATCTCCTCTCCACACTCTGATTTTCCATCTTCAGAAGGTTGCAGGCATATTTTCTGACTTTCTTCATCCATCAATTCCAAAAGAGAATATGGAGGTGTATTTTAAGAGTTTCTTATTATTCATTGTTGTACCCTTAGTTCTAATGCATGTTTAACATTAACTAAATGCTTAACAAATCCTAAGTAAATGGTTCATCATCAGGTCAGTCTAACTAGTGGGTCAGCCTGGACTAGATTCTAAAACTGGGCCATTTTGGGGGCGCCTGGGTGGCTCAGTTGGTTGAGTGGCCGACTTCGGCTCAGGTCACGATCTCGCGGTCCGTGAGTTCGAGCCCCGTGTTGGGCTCTGTGCTGACAGCTCGGAGCCTGGAGCCTGTTTCGGATTCTGTGTCTCCCTCTCTTTGACCCTCCCCCGTTCATGCTCTGTCTCTCTCTGTCTCAAAAATAAATAAACATTAAAAAAAAAAATTAAAAAAAAAATAAAACTGGGCCATTTTCCTTGCCATGTGCCTCAAGGGCTCCACTTTTTACCTTTGTCTTAGATGCTTTCTCTACTTTTCCTGTATCTCTGGATACATATCATTTTCCAGTACTAAACCCTCTTCCACGTAGCAGATATGTTGCTGAATTTACCTGTCTTGACTGGATTTCTTCTTGTCTGCCCCAATCTGAATGTCTGCTTATATTCCTCCAACTATAAACAATCAGAAGTCATAATTCATCATACTGGAAGAACCCTCCTATTGTCAGGTACTTGAATGCTTTCTATTTGGCTATCCCACCACAGGAAAGTTGCCACTGTTTTGAACTTCTGTTATTTCCTCCCCATACCATGTCCTGCCTCAATTTATACCAAATCTTCTAACAACACAGACTCCTACCCTTTGATTTTGAAAATCAGATTTTCGGATAAAAGTTTTACGATCAAACAACAATAATCTTAGAAGAAAGTTATGGACATATTTTGGGAGATAGTAATTTCCTTTGGATACAATGTGTCAGTGTTCAATCTTTTAACTTTTCCATCTCTCAGCTTCCATAAGGGTAGTTAGTTCACGGACACACAAACATCATACATACACATTTTACTTCAAAGCAGAAACAAGGAATCAGTCTGATTGATTCAATGGGTCCTGACTTTGAAAAACACTGTCAATTTTCAGGGTCAAAGGATGGTCTGACTTCCTTGGGCAGTGCTGACCCACAGACGACAGATATTAACTTCTATGACCTCTGAAATTTGAACAAAACACAAATTTATCATTGGTAAACCTTATGAAATGTTTCTCAGCAAACAATGGAGGATACACACAACAGGCTGATTTAGACGCTCCAATCTATTCCATTCTATTTTCACTTTGTTTATTGCAGTGCTCCAAATTTAGATATGATTTTCCACAAACTAAACTTAATTATTTGGTTATTGCATATGGACTAATTTTTTAATGAATTATGAATCTGGGTAAATCATGCAACAATAAAGCCTTTGTTTCCTTGTAAAATTAGGGAGTGATACTGCCTAAAGTGCGGTGGCGGGGGGGGGGGGGGGGGGGGAGGGAGTGAAGAAACTCCAGAGGCTATGTTTGAGAAGGTTGGGCAAGGAACCAGGGATTTCTGGAGGAAGTGCCCCAGTTTACATCATGTACTTAATAAACAACTTGGGTCACTTAAGCTAACGTTTTCTACTATACTGGTTTGTTTTTTTCTTATTTTTTGTTTTCTTATTTTGTTATTTTATTTT
Organism: Panthera leo; assembly: GCF_018350215.1. NCBI lineage: Eukaryota > Metazoa > Chordata > Mammalia > Carnivora > Felidae > Panthera > Panthera leo. The sequence goes on from NC_056680.1 coordinate 141,203,711, forward strand.
TCTTATTTTGTTTATAACTTCCAAAACGATAGAGGAGGATAAGATTGAGATGTAGTAGGCACCCAGAGGATTGCCTCATGTAAATCATTTCCTGTTTGCTTTTTATGTACGCCACAAAACCCAGATGGAATCATGTTGCTGCCAGAAAGGCAAGGGAGGTGGACGAGCAGCATGAGCTCTCTTGGCTCCCAAGGCTGGTGAGAGCAGCTGCACAGTAAGTGAACACCGAGCCACATCCCCCTGCCTGGAGCCCCACAAAAGAGCAAACCATCCCCTGAAACCCAGACCCTGTTGAGTTGAGAAAAGTGCCAGGAAAGGAAGGACCGGACTAGAAAACGGGGAGAAGCCGAAACGCAGCCAAGACTACATTTAAAGACCAAAGTCCAAGTAAAGCAAAGAGCACGACCCCCGAGACCGAAAGCTTACCTTCCCGACACAAGTCCGAGAAACCAGGCCGCGGGGCCCCACCCAGCGTCTGTCACGTGACTGCCACGTGAAGGGCGTTTCCGGAAGAGCCAGAGCAACAGCGGAGGCTCCTCACAGCTGCGCGCCTTCGGTGCCCGCCCTTCGGCCGCCTGTGACCGCGCTCTGGTGCGCCCGCACGTGGCGTTGGGTCCGAGCAATGGCAGCAGGCGCCAGGCGACCATGACTGAGCCGCTGCAGCTGGAGCCAGACAGGAGGAAAGTAGGTGCCCAGCTAAGGTCAGACCGTGAGCGCAACCCTGGGCCAGCCGACTCCTGGCACCTCCCCTGTGGCCATTTGGTTTAGCCCCTATCCTTGGTCTCTCTGGCCCTGCATTTAGGATTATGAGCTTTTGTTCCATTTTGGTGGAATGCTGCTGTAGAGAACGGGTGAGGTTTGGAGGCCCTCAAGCCTGAGATCTGTGTTAGCCTTTATTGGATGACTGCTCTGTGCCTGGCACCGTGGTGACTCGAATGTTTATTACGATTCCTTTTTCCAATTGAAGGGACCTCAAGTGGCCTGGGGGGGGGGGCGGGGGGGAGACTTACAGGTCTTCTCTTTGCCTATAAAGAACATCTAAAATTGTTTGGGTTACTTGGGTGGCTTAGTCAGCTAAGCCTCAGACTTCAGCTCAGATCATGATCTTGTGGTTTGTGGGTTCCAGGCCAGCGTCGGGTTTGGTGCTGAAGGCTCAGAGCCTGGAGCCTGCTTGGGATTCTGAGTCTCCCTCTCTCTCTGCTGGTTCCCACCTCGTGCTCTGACACACACACACACACACACTCTCTCTCTCTCTCTCTCTCTCTCTCTCAAAAATAAACAAACATTAAAATAAGTAAATAAATAAACGTTAAAACATTTTAAAATAAAATTATTTTAATTTGACAACATCACATAGGGACTCATGTATGCTTGTGGAGAAAAAATGTTTTGTTTTGAATTTTAGTACAAGTTTTTTTCGTGCAGAGTTCACAAGAAAGTATACTTCTTTTGGCTTGTTACGTATTTTGAAATGAATATAGCTTTATTGAAAATGGAGGCCATTGTTACATGTTTAGATGTCAGACTTTCTTTACTTCTGGGTATATTTATGTCAGTAAAACAAACTTAATTAGACTTGGAATATTGTTCTAGATCCAATTTTAACTAAATGTAATATTTCTAGAAGTATTACTGAGACACAATTATCCAACATCCAATACTAAACAAGCTGCAGCATGTGGAACTTCAGCCAAATAAATAAAAAAAATCATCAGTTATATGTTAACTTAATCTATTGTGTTTTGGCTATAATGTTAGTTAACAATAGTCATTTAAGTATGACAAACCATGTGAATCAGCATTAGGCAGTCTGATCAATAGCTTGGTTAGTTGTCTCAATTAATCTGAGAAGAAATATGTTTTATGTCACAGAGATGCCTTGGGTATGCCAATCAAGCTATGAGCTAGTAGATAAATGTTTATTTTAGCTGAAGTTCCTTGATGGATAACATTATCAACTCAAGAACCATTCTAGAAAAGGAAATGAAAAAAAATATAAATTAATTTTTTTACTTCTCAATATGTAATCTGGTTACTGTGGAAACTGACAGCCTGTCCCGGAAGCAATTAATTTTTCAGAAACACATTCCCCAGTCTGGTGGTACATTATCTTTAACAATCATAGTGCCCTAATATTTAGTCATTTATTTAAAATGATTTTTTAAAAATTACCATTTCATAGTATATTTTTTCTAACCTACTATTGTTATGCTAGGTATAGAATATAATTCAGAACCCAGATGAGCTAGACAGTTCAGTGAGAAAACAAACCATTTCTTACCATAATTAAGGCTACATATAACTTAGGTAAATTAAGGAAAAATTAAGCCTTATGGCCACAAAGAGATGCCCTTCAGTGTCATGATTACCTTAAAATTAAACTTGGAGTGGGACACAGGAAAACTGACCATTCTCTTCTAGTAAATTATTTGTTTATATTACTAATCAATAATAGCAATATGAGTAATGCACATATTATGTGATTCATATGAGCTACATAACAACCTTGTCATATAGTTCCAAGGTATGATGGTGATGACCTTCATTTAAAAAAAATAATGTTTATTTTTGAGACAGAGAGAGACAGAGCATGAGCAGGGGAGGGGCAGAGAGAGAATGGGAGACAGAAGCTCCAGGCTCTGAGCGCTCAGCACAGAGTCTGAGGCAGGGCTTGAACTCAGTGACTGCGAGATCATACCTGAGCTGAAGTCGGATGCTTAACCAACTGAAGCACCCAGGTGCCTCACCTTCATTTTAAAAGTAATAAAATATGGGGAACCTGGGTGGCTCAGTCAAATGAACATCCAACTTCTGCTCAGGTCATGATCTTGTGGTTCGTGGGTTCAAGCCCCGCAACGGGCTCTGTGCTGACAGCTCAGCCTGGAGCCTGCCTGGGATTCTGTGTCTCCCTCTCTCTCTGCCCCTCCCCTGCTCACGTTCTCTCTCTCAACAATAAATAAACATTAAAAAATTTTTCTTAAAGTAATAAAATACATTAAATACTTTAAGGTATTTTACCACAAAGTACAACAATGTGTTTAGGAAGAAGCCTAAATACGAAAGTGTCACAGAGATAAATTCGATCTGTTTCCTCTTTCCCCATCCCCAACTTCAGTGTATTTATTGAAGAGTGACAGAAACACAGTCTAAACACATTCTATGTGCCTGGAATTGTTTTTGACATTTTTATCTATCTGATTTAATCTTGGGGTAAAAAAGCCTTTAAAGCAATTAAATTCAAAGTATAAAATATGTGCAGGTAGTTTTTACTATTTTTCGATAATTGGTAATAGAAAGGGGCAAAATAAAAAAAGGGAATGAAATGCCATAATAATTAATAATAAGCTTGAATTGGGACTTTATATTACATATTGAAAAATTAAAAGTAACAACCTCACATACAATAAAGTATAGGTTATAAATAACTTGTACTTTATATTATTAAACTGTATGTATAACAAATACATATTTAATAATATAGGTCTTATTTATGTATTTAACTAGGGGCATAATTGTTATGAAGAAATATTTCATGCTGAGATATGTTTAATATCATGATTGATTTGCAAAATAAGACCATAAAGAGAACCTGTTTGCAAAAATATACATAGGAATGTTTTCAGTTTCCTCAAAGTCCTTCCTTAATCCTATGATTTTAAGATAATCTTGTTTTGAAGCACTTATACTATTGTTATTTTTGAGCTGTTTTCTTTTTCAAAATTTATCGTATCTAATGCTGAGACATCCTTCTTCTTTTAATACCTTTGGGTTTAATTTGAGTAGTTCTCAGCTTAATTTTAATCAGATTTATCTTATCCTATAATTTCGGGATCATTAGAAGATTTTCTTTGCAAATTATTTGAATGGATTTTTTTTTGCAAGTTACTCAACAATTATTGAGTTCTTACTGCAAACTATATGTCTGGAACTGTTCTAGGTTCAGGAATGAAAAGCATAGTGTCCTTTAACCAGGTGAAGTATATATTTTATTTGGGGAAAGCCAATAAGAAATACATGAATTAATCAGTTTACAAGAAAAATTTAAATAATGATGATAGCTATGCAAATGTATTATGGTAATACGATAGAAATTGACTATGGGGTCACTGCTTTAGCTGGCATGTTTAGGAAAGATTTATTGAGTTTACACTAAAATGATGTGAAGGGTCATAGAGGCTATTAAGAAGAGTATTCTGAATGTAGAAACTAGCAGATGGAAAAGTGTTGGATGGGAGGAGTCATGGTGTTTGATGAGCAGGATAAAGATGTGTACGTTGAGAGTGCAGAAGGGAGGTTGGAGAGATTAGGTTGGAGAGTGTAGGCACCTGGTTAGGTAGAATATGATTGGCCATAATAAAGAGTTTGAATTGTATGCTGATTGAAATTAAAAAAAAAGTTTTGGGGGATTTTTATAGGGAAAAGATGCAGTCTATTTTTAAAAGGATTACTTTGGCTGATATGTAGGAGAAAAAAATGGTAGCAGGAATGGTAATCAGACGACTGTTGTATTAGATTAGAAGTGAAATTATAGCAAAATGGGTAATTGTTGAAGCAGGATACACCACATGATTTGGTTATGATCAGGACATAGTTGAAAAGTAGAGCAAATAGGATATAATAATAGATTATACAGAATGAAAGACATAGAATAATTGAAGAATATTCCTAGGTTTATGGGAAGAGTAACTCACTGCCTGATATTTTCGTTTACTGAGGTGAGAAGACTTGGTTATAGGTTAAATCCAGGGCTTAATATTTCTGTTTGACAAAGTTATCTTGGACATATGTATTACACCTCCAAGCAGAGATGGTTTGCAGATAGTTGGATATGAAGAAGGCTAGAGCTATAAGTATGAAATCAGTTACCAGCATGTAGATAACATGTAGATAATGGGAATAAATAATAAGAAATGATCTTCAATGACTGCTAAAATCACTGAGTGATAAGATTGATTGACAGAGAACCTTTATAATGAATGGATAAGATCTGAAGTTGATCAGTTTTAACTGCCTAAAAAGATAGACATGATGTATCTCTTTATTTGAAATGAATAGCAACTAAAAATAAATGGTACCACCTATGAGATATTCCTGTCTAAAAACTTAACGTGAATCTCATCATATCTTTGGGTCTAATTAAGTTTACAGAAAGAACTGAGGTTGAGTACATATTGGTACCATGGGGGTACAGTTAGCCAATTTGGAGATGTTAGAAATTCGACAGAACCAAAGACTAGTTTCCTTAAGAAGTGAATTTGAGGGGGAAAAAGATCTGTTCTAGATTAAAAGAAATTTAAAAGAAATTGAAAAACCATGTAAAAAAATCTTAATCCATAGGATTTATTAGGACCCTTATTTTAAAAAAGCAATTGTAAAAAGACAATTATTAAAATGGAACAATTAAAGAAATTTTAACACTAATTGGATACAAGAAAAATAAATAATTGTTTTATAACTATACTTAAAAACTTATGGATTATTGAAAGGAGAAATGATACATGCCTAGTTTAAAATGGTCCAGCTTTGGGTGGGCATTATAAATGAACCATGATTCATCATATATTGGTCATTATGAGTCTGGATTATAAAAATATTTATGAATATTTTATCTATGTTTGCAAATTCCCATGATAAACATGTTTATACATAAACAAAAGAGTAAATACATAAAATATTAAAATATAAAGCTGTGGAAAATCTAAGGAGAGCATAGAGGAGAGGGTTGAGAAGACAACCTTAGAGGAGCTCCAGTATTTAAGAATTGAAGAGGAGAGTCACAAAGAAGCTGGGGACCGTTCAGGGTTGTTGGAGGAAAGCCAGATAAATGCCACATCGTGGGGCATCTAGAGGTGTGTGTGTGTGTGTGTGTGTGTGTGTGTGTGTTAAAGAAGATGAAGGTAGTAGTCAAGAATGCAAAATGCTGCTGAGATTTTTATTAAGATGAGAACTGAAATTTCACCATTAGATCTAACAAGATATTGGTAATGTGTTATTTTTAAGACCAGTTTCAGTGTGTTGTAGAAATAAGAACATGAATGCAGTGGTTTGGAAGAGAATGGGAGATAAAAAAGGGGAGGCAGTAATATGGACAACTTTTTAAGGGAATTGAACTGAGAAATGAGGAGGCAACTGGATTGTGACATGTGATCAAGAATTTTTGTTTTTTTAAATTTAGATGATATCAGAGCAAGCTTGCATACCCACAAAATACTGCTATCGAATAGGATGAAACTGCTGATACATTAAAGATGGGGAGAATTACAGGAAAGAGTTTGTTTAGAGGGAGAGGATGGGATTCTGCATATAAACAGTAGTAAGAGCAGAAATACTTATTATGGCTACAGAACAAAAAGGAATACAGCATAAGTAGGTATAGATTTGGTGGTAGAAATAATAAAATTACTTGAGTCTAATAACAACTTTTTGTCTATGAAGTATGATTGAGCTGTAAACTAGACTTTTCAGGAGAAAAGATGGGAAATTGCTATATCAAAGAAATGAAAAAAATCGATTTATAGGTAGCAGTGTGATTGTCAGTATTTATTGTCTATTGGAGATTGTTGGCTATAAATTTGAAGCAAACCAGTATGGTCAGTATGGTTTTATTTTCTCCAGAAATACTCAATTACTTGGTTATAAACATGGGGTAAGCCTGCAGTTTGGATCAAAGAGGTTTGACATTTTTGCCAGCTAACACAATAATAGAAGAAAGAGGCAAGGAAGTTAGGGATATTTGCAAGGATGTAGTTACCATGTTATAATGGATTGACGGTGTGAGAGAGGATGGACAGCTGTTGGTATGAGCATACTGTAGTAAGTGAAGGATAGGAGATGGTGAATAGAAAATGGGATGTCAGAATGTGCAGCTTGAGGGATAGTGCTGCTATGGATATTATTTATATTAATATAAATATGTAATATATAAATAAAATATATAATATATTAATAATAATATATTGATTATATATAGAAGATAAACTCAATGTACTAAAGAGGTTGATTGAAATTAGATTGAGGAAAATTTGCTTGAGGAATAGGAAACCAAGAAATGAAGGAAACCAAAGAAACTGAAAAAACAGTGTTTTGAATTTATCATTTATGTGACTATTGATATAACTGAAAAAGATGATAAAAGTGGTGGTCAAAGAGAAGACATTTTAGTTGAAGACAGCGACGTGTTTTCAAAGTCCTGAGCTTTTTGAAGGAGGAAGAAGGTAAAAAAAGAAAAAAAAAATCTTAAAGTAGGAAAAAATAGGGGAACAAGAATGTCATATAACATATAAAACTTCTCTAGACCCTGAGGTAATTGGAGAGAAAAAGATTGCACTTTCCTTTAGCCTACATTTGAGTGGACTGCAAGGGAGCATTTTTTCCTCATTACATAGTCGGTGCTACTGGGAATGAGAAGATGAAGGGGAATCTAAACACAGTTTAGAGATTTTTGAGAATGTCCTGCAGGGGATTGATGAGGACAGTTTGAATTCCGGAGGGTTTGTTGAAGGAGATTGATAAAATGGGAAGTGTGGCAACTGGGATCAGATACATGTATTGAACAACATGGGGATGGCTGTCCTGGAAATTGGGAGTCACCCAGCATGATCATGCTTTTGATGGTAAATGAATTGAGACTGAAAGAAAGATATGATGGGATTGGGTCAAGAACTTTTTTTCTCCCCCAAGTGTTTATCCATTTATTTTTGAGAGGGTGAGAGACAGTGAGAGAGAGCACAAGTGGGGGAGGGGCAGAGAGAGAGAGAGAGAGAGAGAGAACGAGAAGGAGAGAGGGAGACACAGAATCTGAAGCAGGCTCTAGGCTCCAAGCTGTCAGTGCAGAGCCCAACGTGGGGCTCAAATTCGTGAAACACAAGATTATGACCTGAGCCAAAGTCAGATTGCCAACCGACTGAGCCACTGAGGCACCCCATAGGTCAAGAACTTTATAAAAAGAAAGAGAAATAGCCAAGTATATATTGTTGACACAGCTTTTGGTAAAAATAACTTTAAGTAAAAAATAGAAGTTCTCAGGCAGCTGTTCAGTTTTGCAAGGTGTTTTTTTTTTTTTTTTGAGATTGAAAATGAAAGTAAATTTTTTCCTTTCAAGTTTTTATTTAAATTCAAGTTAGTTAACATACAGTGTAATATTGGTTTCAGCGGTAGAATTTAGTGATTCATCACTTACATATAACACCCAGTGCTCATCCCAACAAGTGCCCTCCTTAATGCCCATCACCTATCTTCCCCCACCTCCCCTCTGGCAACCTTCTGTTTGTTCTCTATAGTTAAGAATCTCTCTTATGGTTTGCCTCCCTCTCTCTTCTTACCTTATTTTATTTTTCTTCCCCCTCCCCTGTGTCCATCTGTTTTGTTTCTTAAATTCCACATATGAATGAAATCATATGGTATTTGTCTTTCTCTGACTTACTTCATTTTGCATCCATATCATTACAAATGGCAAGATTTCATTCTTTTTGATAGCTGAGTAATATTCCATTGTTTATATATAAGCCACATCTTTATCCATTCATTAGTCAATAGACATTTGGGCTCTTTCCATAATTTGGCTATAGTAGATAATGCTGCTAGAAATATTGGGGTGATGTGCCCCTTTGAATCAGTATTTTTGTATTCTTTAGATGAATACCTTATAGTCCAGTTGCTGAGTCATAGGGTAGTTCTATTTTTAACTTTATGAGGAACCTCCATACTGTTTTCCAGAGTGGCTGCACCAGTTTGCATTCCCATCAGCAGTATAAGAGGGTTCCCCTTTTTCTGCATCGTTGCCAACATCTGTTGTTTTCTGTGTTGTTAATTTTAGCCATTCTGACAGGTGTGAGGTGGTAGCTTATCATGGTTTTGATTTGTATTTCCCTGATGATGAGTGATGTTGAGCATTTTTTCATGTGTCTATTGGCCATCTGTATGTCTTCTGCAAATTAATTTTTTGATTTCTGTATTCTTCATGGCAATTATACTACTAATCTCAGCGGAGCAGTTTATTTATTTGAAACATGTAATTCCTCATTGTTACTTCATTTCTTCTTTTTAGAATTCAATTCTGTTTTTTGTGTTTCACAGCACTGAATCTTGTTTACCTATTGCTTTTCCTTATTTGTCCTATTGCCAGCAAGGTTTTATCACAGCAGACACTGTGATAAACACTGATGTCTGTGTTGTTAAAAAATAGGATCAAATATAGCATCACTCCTATGCTGTTACCTCAGGAGAACTGTGTGATATTCAGTATAAAGAAGGACAAAAGTGTCAAGTGGTAGACCAGGGAGTGTGGTAGGCAGATGTTTTCTAACTTTTGATTTGGCACTAATTCTGGAAGAGGTCCAGATAAATTTGTGCTTTTCATATATATGTATATCAAAATATGTAAACATATATATAAATATATAAATGTATAAATATATGCATATTTACTTATGTATATCACATAACTCCAAAAAAATATTTAGGTGACTACCAACAGCATTTACTACATAATAGGATAAAAATGAAATTTGAATCCAATAGTAAATAGTTATTAAATATGGATAAATATTTAGCTCTATACTTTATAACATAGAAAATAGGGGCACCTGGGTGGCTCAGTCTGTTAAGCGGCCAACTTCAGCTTAGGTCATGATCTCGCGGTCTGTGAGTTCGAGCCCCGCGTCGGGCTCTGTGCTGACAGCTCAGAGCCTGGAGCCTGTTTCAGATTCTGTGTCTCCCTCTCTCTCTGACCCTCCCCTGTTCATGCTTTGTCTCCCTCTGTCTCAAAAATAAATAAATTAAAAAAAAAATTAAAAAAAATAATCAAGTGCATTTATTCATATTTATTCATATTATCCTTATAATAAACACTGTAATGAATTTTCACCCCAATGGCTCTTTCTCCTACAAAGGACATAAAGTCACATCATAATTAAATGAAAGCAAAAATAATGAGGTTCAAGTATACATGGTTTTGATGGCCTCATATAATTTATCAATAAATTCTAGATGGTCTATATGAGTACTACAACTTGTTTAAATAGTACTTATATATTTAAAGTAGGTCATATATCCATTTGTAATGTATCTTTAACTTTTGATAAAAATTAAACTTGTCAATTAAATTAGTCATTAATGACTAAAAGACAAATAAAACTATAATTTTTGTAGTGGGTTCTTTATGTCAAAATAACCCTTTATAGTAAGTAAAACAATTATTTTACCTGTATGAGATTAAATTCATTAAAACACACTATTGTCAAACATACATTTTGAGTTATTTTTATCCATAGTCTTGTATCCAGTTCACCATGGGATAAATAAATTATATTGTAAAATTGATAGTTTTAGTTTAGAGGTTGATTTTACAGTTATAAAAAGGGATTATATTTTCTATTCAAAGGTAAACAGTTTATATTTGGTTAAAACTATAATCCAGACTTCTTGCTTCATTTTCTACCCAATGTAGCTATCATGATCAGGCAAGTTCAGTGTCACATCAGTAAGGAAAGTCACCCAATATAATGTAAATTAGGTAAATAAAATATTTATACATAAATCTACGTTAAGAATTCAAAAAATATATATTTTATTGTATTATAGATGAAAGTAATTGCATCAGTCCAAACTAAAAAGTTGATACATTTTTTTAGTCTCTATAAATTGAGAGAAATATACTTTCTGTGAGCTATAAATATCTTATCATAGAATAATAATAAAAATGATTTCTTCTTTCAAACTTTGGGAGGGGCTTGCTACAGTACAGAAACAAGGTAAAATGCCAAAATTTATTTAGATGTTATCATAATATTTCAATTGCTTTTTTATATTCTTTATAGGAGAACTAATGCCTTTTACATTTTATTTTACAGAAATACTTTAGTGAAGCTAGCTCATTTTTAAATGAGCTTTGAGCATTTTAAATGTCGTGCTTTGATAGATATTTTTAAATAATTCCAAATATTTCTTAAACCATATATTGAAATTCTATTACAAGTAATTTTAAATATTTAAAAATGTACTGAGAATACATAAAAGTTTAGATTTTCTTACATATAGCAATACAGACATACATCAATTTCAGAGTAAAATCAATAGCTTTAAGATTTTGCTTTCAAAAAAAGGATTTTGTTCTAAGATTGTAAGCAGCCTGTTTAAATCTAAAATGCCCTGAATTTAATGTCCCCAGAATCTTATGAGAATTATAAATAATTAATTAAATTACTTAAAGATTATCTGTTTCTTTCCAATATTTTTATGTTTAATCTTTTTTCTGAATGTATATTTTTCCTCTGTAGACCAAAAATATTTATTTGTATTGCAGTTCAGATGTAAAAGTAGGTCAGATAGTTCCCATATTATTCAAAAAATGCCTTCAAACTCTTGACAGCAGAAATATGAATGAGTACATGAAGTCACAGACTGCCTAATTTTTTTCCTATTAGGCTATTTAAAGTGGATTATTTGGGTTATTCCTTTTTCTTAACAGTTCCTGTAGCAACTTATATTCAGAAGGTCTGCACAAAGATTTCCTGGATGAATTATTTAATTCAGTAAACCAATTTTGCTAGATTACCTTAAGGAATATGTTTCCAGCTTTAGAATAGACCCAGAGAAGTCATATAGAAGTCAGATGGTCTCTTAACACACTAACTGGAGCTACATACAAATGAAAAAAAAAAAAAAAAAAAGATCAATTAAAATGTCTAAACACTGCTTGCTCCAACCACTGAATTAATATAGATTTTAAAACATTCCGCTATTGAAGATAGGCTTTCTGGACAACGTCTGACCTGTGTTCAAATCCACATGTTCTGGATAGCCTGAAATTTTGACCTTAGGGCTCAGGCAAAATTAAAATGTCTGAGTTACACAAACTAGTTAGATTTGCTAACCATTCTTGTTAGATAATAGATCCTGAAAGCTTACCTTGAAACCAGGAAAGCTGTGGTTGGTTTTATTCCTTACTACCTTATATGAATTTGACTCTTGACATACAGTAGTTCTGAGCTTATTAGACTAAAGCTACATACATATTTTTCTTTACTAGTCATTACAAAGGAATTGCACATTAATAATTTAGCACCTCTTCTAAATCTTGTCAATCAAAAGGGCACATCAATCTAACAGTTTCTGAAATCAAGTGTCTTTCTGTCTCTCTTTCTCTTTTTTAAAAAATATTTTTTAACATTTATTTATTTTTGAGAGACAGAGCATGAGCAGGGGAGGAGCAGAAAGGCAGGGAAACAGAATCTGAAGCAGGCTCCAGGCTCTGAGCTGTCCTTGAATCCTTCCCTAGTATCTTAGTAACACTAACCGATTTGTTGTTTTTTAAATTATATTCTTCTAAGTACTGTTTCTTTATACTCTGTTAATGTAAGTTAAATTCTCTGAAGCTAGTGTTCACATCATAATCATATTTTATTGAGTGCATATTAGGAATTAAAATATTTTCATTAATATTCTCACTCTCAACCACATTAAACCACATTCTCCTAAAAGCTTATGTTATAACCTCTCCATTTAAGCAGTAATTCTTTTTTTTGCAAAAAAAAATTTTAATGTTTAATTTTGAGAGAGAGTGAGAGACTGAGCTCGAGTTGGGGAGGGGCAGAGAGAGAGGGAGACACAGAATCTGAAGCAGACCCAGGCCGTGAGCTGTCAGCACAGAGCCTGACTCAGGGCTTGAACTCATGAAACATGATTATCATGACCCAAATCTAAGTCAGACACTTAACCGACTGAGCCACCCAGCCGCCCCTAAGCAGTAATTCTTGGAAGAAAAAATGTTTGAGAATCAGTGATGAAACTTAGAAACTTAGATAATGAGGGAGTTATTTTAGAATTATGATTAGGGAGACATTTCTATGCAATAATTTTACATTAAGTGGCCTCCTTTGGTTACATACTGAAAAATACAGTCCAGGTACAATCAACGTATCTTATTAGGCTCTGTTTCAGGGTGTTCTTTAAGTTAGCTTTCTTATCAACTTCCTTTGGGCTTTCCTACAATATTTTTATCCCAACTCCCCTATCCCCCATTTTACTGTTGCCTACTATTAATACTTGCATAACATGACATTTAGGCATGAAAATCATTCCAACTTTCAGCACCCCAATTGCAAAAAGAAAGAAGGGGAATGGGAACATTATAGCAAATGAAAAATGGATTATTAGTGACTTATAATAAATGTGAAATCAGAATGCCCAGTACATGACCATCTTGCTAAAGGCCTTCTTCTAAGCGTGGTATAACTGACATTGAATGGTGAAAGAAACTACATGTTGAGGATGAGACTATAGTAACTAAAAGAAAAGTCAAGTTTCCAGAAATCTGAAGGACCATTAGTAAAATTAGACTGAAAGGAGTCAAGGAATCAGTGATAAAAGAACTAGTAGTAAGAAAAGGGAAGTAGGCCTGAGAGAATTAGTTAGCATGACTGTTACTGGATTGTAATGTTCTGGAAACTTTTATGCACTCAATTCTTTCTCCGTGACTATGTAAATCTTAATGAAGTTAAGGCCCCTGGCTTTTCTAAGTACTAGTTAAAAAGAGCAAAATCAAAATCAAAATCAAAATATGCCTTTATGGTATCACTTTACCCTTCCTTGGTAAGACTCCTTGGATTACCTAACTCCAAACTGTATGTATAACTAAACATAACCATACGTTTGGAATACCTCAACAGATTCGTTAATTTAAGGTCATGACTTACATTCTACTATAAGTTAATATCTTGTGGGAGATTTAAGCGCAATACTTTGATAAAACCCACCATCTAATTAAGGAAGTAACAGTAAATCTGAAGTAAACATTTCAGAATTTTTCTCAGGCTTTTCAGAAACTTCCAAGTGCATAGATGTGGGGGTTTGTGTGTGTGGGAGTGGTTAACAAAATACTTCTTAGAATCAACGATTTGTATTTTATCCCTGTCATAATTCCTTGCAGAGAAGACTACTTGAAACAACCCTCCTCCCAACTCTAATTTAAAAATCTTCCTGGGGCGCCTGGGTGGGGTCAGTTGGTTAAGCTTCCCACTTCAGCTCAGGTCATATTCTTATACATCGGGCTCTAAGCCAACAGCTAGGGCCCTGGAGCCTGCTTCAGATTCTATGTCTCCCACTCTCTTTCTGTCCCTCCCCTGCTTGTGCTCTCTCTCACTTCCTCAAAAATAAATAAATAAACATTTAAAAAAATTAAAAAATAAAAGTCTTCTTGAAATTTCTTAGTTCTTAGCCCCATGACCCCCCTCCCATTCTGTACTATATATCTACTGTTGGAAAAATGCTTTCACCTGCTCCAGTTATCATTGGTTTGGGTATCCAAAATCATTGGATTTTTTTTTTTGAAGCCACCAGCTTGATTGGCTTAATAAAATGCTCAGCAGTCAAAGGGGTTGATTTCTATTTGAAGGAGGGCATAGGAAGAGGGTACATGCCTGTAAATAATTATTCTTTATATTTTTCTTTTACGCATATCAATTTAGAAGTGTAAATTGCTATTCTGTGCTCAGAGTTCTAACTCATTTTAATTATTAAAACTTTTATACCAAGAAATCTTGAAGATATAAGCTAAATAAACTTGGGTTTAACAGTATTAAGTGTGACTTAAAAATTACTCTTTAAAAAATATCTTAGTGTCAACTGTCAAAATATTAATTTGTGGATTATATTTTCCTCTGTAGATATTAACCAATTTTTGTCTTTTTTTTAAAACTACTTTCATAAAATACCTCAAAACTGTGGGTTTGATTATAAAGTTGTAATTTTTCATTAATATTTTAACATACATGAAAACAAATTGTGAACTTCCTTCTGGCACCCCAACATACCCCAAGCTCATATTGTATTTGCCTTGCCAGAGCTCTGTAATTAACCACTTCTCCAGTGAGTTCTGGCTCCTTTTGCTAGTAAATGGAATATAAAAACCAAGATCTGGGTGCTAGGTGTGCCATAGGAGTTTTATAGTCCCTCTTAGTGGAGAGAACTAGGAAATGTATGTATATTAACTTATGCGTATACACAGATTTATATTTATTTCAATGTCTGTAGATATATCAATACTTTCCAGTAACACATAATGTAAGTTCATGTTGATGCCTGTAACTCAAATTCAGAATTAGAAGACTGACTTTAATGTATGTTAATTTTATTGCATATATTAAAATATATAGATATGGATACAGACATACATTTTTAAGAATAATCACTGGAAGAACACAGATAAAAGCTATAGTTTAAAAATGAATAGGGTAAAAAGTGTGGTGAGAGAGAGTAGAACATATAAAACCTTACTAGTTCAAATGAAGGAGGGAATGAGGAAAACTGAGGAACAAAATACATTTTTCAAAATATCCAATTTATTTTTGATTTTTAATGAAGATTAGAGATAATACCTGAATAAAACAATATCCACTAATGAAACTGAAAATATTTTGTGAATTCTGCTTTTCCTCACAAAAAGGGATATGTAAGAAGCTCAGACAGTCATGCAGATGATTTTATTAACAATTAAAAGAGCAGATGGAGCTTCAGAGCTTCAAAATGTATCTTTTGTAAATAGAAAAAATGACATGTAATTACATGACAATAATATGACTTTGGCAACTAATCAAAACATACACTGTAAATTAAATAAATGCATAAATCAGCCTCACATGGAAAGATTTACCACATCAAACTATAAAAGAGAAAACTAAAATCATATTAAAAGAGTGAAATCCTTACTTTAAAATTCAACACTCATTCATTAAAACAAGCAAAATAAGCACTTAGGAAACAAACAAGAAATTAGAATTTGCCTAACCTTTTAAAAGGTATGTAAAATAAATCTATAGTTTTAAGTCAGAGGACAGTCATGTGAAGCAAAAGTGGGACAGAGAAAGCTTGTTAAAATTAAATGACAGCAAAAAACAGTAAGCAAAATAAAAACATTTTACAAACAACAGGTTAACTTTTTTGAAAAAAAAATATTTTGGAAGAAGAGATGAAGTACCTAAATAGAGCTTAATGATAATACCATTCTGTCAGACATTAGAGAGATATTTGAAATTCATAGCGATCCTATTCATCAGCAATAACCAGTTGGAAGATATAATTTGAAAAACATTCCTCCTGAAAGCAAAACAGATCTCTAAGATACTTAGAACTGAATCTATGAAAGAATATGCAATATTTCTAGGTAGGAAATTATAAAATATTATCGAATGTCTAAATAGAACCTATTATATAAATAATGATCTAAAGCTCGTGGATGTGAGGGTTTAATATCACAAAAATATCAATTATTCATGAAATAATCTATAAATACTAAGAAATTCCAATGATAACCATACCATATTTTTAGCATGTGTGCAGATTGAAAAGCTAACCCTAAATTTAAATTGTGTATGTTATGTATAAGAATATTTAAGATGCTTGTGCTAAAGGAAAACAAATAGACACATACCAATATTTCTTACTTAATTTTAGCGATTAAGCAATGGTGTATTAATAATATCTTATATTTGCTGCACCAAATCTACTCTTGACTTCCCTTCACAATTCTTAAATTTATGAACTGCATTAATGCCTTCCTGGATTCTTATTTTCCAGGTGAATGTAAACAACTGAAGAATTCGCAAGAGATGAGAGGGAGGACGGAGGGTGAGGTAAGGGTATTTATTTCTAGTTACTTTCTTATCAGATTGCCAAAGATTGGCTGTGTTGCTTTACCAAAAGGTGACTGCTCCTGTAACAATAATTTTTCCTTCTGAAGCCAGAAGAGCCCGGCATGCAAATGACTGCATGTTGCAAGCCCTCACTGTTTCTGCCCTTTGCTAATGCACATTGACTTTCTATGCAGATGAGAAGTAAACATTTGCATTACCCCACTGAGAGGGGGTTGTATGTTATTGCAGTTAATCTGTAAAAATTCACTCCTTGTTTAATTGAACTTTCAGAACAATTGACACTGTTCATCGCTCCCTCATTGTTAAAACAGTTTTGTTTCTTGGATTCTGGTGGTGATCACTGCTAGGGATCAGTGCTCCTTCTGATTACTATCATACTCTTTCTGCCTTAGAAATGCCATAATGTCTCAGGGTTCCATGTACCCCCCTCTCCCATTTTATGATTTTATCCAGACCCATGGCTTTGAAAACCCTCTATTAAACAGATGACACAAATATTTATTCGAAATTGCATTCCTTTTATGCCTTGCCATTATTCAGTTGTGGGACATACACATTTTTCTCTGGATATCTAATAGGCATTTCAGACTTCACATATCCAAGTCCAAACTGGTGATTCCCATGTCCTCTCTATGAATCTTTTTCATTGCCCTGTCTTTTCTAAGTGTATGGGACTACCAGTCCATGAGTTGCTCAGACAGAAGATACTGTAATCAGTTTTGACTCTTCTCTCAAATGCTATATCTAATATGTAAGGAAATTCTTTATACTTTATCTTTGAATTATTCACCAAACTGAACATAACTATTTTAGCTGTAATCATTGATATTTTAAGCTGAGCCATTTTTATCTCTTGTTTGAACTAATCCAGAACTCTTATCAACTAGTCTCTATGATTCCTTTCTTTGCACTTTTTCTCCACAGCCAGACGATTCCTTTAAAAAATAACTGTCATTCATCTCAGAATCTCTGTATGGCTTTCCAACTGTATTTAGAACAACATCCATAGTACTTATCGAGGTCCTATAAGGGCCTAGTTGACTCTGGTCCCCGGATAACTCAGACCTCATGTCTGACTTTGCATATTCTTGTTCAAATATTCTGGACTTTTCTTGTCCAAAAATATGCCTATCACATTTCCTTCGGAAGTTTTACACCTGAGTTCCCCTCAGGTTATAAAGCTCATGCCCAGATATTCATATGGCTGTACTTTCACTTCACTTAATTCTCTGCTCAAATATTATCTTCGTACTGGCCTTCCCTAACAACCGTATCCAGAAAAGGTATCCCTACTTTTCTAAATCTCTCTCCTTCCATTGTTAATTTTCCTCTGCAGCATGTTTTACTGCTAAAAATCATATAGTACAATTAGCTTTTTAGTTTTTGTTTTGTTTTGTTTTGTTTTGTCTCTTTCACTTGAATAAAAAATTCAGTAAACTCAGGTGCTTTTTCTGTTTCATTCAGTATTCAATATTGGGTCCTCTAACACTTAGAGCAATGCCTGGGAGCATAAGGCACTAAAAATAAAACAAACAAAACAAAGAAATCCCAACTTTAACAAAATAAGGAGAAGGAAGTTTCCTCAGTTTAATATGGGATGCAAAATAGTAACTTGGGCCGATCTTAATTGAAGAGCTACCTCAAGTATCTGGATTGTCATTAAATAATGAAATCCTTTTCTACATTCATTCTGCTTTACTTGGCAGTGCTATATTTTTTAAGTTCCTCCAGGTTGAAGTGTTTTACAGATTTAGAAACCATTTTAGTTCATGAGGAGATTCAGGTTATTTGTGGTGACAGCTAGCCTCTCTAATTCCATTCCCTCTATTACCAGACCATGAGTTGAGCATACATTGTCTTTCACCAGAATCAATATCTTATCTATTCAGCTCCCTGAAATGAGCTTTCATTATCCAGGTGGTTTTAGGTGGATGACTTGCAACTTTTATCACCTTTAGGACTGCCTGCTAGGGTGTCTGGGGGACTTTGTGTAACGGTACAGGCATACATCAGACTGGGTCACCTTGATGTTAAAAAATCGATGGGGAAGAAAATAACAGGTGAGTACTTCTGAGTTTAGCACTCGTTCTCAAAGCAATGTAGTATATAACTGGTGACAAAAACAAACACGTGGTGAAATCTCTGAAGCACAGTCCTGAGGTATAGAGCTATGAGCTACACTGTTAGAACCCTTACTGGGATTAATTCATTTATGAGGCCCGTTACAGTTATTTCTGCATCTTTGAAGCTTCTATGGAGTCTTGATGCTCAGTTACATACTTGGGAAAAATTACAGAGACTTATATCGCTGTTTAAATTTGTGAGTCTGAATTTAGAAAATCTTCACTAAAATAAGAAATCCTTAGTATACAATTACATGAATAATTCTATTAGTTACCCAGAAAAGGCAAATTAGAAGGTAGACTAGGGGCGCCTGGGTGGCTCAGTCGGTTAAGCATCTGACTTTGGCTCAGGTCATGATCTCACAGTGCTTGAGTTCAAGCCCCGCATCGGGCTCTGTGCCGACAGCTCGGAGCCTGGAGCCTGCTTCAGATTCTGTGTCTCCCTCTCCCTGACCCTCCCCCATTCATGCTCTGTCTCTCTCTGTCTCAAAAATAAATAAACATTAAAAAATATATATAATATTTGGCTAGGGCTGGAAATAAGAATACTAATTAAATGGAAATCTCAGTAAATTTATAAAAAATCATTGACTTGAAGTGGGTAAATTTTACTGCATGTAAATTGTACTACAGTACATTTAAAAATTATATAAATAAAGAATTTTTTGATAAAGAATCATGTGTAAAGTAAAGGAAATAATAAAATATATTTTATTAAGATTATAAAATATTCTTCCAAAAATGGAACACTAGACTGGATATATTTACAATCTTGTTAGTTTCTGATCTGTTGAGGGAAAGCTGTTATAGAAGGAAAGACCAAAGAAATATCCCAGCATCCTCCTAGTCATCCTCTAGTCCAAGACAGTAAATCAGAAAGAATATCTTTTCCCAGGAAGAATTGCAGAAGTTAGTGATGCTGTCAAAATCAGAGGTGATTGTTTCTGTGATCTCTCCATTCAGTCCATCTGTATGGCCCTTTCTTTTTTTTTTTTTTTAATTTTTTTTTTTAACGTTTATTTATTTTTGGGACAGAGAGAGACAGAGCATGAACGGGGGAGGGGCAGAGAGAGAGGGAGACACAGAATTGGGAGCAGGCTCCGGGCTCTGAGCCATCAGCCCAGAGCCCGACCCGGGGCTCGAACTCACGAACCGCGAGATCGTGACCTGAGCCGAAGTCGGACGCTCAACCGACTGAGCCACCCAGGTGCCCCATGTATGGCCCTTTCAAAACACAGGTAAACTATGGTGGTTAATAGTGGATTATTATAAACCTAAATAGTGATACCACATTTGAAACAGTTTTGCTGGATGTGTTTCTAGAAAAGAAAAACGTAAATTCTAGTATTTGGATGCCACTATTGTGCAAGATGCATTCTTTTCAGTATCTATCAATAAAGAGTATCAAAGTAACACCTTTTATTAAGGGAAGAGAATCACTATTCATTCACAGTTTTGTATCAGGGCTACTGTAACTCTCTTGCTCCTAGGACATTATACTTTTTTTGATGCCTTGGGCATCTTTTATAATTTGGGGCATCACAATAGTTTGCCATATTGATTTTATTATGCTTTGTAGTTAGTGTTCAACAAGTATTCTAGATACCCTCGTAAGTTTTATGCATCCTAGAAATGGTAAGTTAACTCCTGGAAAGTTATACAGACCTACCACTTCAATGAGGATTTGCTTTCTGAAATAAAGGGCAAGTTATTATCCCTCATACATCTACCACTAAGGTAGAGTCACAGGACTAAGTGGGTCTTTCACAGTTGGAACTGTTGTATTGCAGTGCCATCTGATTTACTTGCTGGGGCCATGTGAGTCTTAAATTCAGTGGTGTCGGAAGTATCCAGGTTAGCTAAACTTGTTGTATGTATCGCAGGGTCAGGTCATGTGTAGCAGATCGGTAGATCTGTAGCAACATGTTCTTTGAAAACCAGATCTTTATTTGCTACAGAGCCCAGTAGAAATTGAATGCCTCCATGAAGAACATGTGTTGACTGTGCAACCACAGCATGTCTCTGCAGTGTGGTCAAGCATTTGAAATATAATTTAGTGTATATTTGAAGTGGTGCATTTAGATTTGGGCCTCAGCCCAAATGTCCAGAAGAAACAGTACTTTACATGAAGAAGTATAGTTTTACTTACTCCCTGGAAGAATTGCTTCCCCCTTAGCCCTTACATATGGCTTCATGGAAGTTTCCCTAAGTTGAGGAAACTAACCTCATGTGTTATTGCAAATCAAACTGAACGTCTGCTTTACTGTATCCTAACTCAAAGATGGCCCTAAAGACGTTGGTTAGAAGAAATTTCTCCAGTGTGGATAGCTGTGAACAACATGTAGGTAAATGTGGTCTGCTTTTATAAACACAGACACTTGAGCAGTCACAAATGCCTGGGCTGGTTGGTCAGGGGTCTGGAAAGAGCAAGACTGGGATGCAAAGGAGAAATAATTAGACCTTTACAGAAGAGGCACCTAGAGAGATCATCGGTGTAGGTGAAAAGCATGAGAATCTGGGTCTTACGTTATTAACTACCTAAGCAATCAAACCTAGAGGAAGGCCTTAACATCAAGAGATTATAAGAGGACTTTTATTTTCGTTTTTTTTTTTTTTTTTTTTTTTTAGGACAGGGAGCACCTGAGTGGGGGAGAGGGGCAAAGGAAGAGAGAGAGAGAATCTTAAGCAGGCTTCGTGCTCAGCATGGAGCCCAATGTGGGGCTCAATCCCACAACCCTGGGAACGTGACCCGAGCCAAAGTCAAGAGTCAGATACTCAACTGACTGAGCCACCCAGGTGCCCCAAGAGGGCTTTTCTTAAGGATAGTAGCCAGAATTTATCCTTACCATCGCTCCCCCACCCCCATGCCTGAGCCCCAGGCTCATTTGGATAGTTAACTACCTAAGCACATTGAACCAAGAGGAAGCCCTTAACAACAGGAGAAATAAGAGGACTTTTCTTAAGGATATTGGCCATTGAACATCTCCATAACTTTACTCTACCTGGTAAAGGATATCTTAAGGATATTGGAATTTGTTATTACTCCCTCCATCCCCCACTGCTTGAGCGCTGGGCCCATGAAGAGGATGGTCCAACAGCAGCGTTTCCCTTTCTCTGTGTCAGGTCTAGGTACTGCCACTGCTGCATGTTCAATTTGCCACAGATGGCTGGGCTGGTTGGTCAGGGGTCTGGAAAGAGAAGATTGAATTGCAGTGAAGAAACCATAAGACCTTTACAGAAGAGGCACCTGGAGAGATCATCAGTGTAGTCAAAGAGCATGAGAATCTAGGTCTTACGTTATTAACTACCTACTGGTCTTTTCTAGGACTACCACCATACCAGGGCTTATATAATATCAGATTTGCACCATGGCATGCTGTGTAACATTTCCTTAAACTAAAGTATCTGTATTCTGATCGCAAATACATGGATATTTTTATTATTTAAACTATTATACATTCATCAATTTCATTCATTCATTCATTTCACAAACATGTATTAACCCCTTGTAAACTATTCTGTGTTAAGGCCTTGGAAGCACAAAAATGAATAAACAGTCTGTGCATTTGAGGAATCTCCAGTACCAATAAAGAGATACATAATCTAAAATGAAAATACAACATAACAGTGTTACTGCACAAATATTTTGTAGGTATTTGTGGTTTTACAGTATTGAGTAATGATATCAGGGGAGGTATAAAAGAAAATTTGAGAGGAAAATATAGTTCTGTTAGTATTGATTCTTCAACTGAAAATTGTATTCCAGAAAAATGAATAATATGAAAAGACAAGAGGTGTTAGAAGCCATGGTGGATTCAAACAGTGATATGTTTGTTGTTAGTACCACAGAAGTTTTTTTAGGAGATAACACATGTAAGGTAATTTAGATTCAGATTTTAATAGGCCATGAAGATAATGTCACCAAGTTTGGATTTTATCCCATAGACGACGTGGTGCCACTGAAAGCTTTTAAGTTGGAAGTTACAGAACACAATCTATATTTTAGAAACATCAGTCTGCCAGCAGTGTTGAGCACGCATTAAAGGGATATGAGATTAAGTTTTGGTGGTTACTTGAGAGGATATTGACACAGACTTGTTGAGGGAAAGGTTGTTTTAAGAGAGTTAGCATTAAGGTTTTATAAAAACTGGTACAAAAAGCACTAGCAATAAAAGTACCATATATCCTTATATGTACACTCTATAGATATTTTAACATTTTCCTCAAGTGAATACAGTCTTTGATATTAGGAATTGTAACTTACTAGTCTTTGTATTCTATATGTAATAGGGGCATTGGGAATTAAAAAGACATTTATAACAAGTTTGATTAAAAAATTTTACAAGATAGTGCAGGAATATTTATTCCAGTCAAGAGTTGATATCATGGAACTTCTTTTTCCCTCTATTCAAGAAGCCAACCAAGTGAAAAGGGAATAAGATGATTCCAGGTAGAGTAAAGTTATGGAGATGTTCAAGAGTATGATGAATTCAGGACACTTTAATAAATTTAGCATGTATGAAATGTGAGGCACATTTGATGTTGAAAGAAAAAAGGGCACATTTTGAGCATGTTTTGTATGCCATGATAAGGACTTTGCATTTTATCCCAAGAGCAGTAAAGAATTATTAAAATGAATGCAACCATCCATTTGATATTTTTTAAAAGATTATTCTGGCAGAAGTGTGATACATTGATAGATGGGACTACAATGGAGAGAGAGAGAGAGAAGTAGAGGGTGAGGGAGGGGGGATCAGTTGCAATATTGTAATAATAACCTAGAGCAAGACATAATGAGAATCTGAAATAGTAAAAGGAGAGAGATGTTTATTGAGAAGGAAGAGCTAATGTATCTCGATGAAAATTGGACATTAACAGAGGGACAAGAAGACTTTAAGAGAGTCTCCAGGCTTCTGACCTGGGCAACGGGGTTTTTGTTCCATGATTAAAAAACAGGGGTGCCTGGGTGGCTCGGTCGGTTGAGCGTCCGACTTCGGCTCAGGTCATGATCTCACAGTCTGTGAGTTCGAGCCCCACGTCGGGCTCTGTGCTGACCGCTTAGAGCCTGGAGCCTGTTTCCGATTCTGTGTCTCCCTCTCTCTCTGCCCCTCCCCTGTTCATGCTCTGTCTCTCTCTGTCTCAAAAATAAATAAAGGTTAAAAAAAATTAAAAAAAAAAACAAAAAGAAAACAAAACAAGACAAAAAACACAATGTATTTTACATTTGTGTGTGTGTGTGTGTGTTTTGAAAGGAAGGAAGGTCAGATGTTAAAGGTACTGTATTCAACTTAATATATATTGAATGTGAATGAAGTACGTGTGAGATAGTAAAATGGGAAGTCCAGATACCTCAAATAACTGTTCTCTAGTCTTCTCACTGTTTCCCAAACATTCTGTGTTTCTTAATACCCTCCCCTCAGTATAGCAGATAACACCACTTATTGAATTCTGTGCATCAGCGTTTAATCTAATATATCTGTATGTATGTATTTTCCAAAATTGGTATAGGGACTGTAAATCCAAGCTCCTAATTGGACACCCTTATAATATTTCTCAAAAGTCATACATTGCAAAATAGTTTCCTTGGTGTTTTGATGGAAATATAGATAATGAAAGATTTCGTCCATAGATGTCCAATTTATAGAGGTGGAGTGTGCTAGCAACCTGATTCTAGAACATGGGTAAGGGTTTTTTGGTTCAATGGACTGAATTGTTGCTTTCTTAACTACAGATTGAGGCAATACCAGATTAGAAGACTTTGGTCTGTTTTGTGGACAGAATCTTCTAGTTCCTCTTCCAACATTTCTGAAATTATACATATATCAACTGTAGTGAATGGTTACCAAACTTTTGTTGTTTACTTCCCAGTAATCTTTATACTGCTGAAACCCAGGTCTAATAAGAATCTAATGAAATAACTATTATATGCATCTCCATCTTCTCATGGATGTCTGACTTCATGGTTGAATTTGGAGAGTTTTATGAAATTGTTCTTCTGGAGCAACAAGTTTATTAGTATTATAGAGAAATAAATGGAAGGCATTTTCTTACGGGCTCAATTACATCTTGGAATACTCAACTGGCATCATAAGCACACATTTGATATACATTTCAGAACATAAGGACCATTATTGCAATAATAGCATTCAGATATTGAGTATTATTGATGATGTTTCAGTAAGAGTGATACTTTAGAGACATATCACTAATAACATTATTCAAATATTATTATTACAAGATTATTTTAAGTAATTTACATTGTGTGTGCCTACTAAGTACCTCCTGGAGGAAGGCAGGCAGCAGATGGACAGGCAGACAGGAAGGAAGAAAGCAACGAAGATGGCTGGCATTTCCTTCCTCTTTCTTCCCTCTCTCCCTTCCTCTGTCTCTGTCTGTCTCTCTCTCTTACTCTCTTCTTCCCCTTTCCTTCCTTTCTCCCTTCCTGGACAAGGAATCTGGCTGAGATCATAGCTGCACTGGTTTCTAACAGATTAGTGTTTGGAGCACATGGAGACTCTTCCACTTTCAGAAAGGTTAACAGAATGGTTCAGCTTTGAATTTGAAACCTAGTATGCCACACATTAAGACTGGCAGCTAATTAACTGTTACAACTTGAAACCAGAGTATTTAAGGACACCAGCAGACACATCTACAGCGAAGAATAATAAGAAATGAAATTTAAACATACCACAATTGCTCAAGCAGTCTGTGAGCAAACATCCCTTCACTGCTAATCCCCAGGGACAGAACAGGCATGAGTGGAGAAGGAGCAGTGGGATAGGCCAACTAGACTTCAGGTTACCTTGCTCTCCACCACAAGTGGCTCTTGGTTGTAGCAAGCAAGTCTAGACTTGAGATTTGTTTCTTTGTTTCCCTTTGCATTAGCAGGCAGTCAACCTGTGTAGGGTGACACCACAATAAGTAACTCAGTTCCATACATGTACACTCAGGGGTGAGCACGTGACTTCATACACAAATTTAGGAGCTCTCTTTTTCCATCTCCCTTCTCTCCTTAGGATTCCTCACATCCTATGGTTCCTAGACTGCTTTTTATGGCTCTCTGGCTAAAAGTATGGTGTTTTAACCTCCTTGTGTTGTCACACATTCCTTTAAATGGGTATGCTTTGGGGGCCAAGCAAAGAGAGAAGGATAACAAAAATTTCCCACACAAATTTCAGATCATAGGGACATCCATTTTCTAGTTCCTCTGCCCAAACAGAAATATTTTATCTAAAATTTTAGGCACCTTTTTGGCCTTTGCCATTACTTGCCAGCGGCAAGGAGGGTAAAAAAACAAACAAAACAGAATTACTCCCACAGCCTCCCTTCCTGGACCTCTGTCAAGAAAGAAATAGGATTTCTCTTGAAGACTTTTTGTCTGTGCTTGCTGCTGTTTTGGAACAGCAGCCATCATAGGGTCTAAACCTGAGTGAATGAAACAGCAACAACAAAAAAGCTAGTGTTATCATATCACCTATTATCTGGGTTTAGATTTCCCTTCCAATCCACCTGCTGTTGTATGTATTTTAGAGTCTGAACAGATAGATCTTTATTTTTTTCCAGGGATATTAGTTGTGATCAGTGGAAGCTTTAGAACTGGAATGAGTAATCCATTTTAGCCAGACCTGAAAACTATCTTGCTAATTAGAGAATTTTGAATTGATAGTTGTGTGTGCGTATGTGCACGAGTGAGTGAGTGTACATGTGCATGTGTGTTTATTTTAGTATTTTAGCATTGTAAGTCATTGCCCTGTGGCTTCAGACTCACATGGTTTCTGATGAAAAATCTGTAGTTCCTATCTGTGTTCCTGCCCATGTAATGTGTCATTTTCACCTGCTTTCAAGATTTTCTCTTTATATTTTGTTTTCCACAGTTTGCATATGATACACCTAGGTGTTAATGTTTGTTGGTTTAAAGGAAACTTTTTTAAGGGCCCCTGGAGTCAGTCAGTTAAGTGTCTGACTCTTGATTTCAAGTCAGGATA
The DNA here is from genome assembly GCF_018350215.1 of Panthera leo. Classification (NCBI taxonomy): domain Eukaryota; kingdom Metazoa; phylum Chordata; class Mammalia; order Carnivora; family Felidae; genus Panthera; species Panthera leo. The sequence goes on from NC_056680.1 coordinate 141,230,468, forward strand.
TGATCTCATGTTTCATGGGACCAAGTCCCACGTCAGGCTCTGAGCCTCTCAAAATGAATGAACTTAAAAAAAAAAAAGAAACCTTTTCTATTTTAGAAATGTTCAGGTTTACAGAAAAATTGTAGGGATAATATAGTTTCCATATATCCCACTCCCATTTTTCCCTGTTATCAATAATTTAAATTAGGGTGGTACATAAGTTGCAATTAATAAACAAATATTAATACATCATTTTTAACTAGGGTCCATACTTTATTCAGATTTCCTTACTTTGTACGTAATATCCCTTTGGAGGATCCCATCCAGCAGACATTATATTTACTAGTTTCCTTAGCCTCCTCTTGGATAGACTTGGAGATCTGAATTTCTCTATTATTTTTCTTCTGCCTGAAGGACATCTTTTATTATTTCTTGCAGGTCAGATCTGCTGGTCATGAAATTGCTCTGTTTTTATTTATCTGAGGAAGTTGTTATATCACCTTCATTTTTTTTTTTTTTAATTTTTTTTTAATATTTATTTTTGAGAGAGAGAGAGAGACAGAGCATGAGTGGAGGAAGGGCAGAGAGAGACAGAGACACCAAATCTGAAGCAGGCTCCAGGCTCTGAGCTGTCAGCACAGAGCCCAACGCAGGGTTCAAACCTCTGAACTGTGAGATTATGACCTGAGCTGAAGTCAGACGCTTAACCGACTGAGCCACCTGGGCGCCCCTCACCTTCACTTTTAAAGGATAATTCACTAGACATGGAAGTCTAAGTTACTGGTTATTTTTTTCCAACATTTCAAATATTTTACTTTATTTTCTTCTTGCTTGTATGGATTCTGATGAGGTGTCTGTTGTAAATCTTATCCTTTATTCCTCTATAGGTAAGATTAAATAAGATTTTTTTACTGCTTCTTCTGGCTTCTTTTATGATGTTCTGTTTGTCTTTGATACGGTTTGAATATTATATGCCTGCGTGTTAGGGTTTTGTTTTGTTTTGTTATCCTTATCCTGCTTGGGATTCTCTGGAGTTTCTAAATCTGTGGTTTGGTATCTCTGTCAGTGTTTTCAGAAGGTCTTGGCCAGTGTTATTTTATGTATTTCTTCTATTCTCGTACTCTTTTTCTAGTATTTCAGTCTCACTTATGTTAGAATGTTTGAAATTGTCCCATATTTCATGGATAGTCTGTTCTGATGTGCATGTGTGTGGTGGGGTGTGTTTTGTTTTGTTTTGTTTTGTTTTGTTTTTTGCATTTCAGTTTGAGAAGTTTCAAGTTCATAGATTTTTTACTTAGCCATGTCCAGTCTGCTGATGAACTCATCAAGGCTCTCTTCATTTCTGTCACAGGGTGTTTTATGTCTAACATCTTAATTCTTTCTTAGAGTTTCTAGCTGTCTGTTTACCTACTCATTTATTCTTATATGATGTTTAATTCTTTAACCAATGTAGCCCACAACATAGTAACCCCATTTACTTTGAATTCCCAACATCTGTGTTGTATCTGAGTCTAATGTTAATGCTTTCTTTGTATCTTTAGACTGTATTTTTACTTGCCTTTTGGCATGGCTTATAACTTTTAATTGAAAGCCAGATATGGGTTATGGGGTAATGTTTATCTGACTAGAAGTTGGCTGTGTTTACTGTTTGATACCAGGGGCCTCAAATTCATCTAGTGTCTGTTTTTGTCTCCTCTCTTAAGTTTGGGCCTCCCTAAAAAGGTGTGGGGGAAGGGAAACATTCTGTAATATATTATTAAATTTCAGTCTTTTAGTGAGCAGAAGACTTGGGGCCTTGGCCTTCACCCATATTTCCCAGTGGTGTAGCTTCCTCCTCATACAACCTTAGGTGAGACAAGAATGCTAGAGGGCACTGGAGTGCAGTAAATGTCCACCTTGGATAAGGCTTTGCTAAAATCTCCACTCCCCTTCCCGCCACCCCTGAAAACCCAACAGGAGTCCGGGAGGAGGTAAAACCCATGACAATTTTATACAAGTTTACCCTTAAGACTGTGGCCCCCAGAAGTTTCTTACTTTCATACTAGCACACACTGAGCCACCCACAGTGTATCAGTTACCTTTGAAATATCTTTACCAGTTTGTGGCTGCAGCGGCTTCTTTTTCAGGTAACTAAATCTCAACTGTGACTCTCGATTTGCCTGTCTTTCCAGGAAACAGGGTGCCAGTTTGCCCCACAACCTTAGTTCTCTGGTGTATTGATTTTTAGTTCTCTGAGCATTTTCTTGCTCTAAGGATAGGAGTGGCAACTTCTAAGCTCTCCAGATGTTAAAGCTGAAACTGCAAGTCCCAAATGTTATTTTGTTGGTATTCATTCTTCTTTGGGTTCTCTGAGCTTTTTTTGGATATGTGTTTGCTGTCTGTTGTTAATTTAAAAAATACTGAGTCGCTGTTTCTTAAAATATTTCTTCCACCACATTCTTTAACTCTTCCTCTGGGATTTCAATTACACTTATAGTAGACCATTGGATATTGTACCACAGCTCTTGGATGCTCTGTTCTGTTTTATTTGCTTTTTTGTCTCTTTATGTTTCAGTCTGGGTAATTTGCATTAACCTATGTGAAATTTGCTGATTCTACTCACAGGTGTATTTAAACTTGCTGGCAAGCCTTTCAAAGGCCTTCTTCATTTTGCTTTTTATTCCTAGCATTTGATTCTATTTGATAGTTTTTATATTTCTGCTAAAATTACTCATCTGATGCTGCATGTTTTCTGCCTTTTCCTTTAGAGTCTTTTGCATACTAATCATAGTTACTTTCAGTTCCCTGTGAGATAGATCCAACCTTCCTATCATATCTCATTCTGGCTCTGTTAATTTTTTGTTTCTTGGCAGTGTGTTGTTTCTTTCTTGCTTCTTAGATACCTCATACTTTCTTTTGTTGAAAGCCATACGTGTTATATAAAACAATGGAGAATGGAGTAGAGTTTATGCCTGGAAATGGGCCTACCTTTTCTTCTGCTAGACCTTTAGTGTGGGATTTACATTAATGTTCTCAGAAGTTGAGTTGGACTTAGGTTTTTAGTTTGCTGTGATTGCCCTAAGTGCACCACACATTTCAAATTCCTTTATAATACCTTGTTTTTGTGGTCTGGATGGTGTGATAGGAGGTTTGTATCGTGTCTGCTCTCGTCTCAGTGTAGGCCTTCCCTTTGTGCTTTGCCTCAGTTAGGGTCTGTCTCTACACTCTTCCCACTCTCCCGGCATTTTTCCCATTAAGGTGTCACAGGACACTTGTTAGCCTGGTGGTGGCCGAGCAGAGGAGTATTCTCCGTTGTGCCTGTGTAGCCTCAGCCTTAGCCACTGTCTCTCTGTGTCTCAGAGGTGTAACCTTTTTGCTGACCCTGCACCCTTTCACCTCTGGTTCTGCACCCAAAATATATTTCCGCCTCTCCTGAAGGGATTTTTCTTTTCGGTTACCCCATCTGCGGTGGGGTTTTCTCCAGTGCCCTAAGAGTGGCAGTGTTCGTTCCCCTTCTTTTCACAGAATAAGGCTTTAATTCTGTAATGGAGATAAGGAAGTTTCAGGTGGACTTTCCTATTCCTCCTACACAGACTCTTCTCCCCCAGTCACGCATCATGAAGGAGACTTTCTCAGGGCTCTCAACCAGTGTCTTGGTCTTCATCTTTGTCTTCTTCTTTTCTTCTTCCCCCTTTCCTTCCCTTTCTCCTTCCCCTCCTTCTTCCTCACTTTCTTCTTTATGGTTGTATAGTGTGGATAGTGGATAATAGCCTACAAAAGGATGTAAAATCTCCCTATTTCTGAGACCCCCAGGGGCTCCTCCACACCCTTGCCAGTCCTCATTCAGCATCTGGTAATTCATGAACTTTTGTAGCTAATTTAGTTTGTCTCAGGTTAGCAAGTGCTTATGTCCCATCTTTCCCTGCCGGAGTCTGTCTCATTAGGTTTGTAGGTAGTTGGTTGCCCTGTGCCCTCAGCTCTCTGAGAGTGAAATAGGATTCATAAACTTGCATTTCGTCCAAGATTTGGTGTTATCGTAGGTCTAGGAGGAATGTTTTTTTCCAGTTATCGACATCCTGGGCAGAATCCAAAAGTTGATTTCTTTATTTTTGATTAATTTATCTAATTTGTTGAGTTTGAATTGTCTTAGGTAAGAGCCAACTACTTATTTACTTTAATGGCATTTCTTATATTACAAAAACCCCAAAGCTTTTGTGGAATTAAGTATTGTTGTTGTTGTTGTTGTTGTTGTTGTTGTTGTGAAGCTGAACTAAAACATTTTTAAAAGCAAAGCAAGAGCAAAGAAGAATGAAAAGACAGAGAACAGAGTTTTGTGTTCACATGAGATTTACAAACAGTTGGAAACTAGATGAGACTGAGAGATAGAGAAAGAATTACCTTTAATCAAAGGGTTTCCCCTTTGGTTGTATTCTAAGTCCCATGATGAATGTTATGGCAATTTCTCTATTACCAAAATCTAGTTTACAGGTTCACATATCACAGTTTGCCTTGTTTTCACTAGACACTACTTAAATAACTCTCATATTTGTTCTTAGACTTCCTCATAGATCATTTTCCTTTGTCTTTCAAGATGCGTTAGGTACTAAAATTACATTCTGTGTGAGTTAAAAGCCCAATTCATAACCTCCTTTACTTTCAATAGTGATTAAACTGAACGTACTATCTTCCCTTTTCAATTATTGGAATTTTTTTTGCCCCATGGCACTTTCCTTTAGAAAATCTAGTTTCTTTTGCTTCATCACAGCAAATTACTTTAATTCAAGCTGATCCAATGTCTTTCTTCTGTATTCATTTTAACCTATAATATGTTTGCATTACAACCAGCTTTTCCATGTGCATTTTTACTAAATAAAAATCCAGATAATTTATTGAATGATTAGTATGTATTGGTTGATGTAGTAACCCAGGCTTGGTCCTCAACTTTTATCAATTCCCATGAATACTTTACCCCTTGTTTTACAGCTGCCCTTACTTTGGGTTGACTGATAAATCTAAATACACAGTTATAACTGTGTATCTTGACAGAAAAAAAATCAACTGGTGTGGTGATTTGCTCACAACTCAAGTTTTGTATGTTTAATTGATTTTGTTTTTACGCATGTGACCAGAAACTCCCTGTTCCATTCTTTTGGGAGAGGAAAGTTGACTCGTCATGAAAGAGCAAATATTTTGCTCCTTGGATCCCAGAACATACAAGGCTTTGTGGTTTTTTTTAATTTCAAGGGCTTCATTAATGCTAGCAAAGGAAGATAAACCATAATATGAATGACACTTTCTTGATGGGTCAAATATTCCTATTTTATGTAAAGCAAACAAAATGAGCTTTCTTTTATTAATTAAAGGAATAGAGGAAAAGGTCATAACTCAGAGAAGAGAAATTATGAGAAGAAAAAAAAAGTTAGTTGGAGTTAGGAATTCAAATGCTATAGATCAAATCTGACAGCCTGAGGCCACTTGTTTTGCATTGTGGTATTTGTGGCCCCGGAAACACTGAAGTTAGTATTTAGGGGAAGGACTATTTTGCATAGACTTGAAGGCTTATCCTGCACTGAAGGTCAACAGTGACCTTCCAGGGAAGGCCAACCTGTTGTTCTACTGCCCAGTAACTCCCAAATAAATCCTAAATTCAAGGACTTTTGGACATCTAATGGATGGAGGACCTCTGATGCCTATATTCTAGGGAACAGATAAGGTGTCTCTGTACACATTGAGTCTAATTCAAAGGAAATACTAACCCTATTACAAAATATATTGTAAAGACTCTATAAAATGGACTAGTTAACAGTATGTGATATCTTTCTGAGGTAGATAGGAAGGAGTAAAATGGAATTCTATATATGATTATTTTTTATTGAAGGTCTCCTTTTTAAAATCTCCAAAAAATCAGGTGATGAAAAAATTATTGCTGAAGACCAAATTCAAACAGCTTTGATTATTTAAATTCTATCATTTTAATTATAAAATGTACTAAATTCTGCTACAGATTTTTATATAAAATTATAAACTGTTGCAGCTTTTAAAAAGAATTTTAGAATTTTTTGAATTTAAAGCATTAATTTTTTACCTGATTAATTATACCTACATTCTGATAAACTCTCCAGTTTGACAACTACAGTCTCATAAACTCTCCAGTTTGACACATTCCATGAAAAATCCATACATTCAAATTTTTTCTCTAGTTTTACTCAGTCTTTCAGTTTTCTAATACTTCTAGTAAATTTTATGTAGCATATACAATATATTTACTCATGTAGATACCTGATTTTTCTTTATGTAGTACTGTGTTTATTTTAGTAAAGTTTCAATTCAATTTATTTTTTTTGACTCCATATATTCTCATTATTAGAGAGCAAACACAACTCTTATAGTTTCAGTGAGGCCACTGTATTGTATTGCTTGTGATTTTATTTTCTAGTCATAAGTAAGGAGACATTTAAGATATTTTAAGAATAGTAATTTATATTCTTCAGTGATAAACTAAAATATGCATTGTATTTAAATATTTATTCACATTACTCTTTGAAAGATATATTGTATGCAAAATCAACATTTCAGTTGATTTCACTATAATAAATTTTCTTTGAACAAATACGTAATGCCTACCTTGTGTTAGGCATAGTGGGGTTCAAAAATGTATATTCCACAGGCAGTGATCTCAAATAGTTTAAAAACATGTATTTATATTACAAAAGTCAATCTAGTTAAGCATGTTTTAGATATATGATAAAATTATATACTGTGTAGATAGATATTTGTGTATATGCATTACATAGCATATGCAGTCTCACAAAGAATCAACTAATTTAAAACAAATATGTGAATCTTTTCAAAATGTTGAAAAGGTTTTAATATTGCTTTTAAAATGTGACTTAAACTACCCTAAAAGTGTGTATACACTCCAGTTCTGAAACAGAGACAGTTATGAATTAATAAAAATATTTCAAAACATGTATTATTGGTTAATATTAGAAATTCATGGAGTTCTTTCCTTAATTTTATTTTTTATGATTGAAGAACAGTTGGATTACAGTGACGTATGGCTTGCAAAATAGGTTAGATTTATTTTATCATGCATTCCCTTAGAAATTTTAAGGAGTAATATGTAGTAATACTATATATTACTTAGCTAAATTCTTTTTGCTACTTGTTTTCCTGTGATTACTTAATGATTGCCTTAATTTTAGGAAAAAAAATTGTGTTGATGGGGGTTTGAATTTATGATACAAAACATTTGTCCATTACCTGGGAAGTTACGAGGTCCTGAAACTACCATATTCTTTCATTTTGTACATGTATTACAAATATGTAAACAGAATCCTTCCATTAATTAGGTAAAGTGAATCAAGTGGAGTAGATGACATTCTGAGGTAAAAGATGTGTATGTTTCGTTTTTGATTCAGTAAATAATTAACTGCACCATCTGGTTGAACATTAAGTAGTATATGCCACAGATTTATTTTCTTTACAAAACCTGTGATAGGATAGCTTTTCCAGAATATTTATAAAATCCTCCAATTCTTGACCAGGACATGACCTTCACTAAGAGATTTGCTGATGCTTTGGGAGGAGTATTGTGTGAATAGAAATCTTTGTAAATATGTCTTTAATAGACCGTAAAACCAGAGGCCAGAATAAAGAAAACAAACACAGTGTCTTCAAAAGGAAAACAAAAAGTAGATCAATCCTTGCCAAAGTACTGTAGTAATTATCTGTCTACAATAGGTCTTACTGCACCTTTTTTAGGAAAAAAGTAAGTACAATTTAGACTAAACAATGACAAAAATTAATTGGTTTTTAAAGGAAGAGAATTCCTAAGGTAAGTAATGAAACTGCCAATCTCCATTTTATGCAGCTGAACAACAGGGGACATTGCCCTTTTTAAGAGATGAATCATTCTAACTTTATTAACCCTGATGTTTTGCATTGTAAGCCTAGCACTTGCACATCAGCACACATTTAAAAAGCATCCAAATGTACAGCCAACTAATCTTCCACAAGGCAGGAAAGAATATCTAATGGAAAAAAGACAGTCTTTTCAGCAAATGGTGTTGGGAAAACTGGACATGCAGAAGAATGAATCTTGACCACTTTCTTACACCGTACACAAAAATAACTCAAAATGGATGGAGCACCCAAATGTAAGCTGGAAACCATCAAAATCCTAGAGGAAAAGACCGGCAGCAACCTTTTTGACCTTGGCTACAGCAACTTCTTACTAGACATGTCTCAGGAGGCAAGGGAAACAAAAGCAAAAATGAACTATTGGGACCTCATCAAGATAAAAAGATTCTGGACAGTGAAGGAAACAATCAACAAAGTAAAAGGCAACTGACAGAAATGGAAGAAGATATTTGAAAATGACCTATCAGATAAAGGAATAGTATCTAAAACCTATAAAGCACTCCTTAAACTCAACACCCTAAAAACAAATTATCCAGTGAATAAATGGGTAGAAGACAGAACAGACATTTTTCTAAAGAAGACATGCAGATGGCTAACAGACACATGAAAAGATGTTCAACATCACTCATCATCGGGGAAACACAAATCAAAACCACAATGAGATACCACCTCACACCGGTCAGAGTGACTAATCTTAACTCAGGTAACAACAGATGTTGGTGAGGATACAGAGAAAGAAAACCCTTTTGCACTGCTGGTGAGAATGCAGACTGGTGCAGCCACTGTGGAAAACAGTATGGAGGTTCTGCAAAAAATTAAAAATAGAACTACCCTGTGACCCAGCAACTGCACTACAAGGTATTTATCCAAAATATAAACATGCTGATTTGAAGGGGCACATGCACCCTAATGTTTTTAGCAGTGCTATCAACAATAGCCAAATTATGGAAAGAGCTCAAATGTCCCATCAGCTGAGGAATGGATAAAGAATATGTGCAATGGAATATTACTCAGAGATCAAAAAGAATGAAATCTTGCCATTTGCAAAAATGTGGATGGTACTAGAAATAAGCAAAATAAGTCAGAGAAGGAAACATATGTTATTTCACTAATATGTGGAATTTAAGAAACAAAATAGATGAACACAGGAGAAGGGAAGGAAAAATAAGATAAAAACAGAGAGGGAGGCAAACCATAAGAGGCTCTTAATATAGAGAACAATCAGGGTTGCTGGAGCAGTGTTGGGTGGGGGGATGGGCTAAATGGTGATGGGCATTAAGGAGGGCACTTGTTGGGAAGCACTGGGTGTTATATGTAAGTGATGAATCACTAAGTTCTACTCCTGAAGCCATTATTACACTGTATGTTAACTATGTATGGATTTAAATAAATTAAAAAAAAATACATTGTGCCACTAAAAAAAATTATCCAAATTATCATATTACATGTCATATTTGGAGTACATAATCAGAGGAAAAAATAGCCAGCACTTTTATTCTAGTGGGATAGATGGAGAGATGATTCTGGTATTGATCTCCTATCTGGGAGTTCAAAGGAATCCTTCAGTAAGGCTTTGTAGCAAAGGTAATAAGACAGGCCATGCTCAGTATGAGACTTGCACACATCTTGCAACCCACAATTTAATTCAGATTAGTCTGTTCATGTTATTTCATTATCTCATCCTAATTTCAGTAGCACAGATGTTATCTTATAGTACAATGCATGAATCTTTTTTTTTTCAAAGTACCTTCCATATAACATTGTGAGTCTTTGTGTGTGTGCTTTGTGTGTCTCCATTCTCACAATGAAGTAAAGGAAGCTTGATTTCTCTGTGGCAGAATTATAGATCCCTAAAACTGCTGCCAACAGAATATATTTCACTGTCAGTTTAAGTGATAAAGTGAGACCGAAGCATGAACTCTTTTTACGTTTGCCACCATCTGATTTAATGTGTATGATTTTTGTTGGTTTTTCTGTATACCCATGCGGTGGTCTAAATGTGTCTCTTCCGAATTTATGTGCTAACATCCTAACTCTCAAAAGTGATCATATTAGGATGTGGGTCTTTTGGGAGGTGCTAAGTTAGGAATGTGGAACCTCATGAATAGGATTAGTGCTTTATTAAAAGAGACTTTAGAGAGATCTGTGATTCCTCGTGCTATGTGAGGATACAATGAGAAGGCTAAGACTCAGAAGAGAGCTCTCACCCAGCCGTGCTAGCACCTGATCTCAGATTTCCATCCTTCAGAACTCTGTGCAGTAAGTTTCTGTTTTTTTTTGTTTTTTTTGTTTTTGTTTTTTTTTTTGAGAGAAAGAGAGAACGGAGCATGTGTGCGCATGGAGGAGAGTCAGCAGGCTTAAAGCTGTCAGTGCAGAGCCTGATACGAGGCTCAATCCCATGAAGCACGAGATCATGACATGAGCCGAAATCAAGAGTTGGATGCTTAACCAACTGAGCCACCCAGGCACCCCAAGTTTCTGTTCTTTATAAGCTACCTCGTCTGTGGTATTTAATTATTAGCAGCCCAGATGGATTCAGACAACCCATTTATGAAAATGCAGGTAGTCAATCTGACATCCTATAAAATTCAAGAGATGTGTCAATTAGAATGTGGTAGGGCACGTGAAACATGCTGAATTCTGTGTCAAATTAAAAAAAAATGAATTTCAAACAACAAAATCTAATAAAATTGAATTCCATTAAATCTATCTCTGTCATAAAGCCTAAATAACAGATTCTCTGCCAGGCATCTCTTACTCTTATGGAGAAGGAATTGCTTTTCATCAGCAGGTAAATTGTTTTATGCTTTGGAGTAAAAACAAAAAACAGAAACAACAAAACAAAACACTAGGTTTAAGGACAGACTAAGAGGTTTCAGAGAGTGATTGTAATCCTGTTCAACTTCTACATTGGTACATATATTTGGGTAACCGACCTCAAAGGAGAGACTGAAAACAGATGGTTATATTTAATTGGTCTTTACAATTACATGGCTTTTCCTGTTTATTTGACATAGTTTTTAATTCCTGATAACAAACATTCTGTGACTCTCAGAGAGAATGGCTGTTTGGCTACAGATCAATTAATTCAGAGACTGGATAGGACCAGGTCTAGGGAAAAGCAATGCACTTCCACAGAGGAGTTCTGCTATATTGTCCTATTTTCCATTGTATGCAGGAGTGGATATAATCCCATAAGATTTTACTGAAAGAAATCAGACCTATTTCTAATAATCAGGTAATAACCAGATTTCCTTTGCTAGATTTAAAACTGTTTCTAGCGCACAACATATTTTCAGAATATTGGAATATCTAAAATCACCAAATTTACATAAATTTACGCACCAGTTGTGCCATTTCCACATTTCCATTCATCAATTTTTTGGGTTTTAACATAATTATCATATAAGAATATATCAGAAAAAAATGAACCAAAGAGACTTGAATGATTTTAATAAAAAGCCCATAATCCAATTTAGCTTCTTCAGTTGACATAAGGAAAATACCCCTCAACCTTGCCATATAAAATAATAGACAATCAAAATATTGTACAATATAGAAGTTTTAAGTTTTTAAAATATTTTTATGAATATATTACTTACACAAAGTGATCCATGGGGGTGGGTCTTTCTTGAATGAATTGAAAGTAATGATTCATGTTTTTATTATTTTTTCAATTATTTCAGCAATACCACATATGGAGTTTGAGGTAAGATGACTCTCTTGTTATTTAATTATTTTAGTTTATTTTTGTCTGTAGTAAACAAGAGATTTATAGCTTTCTCCCTCCCAGAGAAGACTTTGAGGTTAAGAAGAAAAGCTCTGCCCCAAAACAATTTTATCAGTGTTATCTATGTTGTAACAGTGCCTTGGAACTGAAACGTATTGCCTCTTCAGATATTGAATCTCTGCTTTTCTTTCCATGGATTGAAAAGTGATGGTCCAAGTTACTGTTACAATGTCCAAAGAAGAGAAGGAAAAGGAAAGAAAAACAGACTATCAGTAACAAATCCTGCAGGCTTACAGAATAATCTTGAACAAGAAAGGACAGTGTAGAGAAAATTGGCTCTACTTCAAAAGGGCCCCTTCCTTAGAAGCATAATAGAACCATTACCATTAGAAAACAGAGAAGCAGACTCCATACAGTGTTACTTAAGAGAAATCTGAATACTACCATGTTCTCAAATAATTTTAAGAATAGTTTTACAAGCCTAATTCATCTTTGGGATAAGGCAATAAATTCCACTATTCAAATTCCAGTAGTCTCCTGGGAAAGTTAATTCACTCTACAATATGTTTTTTAAAATTTGCTTTATTAAAAATATTTCAATCTTACAGGAAATTACAGATTTAAAAATATGTTATGTGAATGGATATTAAGTTTGGCAAGTAATTATTTGCTTCATGTTATGTACCAGGCAGTTTGTTAGCAACTGAACTTTCAGGGTTTGAAGAGGGACGGAACAGTCTTTACCTTCAATGGCCTTTAATTTTTATAATAGAGACTTGTGCACATAGCTCACTATAGTAAAAGATTGATGGTGGCAAATGCTATGGAATAATTATACACACAATACCATAGGAAAATGAAAATATGTAATAATGTGAGAAGAAGGGGAAGCAGACTTTCAGTCCAAATCTGTTGAGATGATAGTATAGCACTAGTGAGCAGAAGAGTGTTGAGTAGAGGTTACATGAGAGTGGGTGCCTCCGTGTGCATTTCCGTTGTGCCCTCACACATATCAGCTGTCATCTGTTAGGGGGAAATATGAGGAAATAGGAGTACTAGCAAATACAAATAAAAGGGATGGGAGACGTTTTAGCAGTAAAGAAGGTGCTATTTATATAGAGTAGTCAGATAAAACCTGTGTGATAAAATTACATATGAGGGGGAAGCTAATGGGAAAGAGCTAGCTCTGTGAGTGGCTATCTGACCATGGGGGTGGGTATTGAATCTTCCTGACAGAAAAGCAGTACAAAGGCTGAGTCTGGAGAGTAACTGCTGAATTACAGGAATGGGTGGGTGGCTAGAGCAGAGGGAGTAAAGGTATGGAGTGTGGGTAGTAAGACAAGTGAGCTAAGAGGTAGCAGATGGGTTGTACTGAAAATTCAGGAATGTTCCACAGACTTTCTAGAGTACCCAGAAGAGGTCAACACTGGCAAACGGTTTTGATTAATTTGCCTAATAATCTTTTAAATGATTAAGATTAGAAAGATGGCTATTTTTACCACACACTTTATCTCATGATTAATTATTTCCCTTTCCTCCCCTAAACTGACTTCCCCATAACCACGTGTGGAGCATGGATCATTTGATAAATAATAGAAGACTTCAATTCTTAAAATTCTGAGACTTGGAAATTATTTTACCAGATGGACTGAAGTTTGTATCTTACCATAATATGTTTTTCCTTAATGTTTGTTTATTTTGAGAGAGAGAGAGAGAGAGAGAAAGAGAGAGAATGCATGCACATGCACATGAGCAGGAGAGGGACAGAGAAAGAGCAGGATCGAGAGAATCCCAAGCAGGCCCCTCACTGTCAGCACAGAGCAGGATGCTGGGCTCATGAGCTGTGAGATCATGACCTGAGCCTAAGTGAAGAATACGATGCTTAAATGATCGAGCCAACCAGGCACCCCTGTATCTTGCCTTATTTTTTCTTAGGTGGTATTACCAATTAACTGCTGAGTAGAAGTGACAACTGGAAATTCCATTGAGAAAAAGATGGCAGTTTTTTTTTCCTTTTCCTTTTTGTACCTTTGGACATTGTATCAGTACCCTAGCCCAACACTTTTCTCTTATGGAAAGAGATCAGAAAAGATTCAACATCGGAAGAGGTAGTATCTTTCTTTCAATCCCAAGGCAGTGTTACAATATAGATAATATTAATAAAATTTCTCTTGGGGCAGAACTATTTTTCTTAACCCTGAAGTTTTCTCCATGAGGGAAAAGAAATCTATAAATCACTTGTTTACTTCAGGGGAAAAAAAATAGCCAAAAGAATAAAATATATAACAAAAAAGATTTGTATTATCTTAAACTTCAGAGAAAGTGGATCTTTAATTTCAGTGGACTTGCTAGATATTTATATGTCTGCAGCTTGCCCTGAGAAAGGTAAAAATAGCAATGAAGATAATTAGAAAACTGTGACGTTACTTTTTTATAGTAAGCCAGGGAGGAGATTGTAAGGGCAAATACACATTAAAAGTAAGAAGCTTAATTCTCCCTGTTGAAAATAAGAGAAAATACTTTATCCCTTCATATTTCTTAGAGCAATGACTTCAGAAAATTTGTAATTTTAAGTTCTTTCTATCTCTTTGAAATGCATATAAATTTGTTAAAAAGCAAAATAGTCTCTTGCCAGCATTAATCTCCAGGAATATCTGTTTAAAGGTGTTGGGGATAATATCTGGTATGTAATCAAGGAAGATAGCCACCCTGTCTCCCAGTTTCTGTAGAAAGAAGGGTAGAGGCCTAACTTGGGCGAGCAGCCCTCTTGAAGTTGCAAAACTACCTCTTGTCATAAAGATACAAGTTTACTTTTCCTTTGGATAACCTAATTAGCAAACTCGACCACTCCAATTACTGAGAATGAACCGTGGGTGACAGATGGTGCTATCTAGTCCTCTTACCTGAGACCCAGTTGTTGTTTACGAGAGCATGTTGTAATGGGTTGTATCTGCTTGTCTTTTTATAAAGGGTGAGATTTCTGTCTGTGCAGTGTTTTAACAGATTACCTGTGATGCACAACACATTCTGGTTTAATATTTATTCAGTAGCAAAATTGTTTTCTTTCGTTTCTACCTTTGTGAGAAGTTTTCTGAATTAGGAGATTAAAAAAAAAATGTATTTCCCCAATGCATGTAATGTATTTAATATGCCTCGTTTTGCTAGACTCTAAGCTCCATGAGTGCAGGGCTTTATCTGGTGTTTTTCTGCATCTCTAGTATCTAGAATAAATAAATATATCAATCAATAAATTAACTAGAATTTATCATGTAATTTTGTCACCAAATACTTCTTTGATAAAATGTCATTTCTACTTTCCAGTGGTTCCAAAGCCCTAGTTCCATGTTGTAAGTTAGTACCTAAAGCATAAAGGCCCAAACTTTTAAAATATGAACATACTCAGTAATGGAGCCCTCAGTTGTTCAGACATCTTTAAATCTTATTCAGGACAGTAGGAATGTAGGGGTAAAACAAAAATTGCCTTAGTCTCCATTCCTGTCTGGTACCTTTTTCATTACATAAGGAAGGGAATAAACTATTGAACCCTGATATCAGAACTTCTTATGTTCTGGTATCAAAATTGCAATACATATGGAGATTTAGCCATAATGTCCTTTTGCAAGTCATAAAATATTTTTTCTCTGGCTTACACAACATCATTAGGAGCCTCAGATAGGACTGTTCTCTTTTTAGAATACTAACATAAATATTGTTCCCTTGTATAAGAGGATACTTAAAGACTTTTGTAAAAGATGTATATATACCTATGTTCACAAAAACCTGAGACTTGAAATATACTAACATCCCAGTTTGTCTGAAGGAAAAAAGATATGTAACAGCTGCTATCCACAGGTCTCTGCACCCAGTGATAATGATATAATAGAGAGGAAGGTTGCGGAATTTAAATTAGGCATGATAGATACATTTTAGATGATGTTATATGGAGCAATCCAGCATTAGTAAGGTAATATATATGAATCCTTAACAGTTTATCCTACAGAATGACTTTTGTATATTTTATGCTGAGGAAAACATTGCTTAGATCCTCAAAAATAAACTCCCACGAAATTTCCCTATAAACTCCATGGTTCTGAGAATTACTTATTACTGCTTCTCTGTTGCAGATTAACAATATGGGGAGGAAAAGTAGGAGAGTGTGATCATTTTAATACAATGATGATAGCTTTAGTTTCAGGATATTCTGAAAATGAAAATGCTTAAAGCCTTTAGTGAGCCTTCGGGCAATTCAGCAGCTCTTTTCTCCTGCTGCTTCAAAAACCATTTATAAGACAAACCCTATTGGACTTCTTGACATCCTCCTTCCAGGAGTCCACATTCAAATCTGATTGTACCTTAGAGGTGAGGGATGCCTCAGGCCTAAATTCCACTTGGGTAAACATTCAAAAGATCCACTGAAGCTATGCCGTGTCATTTACATAGTTATGTCCGCACAGCCAAAGCTTCTACCAATTCCAGAAATAAAAGGAAGAATTATGGTAGAGGAAGGACTCCAGGTAATACAAGAACTTCTGTCTGCTATATTTGTTCTCATGAATTATGCCAACATATTAAACATATAATTTCTTGTTGTAATCAAGTGAACATCTTTAAAAAGTTAAGGAAATTGGGGTGCTTGGGTGGCTCAGTCAGTTAAGTATCTGACTTCAGCTCAGGTCATGACCTGATCTCAGGTCATGAACAGTTTGTGGGTTCGAGTCCCGCATCGGGCTCTGTGCTGACAGCGCAGAGCCTGGAGCCTGCTTCAGATTCTGTGTCTCCCTCTCTCTCTGCCCCTCCCTCACTCACACTCTGTCTCTCTCTCTCAAAAATAGACTTAAAAAAAATAAAAGAATAAAAAAATTGAGGAAAAGTATTATTGTCTTAAGTATAAGAAAGAAAAGTTATTCCATTAGAATTAATTTATGTCTGAAAATTTCTCAGATCATTTTGGCACTTGTTGCAGCTGGAGTATATAATTTCATTGGGTATGGAAGTCTTTTTTTGTTTTTTTTTGTTTCTTTTTTTGCATAATGTTTCTCACAGAGGCAGATTTGCTTGACAATCCACAGACTTACAGGAGGATTTCAGAAGAAATGTTTTCATTTGATGGGGGAAAAATCTGTTGCTAACATTGACTTCCAGGAAGAGACTATGCTCTTAATGTAAAGAGCTTTATTATCACAATTAAACAGACATATGCCATTAACATAAACAATTCAGTGTATTTTATGCCATTTATGTCGTTATGGACCGAATGTGCCCCCCCCCCCCCCCCGCCAATTAGTATGTTGAAGCCCTAGCCCCGAACAAGATTATATTTGGAGACAAGGAATTTAAGGAGACAGTTAAGGTTAAATGAGGCATAGAATGAGGCCTAATCCAACAGGCCTGGTGGTCACAGGCAAACAGCAAGAGACACCAGGAGTGCTTGTGCTGAGAGGAAAGGCTGTGTGAGGACAGAGCCAGAGGGTGCTGTCTGCAAGCCAAAAAGAGAGTTTTCACCAGAAACCAACCCAGTCAGCAGCTTGATCTGGGACATCCAGCATCCGGAACTGTAAGAAAATGAATTTCTGTTGTTTAAGCCTCCCAGTTTGTGGTATTTTGTTATGACAGCCCTCTCAGACTAATACATAATGCTAATGCCAATTTCTTCTTTTTTTTAGGTTTATTTTGAGAGTGAAACACTCACATGAGTGGGGAAGGGCAGAAAGAGAGAGGGAGAGAGAGAGTCCTGAGCAAGTTCTGGACTGTTAGTGTGCAGAGCCCAACATGGGGCTGGAACCCACGAACCATGAGATCATGACCTGAGCCGAAATCAAGAGTCAGATGCTTAACCAACTGAGTTACCCAGGTGCTCTGCCAATTTTTTTTAGATATGGAATTCCAGAAATGGCAAAAGTGACTCAACCAGGGCTGCTATTGTGCCTTACTGTTCTTGAGGTGACAAATACGGTGAAATATTATGAGTTTTGGACATACCAAAACCAGGCTCTAACTATGGGAACAGATAGGGTTGGGCTGAATAAAATGATTGAATGTTACTAGTAAGTCTTATTGTTGGGCATTTTATTCAATAATTGTCAACTGCAATAATGGACTAAGTGCAGAAGTATTTTATTTCCATTTCAATATAAAACTATGCTTATAGATTAATGTGTCCTTATGGGCTTTGATCCAATAACAAGTCTCAGACAAACTTTCAGAAACAGACTTAACAATTTTTTCAAACTCTAAGTTTATAAGTGGCTGATTTTGACAGGGCAGGTCACAGAAATGACCACTTTGGTCATATGAAGCTCCTTAGGGGCTTCAGCTGAAAACACTTTATATTGATTCCTAGGTAAGTAATAGAATGACTTGAAGGGACTTTTCTCATCTGATTCTTTCAGCTCACTTATTTTGTATTTTTCTCATGCAAGTTTCCATTAATTTCTTATTGTTCCTCCCTAGCCAACTCACTCTCCCCCAAATTTAACAAATACTTTCTCTGGTCACCTTCTACCTGTATGCTGAATTCACTCTTTGACTTTTAGATAACTGCTTCCTTTCTGTCTAGCATTTATGATGCATTTCTCTCAATTGGTTCTCCTCTTAAATAATCTCATCTCCCCAAATATATCACTTCCCCAATAGTCTCACTGTAACTTACTGTGAATTTCATCTTCTGTCCAATTTCTCTTCCGCTTTTGTGTTTAAATTTACTGATTACATAGACTTTATTTACCTGTTGTACATCTATACTTAGCACCCTTAATGGCATATACCCCCTTGACGTCCACAGAAGACTGAGATGGTTTTTTGAGAGTGTTATATAAGCAGACACACTTGCAGCTTGGACTGAAGGAGGAGGGGCAGAGAGAGGGCAAAATGAAGGAAAACTGACAGACTTCTGGGATTCCATAGGCAGAAAATGGACTGATGCCAGAATTACTCAGCTACAAACATGTACTATTCTAGAAAAGAAGGACATCTGGGTGGCTCAGTTGTTAAGCATCTGACTTCAGCTCAAGTCTTGATCTCACGGCTTGTGAGTTTGAGCCCTGCATTGGTTGAACTCAAGCCCTGCTTTGGGTGAGAGTGAGCCTCATCTCTCTGTCTCTCTCTTTTTCTCTCTCCCTCTCTCTCCTGCCCCTCCTGGATTCGCTCTATCTGCCCTTGCTCACTTTTGCCCTCTCTCTCTCTCTCTCAAAAACAAAAAACAAGACAAAAACAAAAACAAAAACGGAATGATTTCTGGGTCAAAGCGCAGATGCAGACTCAGAGGCTAACACAGCCCAGAGGTTGGGCCTGCAGGGCTACCACAGGCCTACAGGGCAGATCAAGCCACAAAGAATTATATGCAGGTCTTGAAACCTATTGGAAATTGCCCTGCCTCAGAGCCTTCAAAGGGAGCTTGGCCCTGCCAGCACTTCCATTTCAGACCTCTGGCCTCCAGAACCAGGAGAGAGTTTATTTCTGTTGTTTTAAGTCATCTCATTTGTGGTATCTTGTTATGATATCCGTATGAGACCAGTAGAGCTTACGGAACAGTTGACAACTAAATACTTACTTAATTGTGTTATTTGTAACTTACACTTCCTCTAATGCTAAACAAATACTACTTACATAAGTCAAGGTGTATGTGGACTTCAAACACTGACTTGCTCACTATACTAGGTTGTAAATGAAGTGAGGTATGCCTAAAAGTTATAACCTGTTTCCAAGTGAAAGTAATAACGTGCAACATTACACTGAGGAAAGAATCCTAACTTTTTATTATATTTATTTATTTATTATATTTATTATTATTTATTATATTGTTAAAGAGCAGCTATGATGAATTTAGCATGTCTTTTTGGCAATTTCTTTTTTCCTCGCCTCACTTCTCCCCCTCCTCTTCCTCCTCTCTTTTCTTCTCCTTTAATTCCTCCCAACTTGATACTTCTAATATATCAGTAAGTTATCATTTTCTTTAAAGTAATTGAAATGTATTTAAAGTCTCTTTAATGATGAAATGAAAAAAAATTCTAGTTCTGGACCAAAGAGAGCTTGATTTTAGTTGGCTAATACTTACAACTCCATATTATTGCTTATATATATGAGCATTTATAATTTATAAGTTACAATATGAGCATATAGAATAGGAAAGTTCTAATCTCATTAGGATTTTTAACAGCCTGGTGGTAAAAATAATTGTAGTTGTTTGAAATAGAGTCACAGGATTTACTTAGGAGATCCTAATAGTTTTAATGATGTTTGAAAATGTATTGTAATTTTAGTCAACCAGAACAATTGTCTTAATCTGTAAGTTACAAATATATTCACTGTTCAAATGAAAAAAAATCATCAATTAATTACTTACCATGCACTTTTTATCCTTATGAAAAATTCATAGGATAAAAGCCCCACTGCAGGTAATTAGAGCACATTATGTATAATCACTTGCCAAATTCCATGTTTTAAATCAATCATTTTTTGTGTTCATATGTTTGAAGTAATTTCAGAAGTAAATAATCACAGAGCCCAACAAATGAGATAAAATGGTAAAACAAATATAGCAAAGTATATTAAGAAAGCAATGGAATGAAGCAGAATCTGTTCTGTGAGCAAGCAACCAGGCATCTTTATAGCAGCTGTAGGTATTGGGAAAACAGAATTTGAGAGGAGTGATCTCCTCTGAGCCCACCGGTGTGAAATAAACTTCCTCCTGCCTTCCAAGATGTCTGAGTGCCACTTGGTTTTTCCACCAGTGATTCAGCCTGTTTCCGTAATATTGCCATGGAAATATCTTTCTCTCCTGACTGAAAAGATGTGGTTTAGTGGATAGAGTTCAGATGAAGTCAAACGTATACCTTGTGGCTAGTTATAGAGTAGTTTATTTCAGGTTATTAAATGGCTTACAGGATTATTTGAAAAAGTAAATAAACCTTAAGGAACTTTTCAGAAGAATTCTAAAAGCTGCATTTCAAAAGTAACCACCAGGGAGTTGTTCCCTCTTTTAAAATTAGGATGTTGGGGGCGCCTGAGTGGCTCAGTCGGTTGGGCGGGTGACTTCAGCTCAGGTCATGATCTCACGGTTTGTAAGTTCAAGCCCCGCGCTGGGCTCTGTGCTGACAGCTCGGAGCCTGGAGCCTGCTTCCTATTCTGTGTCTCCCCCTCCTCTCTCTGCCCCTCCCCTGCTCATGGTCTGTCTCTCTCTCTCAATAACGAATAAACGTTAAAAAAAATTGAATATCCAGTTGCCTTTCCCACAGGACCACTTCACACAACTGAAGCTCAACATGACCCAAACTCGAAAACCTGCTTTAAAAATAAATAAATAAATAAAATAAAATTAGGATGTTGTCTTCTGCAAAGGAAAGCTTTGATAAATTCCACACTGCTATTGTTGCAATTATTAGGAAGCCACCACATTCAAGAAATTGCCACATCAGAACTTTGTACTGCTTCAAGTTCTAAAACCTTGCCGTATCAGCTCTGATCACATAAATGATCACATAAATACAGTGGAATCCCTCAACGAGATGCTCTTAGTAGTCAAAATGGTCAAGATCAAGTATTGCTTCTTTCAATAAATTTCTACAGTTTTCAGAAAAATCAGTTCCACTCCGTATCTCTATTGAATTCTATATATAACACCATATTAGCATGCATTCCAATACCCTGTGATTATTTATGTGTCTGATTTTCATTGCTACTTCTGACTTAGAACAATAGTTCCTTTTTTTAATTAAACAATTTTTTTTTGTTTTATTTATTTTTGAGAGAGACAGAGACAGAGTGGGAGCGGAGGCTGTCAGCACTGAGTCTGCTGTGGGGCCTGTACCCACAAACTGTGAGATCATGACCTGAGCCGAAGTCGGACACTTAACTGACGGAGCCACCCAGGCGCCCCTAGAACAATAGTTCTCAACTTTTTGCTCTAAAGTTGCCTTTCCAGTCTTAAAATTATCAAATCCTTCAAACAGGTTTTGTTTATGCAGTAATGCCTATTGGTACTTATCACTTTAAAAATTAAAACTGAAAAAATTTAAGGCATAAGAATTCACAACCACTTATTAGCCATCAAAGCAGTAATGTCATCAAACGTATGTCGCCTCTGTAGACACTCATAAGAGAATGAGAGTAAAACAGGTGCAAATATCTTAATGGTATGAAAACAGCTTTGACTACATTGATCCCAGAGAAGGTCCCCAGAACTCCCAGGGGTCCTGAGAACCTGTTTTAAGGAAGTAGTAGTTTAGAGGAATTTGAACTCTCCTTGCAGTGTCATAGGCTCAGACCATAAAATGTTATGTGAATAAGAAACATAGTCATTAGTGTTTAGGGAACCAAGTTGGAGATTAATGTGGAAGCTCTGAATTTAAGACCTTATTTTCTGGAGAAAATAAACTGTTTACATGATTATATTTCTATCTGTCTATAAGGCAGAAATATATGAAGTTATTACTTTCAGATATGAAACACTAAACACTAGAAATATGGTCCTAACTACACAGGGTACTCTTTAATTAAGTGAAAAAGTGAAAATATAATATAGATACACTTTTACTTATAGTACACTTCACTGTTACCTAAACTGGATATGCCATGGATCACATATTCACATCTATTTCTACCATGATGGAAATCTGTGTGTCATGTTTATTTTTGAGTAGAGGTTTGTCTTGTTTCCACACTAGTGTTACAAATAAATTTATGTCTGTTTTGGAGTTTTCAAAGCCAACAAATACCTCTAATCAAATATGGGAGAAGTTTTGCCAACTTTCAGTCTTGGAACTCATGGACAGTGAGTTCTAATCCCGATTTTGTCAGTGACTCATTCTGTGGCATTGAACATGTCATTTTACTTTTCTGTCTCAGTTCTGTCATCTGTGAAGTAGAGATAATATTGTTCAGTTGAGCACATTGTGCTAGCCTCTATCCTCTGGATGACTTCACAAAAGAAATTCTGCATATGAATTTGAATATATGCCAAGAAAATTATAACAAGTTATCTACCTCAAAAACATGCAAGAAAGAGCCAATGGAAATAATTTTAAAAAATACACCATATGCATTTTTAAAAGTAGAGCAGATATCATCCTAGGAAATCCATCGCCACATTTGTACAAATTTAAGAGATAATTGTTTTTTCTCTTATTATAGAAGAAAGTCAGACATCACAGTACAACTTGTCTTTTTTGGAACGGTTGTAATCTCATCACAATCATTTAACTATACCTATTAATCACAGTTGGTGCTAGCTGATTTACTGGAAAAACTGTTCAAACAATGACAGAAAAATGGAGAAAAATAAATCCTTTTGCTCTTTGTACAGTTAAGTAATCAGCCCTTTCAGCCTCATGAAACTTCTGTATTGCTAGTTTAAAAAATAAGGTTACTGAGGTATAATGTCCATTTTTCTTGAAACTAGTAGCCATGACAGAGAAAAAGGAATGTTGAAAAAAAATTTTAAAACTTATATACATGTCTTTACATTCGTAAGACATGTTACGTACATTCGTAACTGAATTACTTTCAGTTTACTTTTGGACATCCCTGACACTTTACATTGTTGGTAATATTAATTGCTTGCTGCTTTTCCAAGAATCATGCGTAGTATCTTCCAGGTGCACTTTAATAATTATGATCATAGGGTCTGGAATCAAAGAGACTTGGGTTTGAATTCACTTTTTCCATTTACAAGTTATAGAGATTTTTTAATTTATAATTTCAAAAGTTACTTATTGCAGTGAATGTATAATTGTACCGAACATTAAACTATATGCTTGGTTATAAATGAATAAACACTTGCTTTAGAAAATTAAAAGAGAATCTATTATGTGAGAAACACTTTTTGAATAGCATGAACTCTGATTTATATTATAAATGTTAAGAGTTGTATTTTCTTGGGGCACCTGGGTGGCTCAGTAGGTTAAGCGTCTGATTTCGGCTCAGGTAATGATCTCACGGCTCTTGTGTTCAAGCCCCACTTTGGGCTCTGTGCTGACAGCCCAGAGGGTGGAGCCTGCTTCACATTCTGTGTCTCCCTGTCTCTCTGCCCCTCTCCTGCTCATGCTCTCTCTCCTTCAAAAATAAACATTAAAAAAAATTTTTTTAAAGTGTTGCATTATCTTGCAGATACATAAATTCAATATAACAATATCTTAAACAAGTTTGGAGGAAAACAGGCAAATATGAATAGTGGTCATATTTACTCCTGGAGCATAGAGCTCGTATGTTAAATATTTCTTTAGACCATTCTGGATTTTCTGAATGTTCTGTGATTAGTATGTCTAACTTCTACAGTGCTTTCTGTTTATCCTATTGACAAGTTTTGTTCCATTCTTGGGTTTTGGTTTTCTTATCATTAAAACAAAAAATAGTAGTGGTACTATCTTTCATAAATAATGACATATAAACATAGAATTGATGAAAAAATACTATACCACTTTTCAGATCCATTGAGATCACTGTATCTCCTCCAAACCTTCTCCCATATAACTTTTTCCATTTTTCAGATTTGTACCTTTAATTCCTAACTATGAGAACAGAATCCAGCAACTTTAAAACAAATCTAGATATTTAAAAATTTTTTTTTTAATTTATATATATATATATATATATATATTTTTTTTTTTTTTTTTTTTTTTTTTTGCGACAGAGAGAGACAGAGCATGAAAGAGGGAGCAAGGGAGAGGCAGAGAGAGAGGGAGACACAAAATCTGAAGCAGACCCTCGGCTTTGAGCTGTCAGCACAGAGCCTGATGCGGGGCTTGAACTTATCAACTGTGAGATCATGACCTGAGCCGAAGTGGGATCAACTGACTGAGCCACCCAGGTGCCCCAAAACGAATCTAGATATTTTAGTGATACTGGCCTGGGGTTGATTAGATTACTTGGGTGGAGCACAGTATAGAAGGATAAAGGCTCTGGGTTCAATTCCCACTGTTGTCAGTTCCCATTGTTCAGATGGGAAGTCATTAATCTTGTCTTTATTCTGTTTGTAATGAAATTTTCTTATATGGCTGTTTTTAAGACTTTTTCTTTATTATGGTTTTCACCAATTTGATTGTAATGTGTTTGTGTTTTCTCTTTGGGGTTCATGGAGCTTCTTGAATATTTTACTATGTAGTGATTTTGTGATGTATCTCTCAGGAATATGGATGTAAAAGTCAGGATCCTCTCCTTCAAAAATACATTGACTTCCTTCCTTCCCCCAGTTCAGTTCCTTCTCAGTTAAGATCTTGTATTTTATTTAAAAAAAAATATATATTTTTGGCATGGAGGGAGTAATTATGTACCATAAGAGTACTACAAGGATGTCGGTCATCAAGCTGATATAAATGACCACTTCAAAGAACAAACACTCTGACTTAGTTACTACTTTTCACCCCCCAAGTCAGGTTTTCACATTATGATTGAATTTATGCTTAGTAAAAATGGATTTTAAATGGCAAACCACTGGCTTCTTCAAAGCTATTGAAAGATTTAAAGCTAACCAGTGGGATTTATTCTATGTAATACATTCGTTTCTAAAAATTTACAGTTAGGAGGGTGAAGATGAAGTTAGGGGCTCATTCCCTGCGAGGAACAAACATGGTAACAGTTTGGGTAGGAGAAATGGGCTGAGTGCCACCTGAAATGAATGATGGCAGCAGGAAGGTTGAGACTGTGAGTTTGTCTTCATCTTCCAAGCTGTGTAGCTTTGGGCAAGTTATTTAACACTTTGGAATCTCAGTTACTTTACGTATAAAATGGGAGCAGTGATACCCCAGAGTACTCTAGAAGAATTAAATAAGAATACGGGGGCGCATGGGTGTCTCAGTTGGTTAAGCGTCTGACTTCTGCTCAGGTTTGGTCTTGTGTTTTGTGAGTTTGGGTTCTGTCAGCTCAGAGCCTGCTTTGGACTCTGTGTCTCCTTCTCTCTCTGCCCCTCCCCTGCTCATGCTCTGTCTCTCTCTCAAAAATAAAAACATTAAAACAATTTTTTTAAAAGAACAGATATATGGTGTATAACTTGGGACATGATGCATGCATAAAGTACAAGAAAGTATAGTTACTATAATTTTACTTACTGTTAGGATCAGAATTTCATAGGCCCATAATATGACAAACTAGTAAGATAACTTTTTTAGCTAGTAACTTTGATTTTCCAAAGATATATGCTTGCATTCTAACTTTCTTAATACAGCAGATTATAATAAGAAACACCAGAAAAGATTTAACTATGGATTAGGTGTCTAGTAGGTCTAATTAACAAATCTAATCTTTGGCGTTCTATGTTATTTGCACACTGCTATTTAGACTATAAAGAATAAAATTATGTAAAGACATTTTGTATGACTCTCAACTATATGAATTTCTCCTTTCTTTGGGTGATTGTATAAATGCCTTCACATACGCAAGTTATTTTTATTTAGGATCATGGAACCAAATAAAAAGAACAATTGAATAAAATAGAGTGGGGAAAGCTTTACATATGGAAGTTTCAGGGCATGTAAAGAGTTTTTTGGACATATGGGACAAACTTATTTTGATGGAAGAAATTCAGATCTCAATATGTTTAAAGTAAATGAAATTATTATAACAAAAAATTATAACTTGAACACATAATTTAAGCCTGTTGTTTCTATTTGATGGTCTTGCTCTCTCTGGAGTTTTATGAGATCAAATTCAGCTGAGTTTGATATTCAAAATCTTTTTTAAAGAAGGATGAGCAAGCAACTTCTTAAAATTTTATTCCAGTGTGCTGCCTTTGGCCTGAATTAGGATTGTTAGTGCAAAATGCTTCTCTATTCTGCACCCAGACTTGATTCAGTGCTTCTCTTTTTACTTCTCCCCCTCTCCCCCTGAAATTCTTTCCTCATGATCTGGTCAAAAATATCCCAAACATATTCTAATGCAGTGCTTTTATCTTTTATACTTTTTTAAAAATCACATTCATATTCTTCTCACACATATTCCAAAAAACACAGATTAACAAGTTAAAGAAGTAAAACCACACATAATTCATGCTAAGAAAGCTAATATGACACACACATGCACACATATACACATTTCAATTTACTTGTAAGTAGAGAAAGATCTACAACTTAACAAGCTAACTTGTGGAAGAGAATGGTAGGTGCAAAACCTTTTTTGGGAAACAGATAAATACACCCTCAGAGCAAACCCTACTTATTGAAAACAAATCAAAGTCCTGAAATCATAAAAGAACCTTGGATGGGATGGTAGTGTTGGAAAATCATCACTTATGCAGCAAA
Source organism: Panthera leo (assembly GCF_018350215.1). NCBI lineage: Eukaryota > Metazoa > Chordata > Mammalia > Carnivora > Felidae > Panthera > Panthera leo. The sequence continues at coordinate 141,257,306 of NC_056680.1, forward strand.
AAGGAGGGAGTTTTGGAGGTATTCCTCAGATGGTTTGTTGTGAATGTAAAGGAGGGAAGCAAGAGGAAAATGAGTCTTCTAGAGAAAAATAAGAGGGAGAGGAAGAAGGGGAAGAAAAAGAACCACAGAAGTAAAAGACAGTGTTCCCCCTCCCGCAAAATTAAGCAGCCATTATGGAAAGTACACTTCTCTGTAACAACAAAGAGGGCAAACTTGAACTAAACAATTTAATAAATAGCCCAAACCTCTCATCCCTACTTGGTATTGTTGCGGATTTTGTAAAATAGGAGACATTTCCCAGGGGACAGAAAACTGCTTGCAAAACACATACCACAACAAGAAGAAAATGTAAAATGAAAATGACAAGAGTTTAGCTAGTGATTTATTCTTAAAACAAAACAAAACAAAACAAAACACAAAAAAAAACCCGGGGAACATATCAATCTGTATTAAACATTCTTAAACAATTATGTGGATGAACATATTAAAAGAAATTGCTTCAAATAAGACATCCAAAAACTCAGATTAGAAATGAATAATAAAAGTAGGAAATAAGAGTTGGCAAACTCATGAAAGACATTGAAGAAAAATACAAAATCATTTCACGAATGAAGAATAGAGTGCATGCACAAATAGCCTGGATTCAACTGAAAACATACGAAAAGTCATTTAATAAAGATAGGAAGAGAAACAGAAGAAATAAAAAGTAAAGAAGCAAATACCATTAGAGAGGGAGCAGTAGAGAAGATAGGCATGGAATATCCAACATATATGTACATTGAGTCCCTGTAAAGAAAAGACAAAATAATGAAATAAAAAATAATATTGAGAAGTATATTCCAAGAGACCATTTCAGAACTAAAAGACCTACTACATTCCCATTTGGATAAGGCCTGCCATATAGTTTAGAAAATTGACCTACAGTGGCCACATCGGAGATTTATCATGATAAAAAACTAGTAGACTTTAAAGATGAAAAAAAAATCTGAATCTCCATGGAAAGAAATGTTACCAAGAAATAAAATAAAAAAAAATCATAAATATTTCTACTCCTTGCTGTCCTTAAGGCACCAACTCCTTCAGCCTCACATAATTTCTTTTATAATATAAGCTCTTTAAATATAAGAACACAAGAAGATCGAAAGCAATACATATCTGCAAACAGTAAAACCAAAGAAGGCAGTGATTGCTGTATTAATATCAAAGTAAATTGAATATAAAAAGTAAAGGAAACATATATTTCATAATAACAAAATGTGAAGCTTATAAAGAAGACATAATAAGAGTAAATTAGTAAAGCCCCTAAATATTATATGAATTAACTTGGTATAGTTTGTGAAATGGACAAACTCCTTGAAAAATACACCAAAAACTGAAGAGTAAAGAAGTAATGAATATCCTATATCTGTAAAATAAGTTAATCTGTAAGAAAATGCTTTCTACAAAGAATACTCCAATTCTACATAGCTTCATTGTTCAAGTTTTCTATGTATTTAAGAAAAAAACAAATCTTATCAAAATAATCTAGGGAATAGAAAAAAAAAGGAACACTTCTAAACTAGTTTTATGAGTGAACATAATTTTAATATCAAATCTTACATAAGAGCATTATAAGAAAAACAGAAAAACAAAAGCAATACTGTATCTCTCACAAATATAGATGCAAAAGTAAATTGAAGTCATCAGTACATAAAAACAACTATACATTATGACAAAATGAGGTTTATTTTAGGAGTGCCTGATTTGTTTAACATTGGAAAGTTAATAAATTTTATTCAAAACCTCAAGATAACAAGAAAAACCTGTCTTCTCTGTAGTCAAAGAACTTTTTTTTTGACGAAGTTCAACATAGACTCGATTTTAAAAGCCACTTAAGCTAAAAATTTTTTTTTTCATTTTTTAAAAATTGTTTATTTTTGAGAAGGAGAGCGAGAGAGACAGAGCATAAGCAGGGGAGGGACAGAGAGAGAGGGAGACACAGAACCTGAAGCAGGCTCCAGGCTCTGAGCTGTCAGCACAGATGCTGGTCTCAAACTCACTCAGGAACTGTGAGATCATGACCTGAGCCAAAGTCAGACTCTTAACCCACTAAGCCACCCAGGCACCCCTAAAAAAAATTTTTTTTAAACTGTAAACTGGGAACAGTACAGAATTTATTTTTCAGGTGTTGAAGTGCATCTGGGAAAAACCTACAACCCATTATATAATGATGAAATATTAAGGCATTCCCACTGAATTAAGGAAAAAGTCAAAATTTTCTATTGTACTCAATATTGTATTGGAAATTCTAGCCAGTGGTTTAAGGCAAGTTAAAAGGGACAATTATTATAGCAGCACCTGGGGGGACTCAGTCGGTTAAACATCCAACTTTGGCTCAGGCCATGATCCCATTATTCATGAGTTTCAGCCCTGAGTCAGGCCCTGTGCTGACAGCTCTGAGCCTGGATCCTGCTTCGGAATCTGTGTCTCCCTCTCTCTTGGCCCCTCCCCTGCTTATACTCTGTCTCTCCCTCTGTCTCTCTCTCTCAAAAATAAAAACACATAAAAATTTTTTTTAAAAAGGACTCATAAACATTACAGAAAAAAATGGAAACTATCATTATACACAGAAATTTCAGAACATGCAACAGATAAGCTATTACAAATCATCAAGGAATATAGCATAGTTGCTGGATAAGTAGTCAATTTAAAAGTAAAGTATGTTTTATATAGGAGCAAAAACCAAATTTAAAATCATCTCATTTATAATCACAAAATGCATACAATACCTAGATCGAAATGTGGGCAAAATCTTTATTTTGTACATCTCTATTGCAGTATTATTGACATAATAAGATAAATTTTACATTTGAATGTATCCAAATTGATTAGTTTTGACATACCTATATACCATGAAACCCTCACAAATATAAAGTATCTTTCCTCATTAAAAATGCATTTAAGACATTTATAGGTAAAATAAGTTTAAAAATTGCTATTTTAAAAATAGCATGGCATGGTGCTGTAAATAAAATAATGATGGAATGTTGATAATTGCTGATACTCATGATAGATATGTGAAAATTTATTATATCATTTTCTCTATTCCTGTATATCATTGAACATTTTTTTAAGGGAGGACATGCATAGGAATGAGATCGATAATGATCAAACCAAATAATCAATAAGGCATTCAAACACAAAGTGTGTGTAATAAGTAAAATTTTAAGAATAAATGCCTAGATAGAATGGGACAGTTTTCAAAATTTGTATTTCCTCAAGCTGTTATAACTCTCACAAATTTCAGCTCACAAATTCAAGAATATCATGTTTTAAAATTCACCATTAAACCTCAACCTCAGATACAGATTTCCTTCTCCAGCATATCCAGATTCTGAAACTTGAGGCATCTTTCTGATCAAAAGACCCTCAAATGATCTGACTAGTCAGTAATCATCTTCTAATTGCTATGGGCTTTCTTTTCTCAGCCTGACATTTCTTTGTATTATATGTGTGTTATCATGCTGGCTATCTTCTGAATGTCATACAGAAAAACTGCCAAGATGAAGCTAAAGATATATTTTCTCTATTTTCTAGCTATGTCTTCTCCCTTTTCCTGTGTTGTCTTACAGTAATTTCTATGTGTAAGGAGTACAAAACTATGCAATTGTTTTCCAGCCAAAACAAATGATTTTTTTTCTTTAAAAAGACCAAGCATATTTCCTGAAATATATATTTCTAGATGCTGGCTCTCCACTGTATTGCAAATACAGTGACTACTATAGTGTTGATATTTAAAATTACCTCTAATAATAATGTTTTTGAAGTATTTCCCCATGTATTTTTGCTGCAAAATGTCAAAATTTTAATATATTAAAGCAAGATTGAATATTTTAAGTATTCTAGCACTTGATAACCGTTTTAATATATGTTTATTAGCAAAGGAACAACTTAAGTTTACCTGGTCAAATGCTTAGCTACAGAGAATTTGTTAATGAATAAGTAAATAAAATTATTATTTATGTAGATATCAGTATGATAATATAAGTGATAAAATAATGTAAAATGCTAATGAAATATGTTTTTATTAGATATGTTTACTTGACAATTTTACAAAATACATGAAATTAATAAGAAGAAAATTAACAGAGGCAACAGAAAAAAGGCAGAGGACAGAAGGAAAGGAAAAATAAAATGGAACCAAAGAATGCATGAGGCTACTGGAAGCTAGGAGCAAGGCCTGGAAACAGATCCTTCTATAAAGATCCTAGTGTCTTGAGGCACCTGGGTGACTCAGTAGGTTAAGCTTCCAACTTTGGCTCAGGTCATGATCTCACAGTTCATGGGTTTCAACCCTCTGTTGAGCTCTGTGCTGACAGCTCAAAGCCTGGAGCCTGCTTCAGATTCTGTGTCGCCCTCTCTCTGTGCCCCTCTCTCTCTCTCAAAAATAAATAAACATTAAAAAAATTTTAAATAAATAAAGACCCTAGTGTCTTTAGAGGGAGTATGTCTTTGCCAAAATTTTAGGATTCTGTTTTCCAGAAACGTGAGACACTAAATATGTATTGTTTAAAGCTGTGTACTTTGTGGTATTTCATTATTGCAGCTCTACCTAGGAAACTAAGAGATGGGGGAAAATTGCATATTTCTTTTGAGTAATTTCAGCTCAGATTTAAAATTTTCTTCCATTAAGAATACAGGTCACACTCAATAATATTATTTGCAATGCCTGAGACTTGCCAATAGAAAACATAGATGTCTTTATATTGTTAGTGTTGTTGGGTTGTTGGAGATACCTCTAGGTAATAGTGATTATCCTCATTTCTTTATTTAGCATAGTTATTAGAACCAAAGCTAAATTTTGTTAGATTAAATAATAAAGAACACTATTAATATGGAATAATAGTATATTAGATATATTAATAGATATATTAATGATATATTAGTAGATATATTAGTATATCATAATTTTGTTAATATGTTAACTATTTCAATGTAATTGGTACTGTCTATAACTATGTAATTTGTGATTCACATTTTAAAAGATTAATCTGAGAAGAGGTTTAGAGATTCAAGCTTGTCACAAAAGTATTCAGAATCTTGTTACAAAGGAAATTCAAAATGATAATAGCTGAGATTTTCTGAAGGAATAAATGACATCAAGCCACAGACTTAAGAATCACAAGAACCCAAGGAATCTGATCTGCAAAAGCACACGTAGACACCTCTTGATTAAATTTCTGATTAAGAGAAACACAAAGAGGTATCTTATAAGCAGAAAGAACAAAGGTAGATTATCTTCAAAAGAACAACCAACTTCTCAATAGTATCAGTGGAAGTCTAAAACCAAGGATCCAGGGCCTTCTGGGTGGTTCAGTTGGTTAAGCATCTAACTCTTAATTTTGGCTTGGGTCATGATCTCAGGGTTGGGAGATTGAGCCCCGCATTGGGCTTTGCACTGGGCATGAAGCCTGCTTAGGATTCTCTCCCTTCCTGTCTCTTTGCCCCTCCCCCACTTGCATGTGCGTGCTCTCTCAAAATAAATAAATAAATAAATAAATAAATAAATAAATAAATAAATAAATAAAATAAAATAAAACCAAAGATCCACCGGAGAGTATCGGAAAAATACATGGTGTTTTTAGAGGGATAAGGATAGTTCCACTTTTCATTAGCCTGGATGGAAATTATATTCATAAGCATTAGGTAGAGTACTCAAAAAAGGCTTACCTAAGTAGGCCTAAATTCAATGACATGCTGCTCCATAAAATAAAGCCTAAAAGAAACAAACATGAAAAAAAAAAAAAAACCCTGAAGAAATAAACTGTTCATAACTAAACTGTTTCCCAGAACCAATCTCCAAAATATTTATAAGAATACAAAAATAACCAGCACCAAACTAAGTAAAACCTTAATGTGTAGCATTCATTCAATAATTGTCATGCATGCAAAGAAGCAAGATAATTTTACCCATTATAAAAATAACTAACGAAAACCACACCAGAAATGGCACAGATACTAGAATTGGTAGAAGAGGATGTTGCAACATTTGTTATAACAATATGACATATGTCAGGAATCTAAAGCAGGGATCAGCAAAAGTTTTATGTCAGGAGCGAGATTGAAACTTTTGTGGACCAAAGTTTCTGTCACATTCACATTTGCTGTTGTAGCATGAAAGCTACTATAGACAATCTATAAATAAATAAATAAATAAATAAATAAATAAATAAATAAGAAGAAAGGAAAGAAAGAAAGAAAGAAAGCTGTGTTCCAACACAACTTTCTTTGAAAAAGAGGCTACAGGTTCTGTTCATTCTATAAACTGTAGTTTCCTGAACTCTGATCTAGAAAAAAAATTGGGTATTTTAAGGTTAATGGAAGATATGAAAAAGACACACACTTTAGAGATAAGAACTAGAATACCTAAGGCATAAAACATACTGTATGAAATTAATACCAGATTAGACATTGCAGAAGAAAATATTAGTGAACTTGTAAACACATCTAAAGCAATTATGTAAAATGAATCACACAAAGGAAAACAAACTGGAAACGACCCCACAGTATTCTGTGACAGTTTTAATAATTTAATATATATGAAATTGGAGTGCTCAAATTTTTTTGAGGGGGCAAACAAACATTATTTGAAGTGCTAATCATTTACAGTTTATCTAAATTTGATGAAAACTGAAAACATACTGATTCCAAGAAATTCTAAGAACTTTAAGCAATAGAAATATAAGCTAAATAAAAGATGAAACTTTAAAGCTCTTGGAAGAAAAGATAAGAGAATGTCTTTGTGACTGAAGAATAGGGCAAAGATCTGTAGACTGAAAGAAAATAGAGTACTTGAAACAAAAAAGAAAATAAATGATTACCTGGACTTCATTAAATTTATAAGTTTCTGTTCCTCAAAAGATACTGTTAAAAATGAGAAATCAGGTCATAGGCTGGGAGATAATGTTCACAATGTATTTGAAAAAAAATATTTAAATTTAGAGTATAAACATATAAATAATAATAAATAAATAATAAAAATGGTTCAGTTAAAATGGAAAAAAAGACTTTAACATGCAGTGTCTACAAGGACCTGTGGATGTACGACAGTGTAAGGTGATATTCAATATTATTAGTCATCAGAAAAAATGCAACTTAAAACTGAAATGAAATACCACAGTGGTTTCCTTTAGACTGGCTAAAATTGAAAACTCTAAATATTAGCATGCAAGGTAAATATATCTGTCATATGTTACAGTTGATAGTGTAAAATGGTACTATCATGTTGCACAGATTGTTTTTATTTTTGTTTTTTATAATGGTGGACCTATGACTTCCTTAAGATAAAACTGACTGTTGCTGATCCACTGCTCAAAATTGATTTTCACAAAGACTAACATAGTAATATCCACTAATATTATATTTATAATTCAATAGATGAAGAGATAAGTAGATAAGCAACCAATTATACAGAAGAATGAATGAACGTATTTTGTCACATTCATACAATGGGATGCTATTTAGCAATAGAACAGAATGAACAATAGAACAGAATGAACAATGAACAACAGAATGAACAATGTGCACTACAACATGTGACAGTATTTAAAAAATTATGCTACATATAAGGCAGATATAAGAATATATATATTATTATTTTATTTATATGTTGATGCAGAACAGATAAAATGGATCTATGGGGAAAAATTCAAAATAGTGAATACTTCTGGGTGGTGTAGGGAATATTATGAAAAATTTACAAAACAACTTTCTGTATCTTGGTGGTTGTTTTGATTACACAGCTACATACATACATTTGTCAACACTCATTAAGTTATACAAATGAGAGCTCTGCGCTTTACTGAATATATATTTATCTCAGTAAAAATTAAATTAATATAAAACACGAAATAAAATGCCAATCTCATTTTAAAATTTAGGTTAAAAAAACAAATGAGTTTTGGTAAATTGTACCTATCTATATGTAAGATGAATAATTACTATCGAGTTGATCTTTATTCCAGGAATAGAAGTTTTATTTAGTATTTGGAAATAAATCAACTTGATTCACTTTGTAAATGATAAAAGGGATGGCCATTTTTCTAAAACAAGAAAACCATTCTATGAAATTAAGGGCTGGGGCGCCTGGGTGGCGCAGTCGGTTAAGCGTCCGACTTCAGCCAGGTCACGATCTCGCAGTCCGCGAGCTCGAGCCCCGCGTCGGGCTCTGGGCTGACGGCTCAGAGCCTGGAGCCTGCTTCCGATTCTGTGTCTCCCTCTCTCTCTGCCCCTCCCCCGTTCATGCTCTGTCTCTCTCTGTCCCAAAAAAAAAAAAAAAAAGAAATTAAGGGCTATTTGGGATAAAAGCCCTTAGAAAATCTGTAGTAGAGGATATTTGTTAATCTGGTGAAAGGGGCAACTATAAGAAATCATAGTTAATTTTCAAATTAAAATGTTGATGGTTGAGATAGGGAACAAGATACAGAGTATCTACTGTCACTACTTACATTTAACACTGTACAGTTCATAGCCAGTGCAATAAAGCAAGACAAGTATGTAATGACAGTTAGTAAATAGAAAAGAAGAATAGACCTGACATCATTCCTAGATGATATATGGCTGTGAATTTGGAAAAGTACAAAAGAGTCTTCAGATAAACTACTAAGTTGATTATACAGGTTGCCACATTAAGTTTTACTTCTATATACAGAAAACAATCTCATATTTTAATTATAAAAGGTTATAATTAAAATAAGAATAAGTGTAACAAAACATACACAGTAAAACCTTGGTTTGAGAGGAGTTATGATGGCAGAGCAGCCTGGAGACACTGAGCCTCTCTCGTCCCTGAAATGCAGACAGATCAGTACCAAACCATTTTGAACACCTAGGAAATTGACCTGAGGATTAACACAACAATCTGTATAACTTGAGCCACAGAACTCAACAGATACACTGTGCGGAGAGGTGAACTGGGGGAGAGAAAAGCTGTGGAGGGTAAGGAGCTGCTTTTGAGGAGAGAGGACAGAGAAAGGGAAAGGGGGACGGTGTGGTGCACTGAGATTGTGCAAGAAAAGCACTCCCCCGTGTAAACACTCCCCAAGTGAAAACACTCTCAGGGAACTAAATAAAAAAAATCTATTCCCCAAAACCATTGATGGGAAGAAGGGAGAGGGTTTCAATACTAACAGAATTCTATAAATAGTGGAGCACAGGGTCTGAAGTTTTGGAACTCATTGCCTGGCAGTGCTCTGATGAGGAATTAGGGCAAATCCGTAGGAGCAGGCAAGCAGGGTCTAAGGGGTATGTGTGCTACATGGGGAGAAGCGGTTCCCCTGCTTGGAGTGCACTTAGTAGAGGCGATATGGCCTCCCCGCAAGAAAAAGTCCCAGCAGACCCTGGAGAGCAGCCACGTTTGCTGGTATTGGGACAAAGAAGCCAGAGTGTGATGAAACCTGGCGTCAGCTGTGTGCTGTGGTTTTCCACAATCTCTGAACTTCTGCAGCTGTGCGATCCCATGAAGATTTTCTGGGGAAGGCTGGCACCTGGCCATTGCTCACTGATAACTGTCCCCTAGAGAGTTGGCGCGCATCCAAGCAGCAGAGGTCGCTGAAATGTGGGGTTTTGAAACACAAACATATCTGAGATAAAACTCTGGAGGAAGGTGCTGCCTGGCAGGCACACAGCTTGGACACCGACAGGGTTAGGGGTGGGGAGTAGATGGAAGCCTGAGACAAATGAGAGGGGCTTAATGGAGGGTCAATGAGCACGAAGTTCCTGTGCCAGGGACTAGGGAGCTGAGTGAAGCTATTTATGCCTATCCTGAGCACTTGCATCCATGTCCCACTGATCCACTCCAGTAAGCTAAGTAGCACCACCTAGTGGAGAATGGAGCCATTACACCAAGCCTTGCCCACCTGCACCCTCCAAGCACATTCCCTAGAAGACCAGCACAAGTCACTCCACCTGCTTAGTGTACAGACTACAGAATGTTTCATAGTTTCATTTCCAGGGGAAACTAGATACAACTTAATTCAGGTTTCATTCTGCTTGCTGGTTCATTTATATGTTCGTTTTCTTCTGTTTTTGCTTAAATTGTTTCCTTTTTTCTTTTTTTTTCTTCCTCATTCTTGGATACAGAAAGAAAAAATTTTATTTTATTTTTTTACTCTAGTTTTTTATTTTTTAAAGTTTGTTATTGCACATTATTTCATTTTTTATTTTATTATATGAAATGTTTTTTTTTTAATTTTTAAATTTTTTTCTTACATTTTTTTTCTTTCCCTTTTTTCTCTATTCTATCAAGCTCTTTCAACAAGCAGACCAAAACACACCTAGGATCTAGCTTCCTTTATTTGCGTTTATTGTGTTCAGTACTCCCTCTAAATGTCAATGGATTAAACAATCAAAGAAGATAAGGTATCAGAATGGATAAGAAAACAAGACCCATTCATATGTTGCTTAGAAGAGACTCATTTTAGGCCTAAAGGCACCTGAAGATTGAAGTGAGGGGATGGGCAGCCATCTACCACTGCTAATGGTTGTCGAAAGAAAGCGGGTGTAGCCATACTTGTATCAGACAAACTAGATTTTAAAATAAAGATTGTAACAAGAGATGAAGAAGGGCATTATATTATAATTAAGGGGTCTATCCACCAAGAAGATCTAACAATTGTAAATATTTATTCCCCCAACATGGAAGAACCCCAATAGATAAATCAATTAATCACAAACATAAAGAAATTCATTGATAATAATACCATAATGGTAGGGGACTTCAACACCCCACTTATAGCAATGGACAGATCATCTAAACAGAAAATCAACAAGGAAAGAATGGCTATCAATGACACACTGGACCAGATGGACTTAACAGATATATTCAGAACATTTCATTCTTCTCCAGTGCACATGAATCATTCTCCAGAATTGATCAGATATTGGGTCACAAACCCAGTGGTTTGTGGTTTTCAGACCACAATGCTATGAAACTCGAAATCAACCACAAGAAAAAATTTGGAAAGACCATGAATACTTGGAGATTAAAGAGCATCCTATTAAAGAATGAATGGGTTAACTGAGAAATTAAAGGAAAATTAAAAAGTACATGGAAGCCAATGAAAATGAAAACACGACAGCCCAAAACCTCTGGGATGCAGCAAAGGTAGTCATAAGAGGCAAATATATAGCAAATCCAAGCCTTCCTAAAGAAGGGAGAAAGGTCTTAAATATGCCACGTAATCTTACACCTAAAAGAGCTGGAAAAAGAACAGTTAATAAAGTCCCAAACCAGCAGAAGAATGGAAATAGTAAAGATTAGAGCAGAAATAAATGATATTGAAGTTAAAAACAACAACAGCAACAACAACAACAACAACAACAACAACAACAAAACCCAGTAGAACACATCAATGAAACCAGGAGCTGATTCTTTGAAAGAATTAACAAAACTGATAAACCCCTAGCCAATTTGATCAAAAAGAAAAAGGAAAGGATCGAGCAAATAACAAACGAAAGAGAAATCACAACCAATACCACAGAAATACAAATGATAAGAGAATATTATGAGCAATTATATGCCAACAAATTGGGCAATCTGGAAGAAATGGGCAAATTCCTAGAAATGTATAAACTACCAAAACTGAAACAGTAAGAAGTAGAAAATTTGACCATAACCAGTAAAGAAATTGAATCCGTAGTCAAAAATCTCCCAGCACACAAGAGTCTAGGGCCGGATGGTTTTCTAGGGGAATTCTATCAAACGTTTAAAGAAGAGTTAATACCCATTCTGTTGAAGCTGCTTCAAAAAAAAAAGAAATGGAAGGAAACCTTTCAAACTCATTCTATGAGGCCAGCATTACCTTGATTGCAAAAGCCAGACAAAGATCCCACTAAAAAGGAGAAATACAGACCAGTTTCCCTGATGAACATGTATGCAAAAATTCTCAACAAGATACTAGTAAATTGGATCCAACAACACATTAAAAGAATTATTCACTGGGGCGCCTGGGCATCTGACTTCGGCTCAGGTCATGATCTTGCGGTCTGTGAGTTCGAGCCCCGCATTGGGCTCTGTGCTGACAGCTCACAGCCTGGAGCCTGTTTCGGATTCTGTGTCTCCCACTCTCTCTGACCCTCCCCCGTTCATGGTCTGTCTCTGTCTCAAAAATAAATAAACATTTAAAAAAAATTTAAAAAAAGAATTATTTACCATGATCAAGTGAGATTTATTCCTGGGATGCAGGGCTGGTTCAATATCCACAAATCAACCAATGTGATATGTCACATTAATAAAAGAAAGGACAAGAACCACATGATCCTCTCAATAGATGCTGAAAAAGCATTTGACAAAATACAGCATCCTTTCTTGATAAAAATTCTCAAGAAAGTAGGGATAGTAGGATCATCTCTGAAGATCATAAAGGCCATCCACCGCTAATATCATCCTCAGTGGGGAAAAACTGAGAATTTTCCCCCTAAGGTCAGGAACATGACAGGGATGTATACTCTCACCACTGTTTTCAACATAGTGTTGCAAGTCCTAGCCTCAGCAATCAAAAAACAACACAAAGAAATAAAAGACATCCAAATTGGCAGAGAGGAAATCAAATGTTCACCCTTCAGAGACAACACAATATTCTATGTGGAAAACCCAAAGACTCCACCAAAAAACTGTTAGAAGTGATAACGTGAATTCAGCCAAGTCACAGGATATAAAAACAACGCACAGAAATTGGTTGCATTTCTATTCACAAGTAAGGAAGCAACAGAAAGAGAAATCAGGGACTTAATCCCATTTACAATTGCGCCAAAACCCATAAAATAACTAGGAATGAACCTAACCAAAGAGGTCATAAATCTATACACTGAAAACTATGGAAAACTTAGGAAAGAAATTGAAGAGGACACAAAAAAATAGATAAACATTCCATGTTCATGGATTGGAAGAACAAATATTGTTAAAATGTCGATACTACCCAAAGAAATCTACATATTCAGTGCAATCCCTATCAAAATAACACCAGCGTCCTTCACAGAGCTAGAATAAACAATGCTAAAATTTATATGGAACCAGAAAAGACTCCAAATAGCCAAAGCAATCCTGAAAGAGCCCTGCATCGGGCTCTGCACTGACAGTGTGGAGTCTGCTAGGGATTCTCTATCTCCCCCTCTCTCTTTCTGCTCCTCCCCTGCTTATGCTCTCTCTCTCTCTCTCTCTCAAAATAAATAAACATTAAAAAAAAAAAGAGGATTGTTGATGAAAATGTGAAAGTAAATCAATATACCTTGTAGAAGATAATATAGGGCAGTATCTCTGTGAGGTCAGGAAAATCTGTCTTTCTTTCTTTTTATTTATTTTTTTACTGTTTATTTATTTTTGAGAGAGTGGGTGAGAGAACATGAGCGGGGGAGGAGCAGAGAGAGGGGGAGACAGAGGATCGGAAGCGGAACTGGGCTCTGCACTGACAGCAGGGAACCCCATGTGAGACCTATGCAAGCCCCATGTGAGCCCCACCAACCGTGAGATCATGACCTGAGCCGAAGTTGAACGCTCAACCACCTGAGCAACCTAGGAGCCCCAGGAAGATTTCTTAAACAGGACCCAAAATGCACATTCTAAAACCAAATACAAAAAGGAACTAATGAAATTAACTATAAATCAAATTTATAACATAACAATAGCAAGATAAAAATAATTTCCTCAAATAAACTTTGAAGGTTGTATCCTAACTATATATCATAGGATTTTCTTGAAAACAGAAATGTGAATATAAATTGTCTTTAATAATTTAAACAGAACATATAAAAGTCAACAGTTTTAATATTGTCTTAATTTTTCTGCTAAATCATAATTAGAAATTTTCTTTCAGGGGCCCCTGGGTGGCTCAGTTAAGTGTCAGCCTCTTGATTTAAGCTCAGGTCATGATCTCGAGGTTTGTGGATTTGAGCCACACGTCCATGTGGAGCCTGCTTGGGATTCTCTCTCTCTCCCCCTCTCTCTTCCCCTTTCCCCACTTCTCTCTCAAAATAAATAAACTTAAAAACACAAAAAAGAAATTTTCTTCTAGAAGAACGCATGCAGAAATACTACTACTCTGGAATTTTCATGTAATATTTTAGTTCATTCATGTTTTTAACAAATACCTAAAAATGCAAACCAGATATTAAGATTATAGTTACTCAAGTAATAAACAGAAATCATGGGAAGGCAGTGTATCCATTTTATTTTGCCACAGTAAAGTCCCACTGTGAACTACAAAATCTCAGTCACATTAATTCATTTGGTTTATGAGTTTGTGGGTTAGCATCGGTCATCTGGACATGGCTAAATGTCTGTGATTCAAGGGATGGATCTGGGTGGGCTTTCTCTAGAGGAAGTTTGGGCACATGTGTTCTCTGCATGTGTTGTATGTGTGTTCATTCTGTGGTTCTAGCTGAGGAGCAGAAACTATCCAGAGAAGGTCTTATCAGAAACATGTCAGAATTGCATGGGTCATAGCCCAGTTGCACACACATTTTTAGTACCTGATAACATCCCATTGGCCACAGCAAGTCACGTGGTTGAAGTCAAAGACAAGGTGTGGAAAGCATATACCACCCACTTAGTGGGAGGGACATCAAAATCACATAAAAGATATAAAGGGATGATTAAAGAATTGAGGCAATCTAGGCAATCTACTTTAGGCAATTTGACCACATAATATTACGCACATAATTGTAACACCAACCACTGTATGGCAGCATGACTCCAGTGTTCGTGTAGCCAAACTTATATTTAAGTGTTTTTAGGAATAAGGATTTATTAGCCAATGAATTAGGGCACTAGTTGTACTTAAAAAAAATTATAATGTAGTTTGACAAAAATTTATCCTGTGAGAACCCATGGAAAATTGTATGTGCAGTATTTTTTATGAAGTTTTTAATTTTTTTAAGTTATTTATTTACTTTGAAAGACAGACAGTGCAAGTGGGGGAGGGACAGAGAGAGAGAAGGGAGAAGAGAGAGAATGCCAAGCAGGTTCTGCACTGTCAGCTCCAGTGCCCAATGAGCGGCTCAAACTCACGAACCCTGAGATCATGACCTAAGCCGAAATCAAGAGTTGGATGCCTAACCGACTGAGCCACCTGGGCGCTCCTTACAATTATGTTTAAAACTAACTGTTTAATATTTGGCAATGGCCACTCTAATGTATCCATTTCCTTTTCAGCTATCTTTGGTGACTCACAATATCTCTCTTAAGCTATCACATGATTTTACTTCAAAACCAGATAATAATCTGATTGTCTTCACAATTCCTTTTTTAGGTGTAATTTTTTTTTTCATCCAACCTATTTCTATCACCACTGACTAAAAACCAGCACAAATATTAAATATTTACCAAGATCATAAAATAATCAAGACAATCAAATTGGCATATGGCCATTGAAGGAATGCCAAGCATCTCAGTAGTCTTTTCTTAGAGCTTTTGAAACAGATTAAATATCCAATAGATCTGGGGCTGCTGTGTTTTTTGTTTTTGTTTTTTTTTTTTTAAATATAATCTTGCCTGAAGGCTGGAGAATGGATTAGATGAGGTACATGGCTACAGTGGTTCATGACAATACAGTGATGGATGAGAACTGATAGTTTGCAACTTTTTTTTTAATTATCATAAAAAAAAATAACTGGAAGTCACTGTCTAGCATGGCTGCCAAGCCAGTAAAAGCAGCAGGCAAAACATTAACGAAAACAGATGACAAATTCCCTGTGGAAATGCGCTTGCTTGGCAGCTACTCTAGGTAATGTTGATGAACAGGCAAAGTGGGAATAGGAGTCTGCGGGAGGGATGCACGTGAGTGGATTCCCTTACTTACTGTCATCTGATAGGCGTCTCTTCAGTCATATTATAGTTTAGACATACATTATATCATAAAAAATCATAAAATAATAGCAAACTACTGTTATTTAGATAAAACTTACTCAAAACATTTAGTTATTTGTTTTTACTTAGAAGCAGGTTTAAAAAAATTTTTTTAATGTTTTTGTTTAGTTTTGAGACAGAGAGCATGAGCACGGGAGGGGCAGAGAGAGAAGGAGACACAGAATCCAAAGCAGGCTCTAGGCTCTGAGCTGTCAGCACAGAGCCTGACGCAGGACTCAAACTCAGACTGTGAAATCATGACCTGATCAGAAGTCGGATGCTTAACCGACTGAGCCACCCAGGCACCCCTAGAAAAAAGCAGGTTTAAATAATTCGTTTGCCTCTCCTTCCCTCTAGGCTGTGTCATTTCCATCGTTACCACATTCTGTTAAATGTCATTGACTGACAATAAAAGAACATGGTATGTTATGTTACATTCAAAACAACTTTGTCATTAGGAATGAAGATAGTTAAAATAGACAATTACTGCATAGACAAATACTTCTCACCCCATTACTTTAAAAATAAAAATTTTAAATTAACACATTCTAGTTTTGGTTAATCATTAGATATATTAATAGTCCTTCAGAAATAAAGTAAGCATCCTATAAATATATTGTGACAATTGTCATTTACATACCAAGTACATTCAAAATTTAAGTGAATTTGACTTTAGGCAAGGTACTGTGCTGCAGTTCCTTCTTTCATAAAAGTCGCTAGTAGTTATGTATCTCAGACATTTGTGGTGAGAAGTAAAGGACACAATATATGAAAACCACTGGCATGAAGTATGTATTCAGTATTTATTTTTAAATGCTGTTATTAGTACAATTATTATTATATATATTATTACATACCGTAATAAGTATCATGTCCCTTTTTTAGATTCAGAATTTTATAATTATAGTAATCAAATTTCACAATGGATTAATCAATACTGGGTAGTAGCTACTTCTATGGAACACATCTAAATCAGGAAATAAGATTAATGATTATGCCTTTTAAAGAAATGTTTTTATATGTGCCACCTGCCCTGACAAATTTCAGTAAAGCTATGGAACATACAGACACACTTTTGCTATTTTGTATATTTTTACAGTTTATTTTAGTCTTTATCTTGTTAGTAATCTTTAGTATTCTTTTGGTATTTCTCATCTCTCTACCAGTTGTAAGTACATAAAGGAAATCATGGAGTTGGAGGAGCTTTATACCCCCTGAAAAATATGATTCTTTGAGATGTCAGATTGGGACGATAGAGAAGTGGGAAGATACTAAATGTGTATTTATTATCTTATAGTTATGTAGGTCAGAAGTCTAAAATGGATCATCAGGACTGTATTCTTTGTGGAAGCTCTAGGGGAGAATCTCTTCCCGATCTTTCCCAGCTTCTAGAGGCCCTCTACATTTCTTGGTTCATGTTCCCTTCCTCATTTTTTAAAGCTGGCACCATAGCATCTTCTCTCATCTCTGATGTTAGCTTCCACCCTTACATTTTCTTTCTTTGACTCTGATTCTCCTGCCTTCCTCTTACAATAACTGTTGTGATTACATTGGACCTATGCAGATCACCCAGTATTATCTTCCTATCTCAAGATGCTTAATTTGACTATATCTACAAAGTCTTTTTAACATGGAAGGTGACATATTCCCAAGTTCTGGGATCTAAGATATGGACATCTTTGGGAGTATTATTCGTGTTATCACAGTGTTACATACTTTATGGGCCACCATAGAAAGCAAAAACTTAAAAATAAAAACACTTAAAATGTTCTCTTTATTCAAGCTCAGACTTAGTGAGGACAGTCTGGAGAATAAACTCTGAGTAAAGCCGTTTCTATTTAGAGAGAAAGAAAGGGATGAAGGGAAAGAAAGAAATATTAAAAATCTCTGCTGTGCAAAAACAGTAGCAAGACAAATTGAGAAAAACTGTAATATGTGGAGAATATTTGAGAATTTGAGCAATTTTCTGAGAGCTTGCTGTAGATATTTAATTTAGAGAATGTGGGCAATATTAGAGAACTTGCTATGGCACATTTACTTTTACTGTTAACTGCTATTTTTCCTTGCATAAACTATACTTGCAAATATGACAATATAAAGGCCTAGTACCTTTATTTTATAGAGAGCTTGCCGTTTCCAATATGAGCAATTTGAAGACCTAGAGTGGATTAGTTAATGCTTTAACTCCCTTGGGTCATATACCATCATCCCAGTGCAGCACATCAAGATAGAACATGAAAATGATGCACCAGGAGTACACACACACACACACACACACACACACACACACAAAACTAGCCACAAGTTTTCATGTGCAAAAAGAAATGTATAGCTAAAACAAAGTTTTATGAAGGGGCCATTATTGAACATAATGACTTATATTGCCAATCTAAAACTAAATGTCCAATGTAAATATGGCAATACAATTCTATTTTCTGAAATTGATATTTTCAAGTGAATGGTATTCACTAAGAGTTTTTAAATGGTGAAGACAATCCAGTGTCATATGGAGATTAAAAGAGGGCCAAATACTGTTCTCTGATAGAATATTATGACAAAAGAAATGACTTTGTTAATGAGAATACATTGTCTTATTTTCTATAAAAATAACTGAAATTTGACATCAGTTATGTGCCAAACTATATTAGAACAAAATTAAACACAACGCAGGAAATTACAATCATGTAAAAGCAAAATATTGTACCCCCAGATCAGTAGATGCTCCACATGTTTGAGAAAAAGTGATCACATGAAGTGATTTACTTGTATTTGTTCTTTTCAAGAAACTGCTTAATTTTACACTATTGAGCATATTCATGAATAAGATAAACTTTTAAAAATGTTTTTATCATTATGTCATTATGCTCATATCCTGCCCCCAAAACCAAACAAATGTGGCTCAGTAATCATTGGATATACTTAGGACCATGGATTTCATGAAGAGCTTAGACACCTAGTTTTTCCCTACGTCTAATTTGTCATCTGAAACAAAGTTTGGTCTCATAAATTAGAGAAGACACATTATGAAATAAGTCATTTCACTAGACGATCCTGAAAGGTCATTATATAAAAACCTCATATATGTAATATTTCTCTTTCCAGAGCATTCACATCATAATATACCAAATAATTGATGAATATAATATAATAAAACAGGTGACACCAAAACCTACTAAAGTAATAGCTAAAATGAATATACTAAATTTTTATGGTGGTATAGTTGATATAACATTATATTAACTTCAATTATTCAGTGTGATGATTCAATATTTGTATATTTTGCAAAATGATCACCACAGTAATTAACATCCCCCCAGTTATCATCCATCACAATACAGTTACACAATTTTTTCTTGTGATGAGAACTTTCAAGATTTGCTCTGCTAGCTACTCTCAAACATGCAATACAGTATTATAGTCACCCTGCTGTACATTGTGTACCCATGACTTATTACCTGGTAATTTTGTACCTTTTGACTCACTTCACCCATTTCACCTACCTCCTACCCCCTGCTTCAAACAACCAACCACCAACCTGTTTTCTATATTTATATCCAAATTAATATTTAACAGCATATCAAGTGCTTTGTGTATACAGATGGATTCATGATCAAAGGTACTGCTTTCTTTTGATCAACACAAGCAACCCTCAGTCATGTAATTTCCCAGAGATACACGTAAGAGAAAGTAGTAATGTTTGTACACTCAGTGTTCCTTTTACATTTTTGGCATTTCTTAAGGGCTTCAGATATATTAACTCATGTAATCCCCATAACAAACCTATAAGGTAAGTATATCACTATCCCCATTTTGCATTTGAGAAAAATAGTCAATAGAGGATAAGTAACTTGCTCAAAATCGTGTAAGTGGTTGAAGTTAGTCGGCTTCCAGGACCCATGCAGTTAGCTATCATTCTACATAGCCTATCCATTATAGTACACATATGCATAGATGAAAAACAGTAAGGAAGTTTTTATTGTTTACTTATGAATATTGTCATTATATTCAATAGCAGTTACTTTGCGATCAAAGTTAAGAATATATGAAAATATAAAAATTACCTAATGTCAATGCTGCGTTTACCAATGTTATCTGAATAGGGAGGCTGTAGTGAATTTTCTAGTCAGACATATTGCTTATTGTATCATGTATTTCTCTTTTCTATTCCTGCTTTTCCAATCTTGGATTCTGTCAGGTCAGTTGTGGAATTTAAACAATTTCAAGGTATGGTGAACCATGAACTAAATTTCCATAAATATTCTAGATGGAAGACAGGTAAAATAAAGATGTCTCTAAAACTGAGTGCATGTGAACATACTCATTTTAAAACCCTCTCTCTGTAACTATGCTTCCTTTTGGGTATAAACCATATCTTAGTTATTAGGCTATCATAGCATAGTATTTTCATCAGTTGTTGCTAACAGTATACCACATAATAATAAGCACTGTGATAGGAATAAAAATGATAGTTCTGAGGTGTACCTAGATATGGGCTTCTAATTTTTTTTTTTTTTTACCATAAATCATATTCTATTTTCCTCCCTTCTCTTCAGTGGTGAAAGGAAATACAATTCCTTTTCTAATACTCTAAGCAGAAGCCTCCCTCTCTACAGACATCTGAGATGTATGTACTGAAATGATTTAACATTCTCGGATTACCCATGATGAAAAAAAAAAACCACTTCCTATGAAAAAAAAATCATTCTTACTATGAGTTTATTCACACTGTGGATTGGAAAGAGTTATTCCAAGATGTGACACATATGCTTTGCAATCAGTTTACATTTAAGGAAAAAATGCTTTATTTATAACATATTTGTAGGTACCATTAAGAGGGAACCATCAATTTTAAAGGTTGAAATGGCTTCTTTAAATATCTAGCATACATTGTGATATCCTTCCTGTGAATGATGCCTCATATAACATGTAAGATTTTGTGTAACCGTTAGAGTAGATATAAAATACTTCTCACTTTCCTCTAAAACCTTGAATTTATTTACAAAGCTCTATTACATCCTGTTGACTTGAGGAAGTGAATTAAAGTGTTTACTAATGCCATTAATGAAAATGAGGTCGTGATAAATGGAGATGCTTGTGACATGGATCATTGTGCTAATGATCAATATCCATAGGTTTGTAGAAGTTATAGCTCTTACAAAAGAAAATTAGCTAATGCCGATTACAATTTATCAAGGTGCCATTGTTAGCTAGTGTGCTGTAAATGCATTAATAATAGCTTACAACAGGTTTGAATGTAAAAAGGTCCAAATAGCCAATTTTGCAAATGGTATGCTAAATTTGAATTTAAAGTTGTATGCAAATAACAGACATGTGAAATAGGAGTTTGAGATGAATAGGTAATATGTTTTTTCTTTCTGTTAGTCAGCTGACACCAGTTTTTTCAGACTGATTTTGTCAGATAAAGTCAATTCTGTAAGTTTGGGACTTATCCAGAGATAAATATATACTAATAATTAAGATTAGACATTTATAAAGAAGAAACCTGATGTTAAATATGTTTTCCGATGGAATTCCTTAGAAATCAAGATTTTGAGTCATTGCTTTATGAGACAAGGCATAAAAATCTGTAAAATCTTGAAATATTATCAGAAAGTCCACTTAAAAATGTTCTAAATAAGCCTATATAATATTCCTTAAAATGGATAAAAAAAATCGTAAGTTCAATGACAGTTCAGGTAATTGGATTTATTGATGGATATACTCCTATGTCCCTTGCTTGGTTCCCAATGTTTCCATAATATATACAACCAATTCCCTAGGTTAGAGTGAGTCTATTTTAATACTCAAGTTGATTTCTGTTTTCTAGTTATACCCCGAGTTCCTGTCAAGTTCTGCTTTCAGAAATAGTCCCAGAGAGCAGTACTCATGCTGTGATTCCTTTTTTTAAAAACATTTTTGAAGTATTTTTTATTATATTTATTTATTTATTCATCATGTTAAATTACTCTTTAATCTCCATTTGTTATTTCACCCATGCCTCCACTGACCTCCCCTCTGGTAGCCATCAATTTGTTGTCTATAGTGAAGAGTCTGTTTCTTGGTTTGTTTCTCTCTCTCTTCTTTCCTTCTTTGCTTTTTTTTTTGTCTTAAATTCCACATATGAGTGAAATCGTATGGTATTTCTCTTCCTCTGACTGACTTATTTCACTCAGTGTTATACTCTCTAGTTCTATCCATGTTGTTGCAAATGGCAAGATTTCATTCTTTTTTAATGGCTGAATAATATTCCATTGTTTATATATATCACATCTTCTTTATCCATGTATCAGTGAATACTTGGGCTGCTTCCATAGTTTGGCTACTATAAATAATGCTGCAATAAACATAGGCATGCATGTATCTCTTGAAATTAGTTTTGAATTTGGAGGGGTAAATACCAAGTACTGTGATTCCTGGATCATAAGTTAGTTCTGTTTCTAATTTTTAAAGGAATGTCCACACGGTTTTCCACAATGGCTGCACCAGTTTGCAATTCTACCAGCAGTACAAGAGGTTTTCTTCTTCTCCACAACCTAACCAACACTTGTTGTTTCTTTTGTTGTTGATTTCAGCCATTCTGACAGGTGATAGCTCATTGTAATTTTGATTTGCTGTTGATGACTGATGTTGAGCATCTTTTCATGTGTCTGTTGGCCATCTGTATGTCTTTGGGAAATGTCTGTTTATGTCTTCTGCCCATTTTTAAATCAGGTTATTTGGTTTTTGGGTGTTGAGTTGTATCAACTGTTTATATATTTTGGATACTAGCCCTTTGTTAGATATGTCATTTGCACATATCTTCTCCCATTCGATAGGTTGCCTTCTAGTTTTGTTGGTTGTTTCCTTCACTGTGCAGAAACTTTTTATTTTGATGTAGTCACAAGAGCTTATTTTTGCATTTATTTCCCTTGCCTCAGTAGACATACCTAGAAAAATGTTGCCATGGCTGATGTCAGAGAAATTACTGTGTTCTCTTCTAGGATTTTTGTGGTTTCAAGTCTCAAATGTAAGTCTTTAATTCATTTTGAGTTTATTTTTGTGTATATAAGAAAGTGGTCCAGTTTCATTCTTTTGAATGTAGGTGTCCAGTTTTCCTAACACCATCTGTTGAAGAGATGTCTTTTTCCCATTGCATATTCATTCCTTCTTTGTTGAATATTAATTGTCCGTATAACTGTGGTTTTATTTCTGGGTTTTCTATTCTATTTCATTGACATATGTCTATTTTTATGCAAGTCCCATGCTATTTTTATACTACCACTTTGTGATATAACTTGAAATCTAAAATTGTGATACCTCCAGTTTTGTTTTTCTTTTTCAAGATTGCTTTGGCTATTCAAGGTCTCATGCTGGGATTCTTGTGTTGGGTTGTTCACAATGTGTAAAAAACACAATGATAACCTCCTTATAAGTAAAAAAAAAAAAAGACATCAGCTTCTGTCACAGTCTTCCATGGTACTTATTCCTGCTGTGTTTTTCACCATTGTTCTATCTACACATGTTATCGTGAGATGTACTTTGACAGGCTGACAGAGAAAGATAGGAAGCCTGGTTTACAACAGGTGTACATGATATGTTAGAATCAGGCAGAAGAGAAATACTGCTGTAGTTCAGATCCATTAAGAATGTGGTTCTGAAGGAAGGAAAATCTTTTAATGGGTAAGACTTCAGGCAATATACCTGATTGTGGAAGAGAAGTATGTAGATAGACATATACTGATTAACTGACAGAGGTTTGACATGTGCATCAGAACTTGAGAAAAACAAGACTGGTAGAAAGCCAGTGACAGGGATTTGCTTCGGCATCACTTAAAATATGCCCTGATGGCTTTTCTTCATAAACCAGGGCTGGTGGTAGTAGAGGCTATGACATACCTAGGCTCACTGAAAGTAATGAGAATAATAGAACTTGGAATCTTTAGAGGCCAGGGAACAGTGCTTAATTAATGGAAGCTTTGTGGGCACCATTATGTAGAGAAAGAAAGGATCAGGGTGCCAGCCAATGGGGCAGACTCACAGAAAGTTGTGAAAATGATTGATGGAACACAGTAGTCAAGGGAAAAAAAGATATGACCATCCAACAAGAGTACACCTAATCTTATACTGTAGGAAGATATCAGTGATGGGATTTCAGGAGCCTGAGGGGAGTTACTCCAATAAAATATCACTCTCTTTCCCATTTTCCTTTCCTAAGATACTTTTCACATTGGGAACTCACTGAATGAAGAGGAAGCCTTTTCTCCAGGGAAAAGGAACCTGTAATACCTCAGTAATTATAAATGGTAATGATTTCCTCAGCTTTTCCCCAAAGATCTCTGTGGCCATTAACTTGGGTAACTGTACACTGGGGAAGGAGAAATACCCAAACATTTCAGGGACCTCTACGTACAGGGTCCGAGTTGAAACCCAGAGAACCAAAGTGTCATCATGGCTACCTATTATAATGGAAGCATGTGAGTTTCAGTTACAGATTGAATCCTGGCCTATGTTAAGCTTATTATAAAGCTTCCAAAAGATACATACACTCGTGTGTTAGTATTGATGCAATCCCAGAATGTATATTTGTTTTTGATACACTTGGTACCTAAGTTGTGGAGATGAGCTATCATGCTTGGGAAGACGAAGGGGGAACCTCTAAAACTATCCCTCTTCCCCAGCCAAGGTAATAAATCAAAAATAATATTGTAGGGAGGAGCATGGAGGAGATTAGATCTTTCTTTCCTGAAAGATCTAAAGATGCAGGGAAAATAGTCCCCATCAGGCCTCCATTTTTTTCTCCATTTAATACATCATTATGGCCACTGCAGAAGTCATATAGATCTTGGAGGATGAAAGTAGACTCCTACATACTCTATCAAGTAGTAGCCTTAACTGCAACTGCCATTCCAGATGTGATATCTTTGTTAGAGCAATTTGACATTGCATTTGGCAGATGTACTGAGGAATGCATTCTTTTCTACTCTGATCAGAAAAGACAATCAGAAACAGTTCATATTGCAGACAACAATATAGGTTTAATATTTTGCAATACCTTTCAGGTATTGACTTCCTTGCCCTCTGTCATAGTATATTTCAAAGAGATCTAGTTCAGAGGTCAGCAAACTTTGGCCTGCCAGTTCTTTTTGTAGCATATGTGTGTGAAGAGTAGTTTTTACATTTTCAAATGTAATGTACATTTTTAAAAACGCTGTCAGCTTTTGAGTGAGAACAGTTGCTCATTTTTCCCTGTTTGTCTACAAAGTCTAAAATATTTACTCACTGGCTCTTTACAGAGAATTCTGGCCAACCCCTGATCTAAGCTATCTTATCCTGCAGAGTAAGGATCAGTGACATCTAAGATATGCTAATTGAATCAGATGGATAAGACTTTATACTTTACAGAAAAGTAACATTAAAAAGTATACAAAAAGTAACCATTGTAAAACTCTATGTAGGGCAAAGTTAACTAAGATAATATTTTTTCATCTTGGTTTCAAAGTTTTATTTACTGAAGAGGTAGATGCTAACTTTTCTAATAATACTAGGTCTGGTTTGCAAACTTGTATCTTTGAAAGCTTCTGAAAGTATTGTGGCCAAACATATTCTGGAAAAATGATGTATTCCCCTGTTTAGAAGTTTTAATAGTGTTTTGTTTGTTCTTATCCCAATTTTAAGATTTTTAACCCATTTTTGTCTTTTTCACTTTTCCCAAAACATTTACATTTTAGTTTCCATTTCTTTTGTGAGAACTTGATTCTCCAATTGTGTTATTTTGCTTAGCGGAGGGGCACTATAATTGATGCAACCAAATTTTTAAATTTTCATTTTAGCGTAAGCATATACAAGCCATCTTATTTTCTTCTTCTTTTAAAAAATATTTATTTATTTATTTATTTTGAAAGAGAGAGAGAGATGGTGAGAGAGAATCCCCAGTAGGCTCCATGCTGTCAGTGCAGAGTCTAATGTGGGACTTGATCCCAGGAGCAGTGACATCATGACCTGAGCCAAAATCCAGACTTGGATGCTTAAATGACTGAGTCACCCAGGTGACCTCTTTTCTTAAGTACCTTTCATTATTATTTTCTTATTGTCTTAAAATTTTCCAGACCTTATTATTATTTTTACAAGTTGTAATATAGAGGAGGGTTTGGCAGAAATTTTTTTCAAAATTTTTTTGCGATTTTTTGGTTGCAAATTAAGACATCCATGTATATCTATATACACATACATGTATAACATTTATTATCTTAGTTGAGCCTTTAGTTTTTTTCTTTGGTAAGCCTTGCTAATGCATACATAGGTACACACACATATGTAAATATAAATGTGTACACACACATATAACATGTTTATTAGTTTTCTTAGTTCACTCTGCATCATGAAGAAAAGAGTATCCTCTGTTTTAATTAGTGTGCCTCAGGATATTTCAAATTACATTCCCCTTGCCAGATTGCTTTGCTTCCCAATTACATATCCCTAGCTCTTAGTCTCAGATGATTTTTTTAAATTTTATTTAAATCCAAGTTATTTAATATAGTATAATAATAATTTCGGGAGTAGAACTTAGTGATTCATCACTTATATATAACACCCAGTGCTCATCCCAACAAGTGCCCTCCTTAATGCCCTTCACCCATTTAACTCATCCCTCCACCCAACACCCCTCCAGCAACCCTCAATTTGTTCTCTGTATTTAAGAGTCTCTTATGGCTTGCCTCCCCCTCTTTTTTTTATCTTATTTTTGCTTCCCTTCCCCCATGTTCATCTGTTTTGTTTCTTAAATTCCACATATGAGTGAAATCATATGATGTTTGTCTTTCTCTGACTTCTTTCACTTAGCATAACACACTCTAGTTCCATCCATATTGTTGCACATGGCAAGATTTCATTCTTTTTCATTGTCGAATAATATTCCTCTGTGTGGTGTGTGTGTGTGTGTGTGTGTGTGTGTGTATACACACACCACATCTTCTTTATCCATTCATCAGTCGATGGACATTTGGGCTCTTTCCATAATTTCGCTATTGTTGATAGTGTTGCTATAAACATTGGGGTGCATGTGCCTCTTCAGATAAGCACTTTTGTATCCTTTGGATAAATATCTAGTAGTGCAATTGTGGGTCAGAGGGAGCTCTATTTTTAATTTTTTGAGAAACCTCCATACTTTTTTCCAGAGTGGCTGCACCAGTTTGTATTCCACCAGCAGTGTAAAAGTGTTCCCCTTTCTCCGCATCCTTGCCAATATCTGCTGTTGTCTGAGTTGTTAATTTTAGCCTCAGATGATTCTTATAATATTGCCCTAAATAATAATGCCCTAAATAATACTGAAAATATACCGGTAACTTTTTGATTTGCATAAATTTTGTCATTGGAGTCAACTTAATAAATTTAAAATTCATTAATAAATTTGCAGCTGGTAAGCAAATGAATTTAAGATAGCACAAAGAGTAAAATATTGGATTCAGTAAACAAGGATGACTTTAAATGAGGGATTAATATAATGAAAATCATATATTATTTTCAAAACATAAATAAAATCATTCAGAGAAAACTAACTTAGCAAATAATCATTATAAGGCAGGTATCACAATTATCCATTGTCAGAGCAAAACGGACACCTCAGATTGAAACACATAATGAAGGAATACAAGTTATGGATGACTTTATCAGAAAATAAACAAATGAATATGGAAATAAATATTTGCTATAAGCTGGTTCTTATGTCTTAGTTATTTTTACTCTATGCTACCAATAAATAAATAGGAATTTAAAAAAATTATTACTGCAACAGGTGTCCTTGCTGCATAACTGTAGAAAAAAAAAACTTTATTGAGACTGTTGGTGCAGCTGTAAAGACGTCAACAATTTCTTCCAACAGTACTCACTTTTTTATATTGATCACCTTTTTAAAAAGCATCATTTGTAAAGCACAGCAAGAATTTTGAAAAATGGAGAATTTATGTGACTTGCTTTAGTGGGAAATATGAAAAAAATGTGTTTTAGCCTATCCACCATAACTTTTTCAGGGGTAGTAAAAGAAACTGGGGAAGAGCAAGGGGAGACTTCAACCTAGAGTAATTTTTAAAAGTTGGCAAGTTCTTTCCTGGAAATTAAAAAGTATAAAATTAGGCAGAATAGTTGAAAACAGCCTTATTGTGTTCTCTGGAAATGATCAAACAAATAAATTGAGAGGCATGCATTTTTAGAAACTGCCAGCAGTTTTGGGAAGAGTCCTGAAGTCTATTCTGTTTTTTCCTGATACTGCTTCAGTCAACCCTACCCCTCTGAGGCAATTAGAATGTTTCCAGGGTGGACTGGCCATGAAAATGAGCAATCATGTTGGTAAAGGGAGTAGATTCTATTTGGAGCCAATAAGTGGAAAACTAACATTAGTGACATTATCAGTAAAATTTGCCAGCTGTTAGGAAACAGAGATGAAACTCATATATCTGCTAGCCATAAGTTGCAGTCACAGTTGGGGTCAGACCTGCCTGAAGTTTAATGAGGAATGCTTAAACTTGAGAAGTACATACATAAGCCATCCAAACCTGGCTGATATAGAAAACTACACACATATGCAAGGAGAACTGCGAAATCCTGGTGTATAGTTAAAGCCAAGACAGATTGGAAAACTGGCTGAGGTTTAAATGAACTCTCCAGTAGACACATAGGGTCTGAGGGTTTTGAGCACATTATCTGCCCAAATCATTAGCTGACCACTAAAATATAAAATAGAATAATGTAAAATAAATGGCCGATACTGAGAAAAGAAAAGGCAACTCCATGAGACATCTATTTCTCTAAATTTATTGCTTTCTTCCAAGAAATTAGAAAAACGCTTGATATTATATAGTAAATGTTTCACTAAATTCTTATTGAATCCGTGAATGAACACATAGTATATTATATTCTTATTTTGTTTTCTCTTATTGTTCTTCTTTTCCTTTAGTTTTTCCTTTTTCTTCTTTAAAATGAGGAAAGGTGAAATTCATAGGGAACTGGTAGATGGCCTATGTTAAAGTATGAACACCTCCCTGGCCCTGGTTTCTTTTAGCTGTTAGTGACTTCTTTCATGTACCACCCGCTCCAAATCTTCTGTTGCAGAGTTAGAGGATTCTTTTATTTTAAAGAATAATTAATCCCCGATAAAGGTTTTTCAACTCTAACCTAAAACTCACAGCTTGGTGGAGCTACAAAGGAAAATTTTTCCTCCAAAGGCAACTCAGCACTTGTGAAAAATATTGTTTTATCTCATTAAATACTGATCATCTGTATGTGATAAAAGATGTGTGATTAAAATTCATGGTCTCTTCTGTAAAAAGCAAAACTATAGGGATGGCAAACAGAACAATGTTTCCTGGGCTGAGAGTAGGGGGGAGAGTGTACTACAAAGGAACAACATGAGGGAATTTTTTGTATCTTGATGGTAGTAAAAGATAACAAGACTGTGCACTCATCAAAATTCATCAACTGTCCATCAAAATAAATGAATTTTACTCAATTTATATTAAAAGAAAATCATGGTCTATAATATTTTTGACACCCTCACTGTTGGCAAAGTCTCCTAGTCAGTTTGAAAAAAAAAATGGTGGAAATTATTAACTAAAGTCAACTCAGTGAAATCTCTCAGGTTCAGACAAAAGCCAAAAGCCTTGTTACATAGTAAAAGGCATTTTGAATATCTTCTGTATGTAGTGCCACCATTAATACGGATATTTTAAATTGGACTGAATGTATTCTCCCTTAACTTATTTTGATGTTCTGCCTTTCACCGTACCTGTCATTGAGAACCATAGTTAGAACAGTTAAAAACGAGCAGATAACTCCCTCACTTCTAACAACTGCATTCAGCTTTATCTCAGCTTCATTTCTCTTTTAAGAATAACTGTTTTTCCTAATTATAATTCCAGGAGATTAGACGATTAGAGACATTCTGAAGCCAACCTTTAGTGATTTGTGTCTGTCTCTGTCTCTGTCTGCATCGCTCAAGCTCTCTCTCTATAAAGACCAAACAACCACAAAATTCATAAAGTATCACTTCAAGCTAAACTCAGAGAAAGTCACTTAAAAAAAAAAACAGAAAAAAAAACCACTGTTAAACTAAGATCTGCTTATAAGCACCTTACAGTTTTTAAGTGGAATTATAATAGATCCCAAAGGGACACACTGGTATTTAGCTGTCAAGCCCAATAAGGACTGCAGTTTTGGTGTTACTATCACACATGCTATGACTTCTAATAAGAGACATCGTAAAAGCATAAATCTTTAGATATGAAGGGTTTTTTTTTTCCTTTTTAGTCCTATGATAATCTTTTTTATTTCATAGTTATAAGATTTCCATAAGCTAGAGCTCTCTAACCACAGATGTAAAATACTTGGGACAACTACTGCTGAAAGGTGTTTCAGGCAAAGATGCTGCACATTCTGATTTACTTAGATCCTTTCCTGAGAAAACTTTCTCAACTATTTTTAAATTCATTAATAATGATTCAGTTATCTGTTGCTGCATAAAAACTGTCTCACAAGTTAGCAGTTCATGATGTCTCTCAATTAGTCTTTTTAGTCAATTAGCCTTTTTGATTACATCAGCAAATGAGTTTTAGGCATTTCTACTTCTAAATGTATTATTTAAGTGTACTCTCTCTGTGCTGAGATTATTATTTTTGGCTAATCTAACTTAAATGCTATTTTGTGTCAAAATTTGTGTGGGAAGCTCACTAATGGCCGTGAGAGATAAATACTATCATTCCTATTTCACAGTTGGAGAGAAACTGAGGATTAGAGGTGTTAACATCTCCAGATGGGCATACATAGAGGTCTTGCTGTTTTCCAAGCCCATGCTTTACAAAATAATATAATAATATACTGCCACATCATAAGTGAGAATATTGCTTTCACAAGTTGATCTATCATCAGTCTCCAACTTCATAGTCAAGATCACTGTAAATACAAACCTTAATGTTGATGCCTCCCTTTAATTATTCATGCTACTTTGTAATACTCAAAAGTAAGTACCCAGTACATAAAATAGTTGCTGGTACCAGAAAAGCTAATTCCGTGTGAGCATAAATTTTTCCAGTATGGTGGCTAAGAGGAGCACTTCTTGGAGAGATCCCTAAAAAACAGAAAAAGCACTGGGAGAAACAAAGTCAAAAGACTTCAACTTAGAAGCCACAGAGAAGGTAGGAGAATAGAGTTGAAATGAAAAGAACCAAAAGGAAAGGAAAATCAAGAGCCAAAGGTCTAGGAAGACTGGAACAAAGGGAAAAACATTGTTTTTGAAGATCTAGATATTAAGATGGTTTGTGGAATTCCTAAAAACGCAGGTATTTAAGCCAGAGATTGAGTCACAGCAAGGAAGAGAGATGGCCTAGTGACTTCTATGAAAATTGAAGTTTCTTTGGAGATGAAGTAACTTTCTTTAGTACCATTCTTAGGACACTCCCTTCCATAGAAAAAGACAGGGACATTATTACCACTAAAGGCTTAGTTGCACACTATGTTTTATTTGTGTGTTTTGTGTTAAGAATCTTCCACTGCTTTGGGGCGCCTGGGTGGCTCAGTTGGTTAGGCGTCCGACTTCAGCTCAAGTCATGATCTCATGGTTTGTGAGTTCGAGCCCCACATCGGGCTCTGTGCTGACAGCTCAGAGCCTGGAGCCTGCTTCAGATTCTGTGTCTTGCTCTGTTTCTGCCCCTACCCCGCTCATGCTCTGTCTCTCTCTCTTAAAATGGGATAAAGGGTAAAAAAAATATATATATATCATCCATTGCTTCAAGAATGGATACTGACAGAGAAGTATTAAGGAATCCTGAAAGAACTGAACAACTGTATGGTTGACACAACCCTAAAAGGCTCTTAGGAGAAGCTTGGATACCATAAACCCTATGGTATTTTTCAGGAAAGCACAGCAATAGGTTCCTCATTGCAGGTCTTTCGAAGCTGATTTTGGCAGTAAATACTGTTGTTTATGAACCTTGAGTCTAACCCAGTAATGGTGTTCCTTTATCCAGCATGGGATCTACTGGCCAACTAGTTTATAAGTTCTCAGTAGAAAATAACCCAGAAAAGATATTCCTACTATTGAAAATCAAAGACATATGTTTATAATATATGGCTACATAAACTACAAATGAGTAATGTACTCAGTGGATATTGGTTAATATGATTTGGTCATAGAAATCTTATGCAGATGGTCCAGGGTGTGTGTTATACTTTACTAACAAGGCAAGTAGGACTGACCCAAGACTCTACTTTTCTACATTTTATGCATTGGGAAATGAAGGGAAGTATATGGGTCAGGGTTATTTATGTTCCTTATTTGAGAGAGGTGGTATTGTTTCTGTTTTCTTTAGATGGTATGTTTAAGTTTTGTTAAACCATCCTTTAACAGTATGTAAAAAATGTGTTAGAAAATCAGTTGTTGTTGTTATGTTTTAAATTCCCAAACTTGGCTGAATATATTGGTGGCCACTTCTTTGGAAAGTGAAGGAGGTACAAAACCATTTTCTCATCTTTAGTCAGATGTGTGCGATTTTAAAATCATAGTACTGAAGCATTTGTAATCTGAGATTGTGACCTTCATGTATACATTGCATATATCAGTATATTGCATATATCTATAATGGATAGATACAGTTATATAATGGACCTATAGATATATTTGTCTCCTATATTTATCAAGTACTGAAACCAAAGCCCTAAGGTGACTTCAGGAAAAAATCTTGAGAAATGTGGAAAAACTAATTTCTGCTGTTTTTTGATGATCGCATCCTCAGCAGTGCTGCCATGGGATAGGAGATTGAAATCCAGGAAAGGTCTTTGGCAGCATCAGGTAGGAATCAATTGCACCCTGTGTCTCAGGAAAGCAGTCAGGGCTCCAACTTCACTGAGCAAAGGTTAACCCATTTCCACTTGCTCTGGGTTGTTTCTGAATGAGACTTCGGGGCACAAGACATTCTCAGGTGTCCTTCTGAATTTACTTCCTACCACCTGGACTGATAATTCTTCTTTCTCTGAAGTCAGAGTCCCCTTGGCTAGCTAAGAACAAGCAGCATTGTATGCCAGATCACAAAGTGACACTGTTCTTCCCACCGCTCTGCCCTCTTCCTCCTTCATAAAATCAGACCAGTTTTTTTATGTTAGAGTAAAAATGTCTTTTTAACCCACGGGAGTGTTTAAACACTAGGCAGGTGCATAAATGAATATATAAAACTGCCAGGTGTAAAATCTTAGGAGTGGTGAGTC
Source organism: Panthera leo (assembly GCF_018350215.1). Taxonomy (NCBI): domain Eukaryota; kingdom Metazoa; phylum Chordata; class Mammalia; order Carnivora; family Felidae; genus Panthera; species Panthera leo. The sequence goes on from NC_056680.1 coordinate 141,290,412, forward strand.
CTTTTGCTGACTGTGGAGTGTGTGTAAATCTTGTGTTTTTTGGCTCGTATGCTACTTTTGTTGTTTTTGTTCTTGAGTTGTTATTTATTAGGAAAGTAAAAAAAAAAAAAAAAAAACACCTGACAACAGGCTGTTACTGCACATGGGTCAAGAATTAGAAACCCATCTCTAATTGATTGCAAAAGATCTTTCATAATGTGTCAAGAATAAAATGTATCCGGATGAGTCATTAGCTCATGAAAGTATCAACAAGTGATATTCTGTGGAAGACGATAATATCTATGATTCTAAACTAAGTTTTTAGAGTAAATCTTGAAACAATTATTCATCTGTAAATATATTGTTTCATCTGAAACCTGTGCTTCTCCATGAGAGGAGGCTGTCGTACAATTGTGATTTTTTTGCATTTATCTTCCACTGTGAAATAATCCTTTTATTTTCCTTTCAGGTTTATTTTAGGAGGAATTTTTAAGTATTTTACTTCAGTTCCCATTCTATTTTTTCATTTCCCTCGTGGCATCCATACCCTGTTCACGTTGTTTATACAATGCTTTAAGCTTCAAGTCTTCTCAGTGGAACAAGAAGAATCATTCCACTCTTTCATTTTAGAGGGCATTGTACCTCTGCTTCCTACTGTAGAAAAGGAATAATCATAGCATTTACCTTGCAGGAGTAAGTTATATTATTAAAAGAGAGCCTGCATAACATCCTTACAGAAGTGTGTGACACATGCATAGTTTGAGTCCAAAATTATTGGTTGTCATCATTATTATCTCAGAGTCTGTTCACCCACAAAATCCATCTAGACAGGTTGGGAAGGGTTGTGTTACTCCACTTTGAAGTACTGACAGCCTGGTTGTTAATTCTGTAAAAACTTGCTAATTTTTGCCAGTCCTACTAGCTTACATTGATCAACCCTGAGTCACAAATTCTGAGAAAAGGCCATAGTTATACTTCTGTCAGTGGTGTGTGATGCCTTCCATTTCTCTAGTACCTCCAAGTGGATCTAAAAAGTAGTACCATCCCTAATGAAATCAAAACTAAGAAAACATATCCATGCAGTCAACCTAACCTGGCGAAGGGTGTAAATAAACACAAGCTGTTTTCTTTATTCAAAGGAAGCCAATAAAAGTGCTTTAGAATTAGGTAAATACTTCAAAATCTAAAGAGCCATTTAATATTAACCCCATGAAGGGAGTGTGTGTGTGTGTGTGTGTGTGTGTGTGTGTGTGTGTGTGTGTAGATGTATTAAGGGGTAAAGGTGGGAGAGACTGGAACTCAGAGGTAAGGCCAACCAAGCACATGGGGCTTTTTTACTGATGTGTTCAGACCATCCTGGAGGAGACAGTCCATCTTGCCATGCCTCCTGCCATGCTTCCTTTTATGCTTAAAGCATAGCATAATGGGCAGCTAGTGATTTTCTTGACACATTCTGTTCCTAGGAACCACTCAATCTCTGGGGATAAATTCACTCATATGCTTTCTGTTTTTGTTAAATCTGTTAAGAATTTTTTTCTTGGGAAAAAAAACTGCCTGCAGCAGAGCTGTATTTCACAGCTGGCATATTGATTTTAGTGTGAAGTTCCTAAGGATGCCTACTCTATAAATGGTTATTGTGTTCTATTATAAAATAATGCCACCGGCTACAGACATCTCTCTCTCTTCCTACCTCTCGTTCTTCCTTGCTGGGTTCTCTCTGTCTTTTTCCAACTCATACTCAATCCTCTTAGCTCACTTACTAAGATAAAGGTTGGGTGATGCCATCCCCCAAACCCCCATGTCAGATGTGCAAAGGTACAGTAGCATAGGTGGGACAGATCAAGCAGAAGTGTAGGACTCTATTGCTTCTAGGTGCTTCTAGGTGGGCTGGGAAGGAAAATAAAAACACATTATCAGTATAGACATAAAAAGAATTTTTAATTTACATTCATTAATTTTTCCTTTCATCATTTCTATAGCTACAGCTACAATGTCATTGCTGAAGAGCAATGGAAATGAAAGCCAATTTATTTGTCTACCACATCCAGGACTGCAAACGGTCTTTCAAAGCAACGTCATTGCAACACAATTAAGTAGCATAATTCTTCTGTTGTGTATTATTTTTTCTGTTGTCTTCAGGTCATATATACTTCTTCAAGACAACAGTCTTACTTCTGCTTAGTTTATTATATGTCACGGTTTATATCTTGAGGGCTGCTCATAAAATTAATTGATTATGTAGGTGTTGTCAATCTGTTGTCAAAGGATAAGTAACTTTTTTTAACTAATGGATACTGCCTTCTCCTGGAAATGTGGAGCATATCAAACAGTGTTTGTAAAACATGGCTAAATAATTGTGTTTATCATCACTGAGGGCAATGTAGTATATATATATATATATATATATATATACACACACACACATATATATGTATACATATATGTGTGTGTGTGTGTATATATATATATATATATATATACATATATATATATACATATGTGTGTGTGTGTATATATATAAGTATATATATATATATATATATATATATACACATATATATGACCTTTTGATAGTTTAATAGTATTTCTTAATACTGTTTCAATAAGGTGAGACTGTTGAACAGATACATAGAAAAGGCTATTTTTGACATACTGAGACATTGTAGGAGATTAGAGAGAGAGACAGATATAGAAGGATCATGTCACCTCAGCATCTTTCATGTGATAGTGACCATGGTATACATCTTACATTCAGTGTTTACATTTCAATATTTATGATCTTGTCTTCAATATATCATTCTCTTTGTATTATAGATACATTAACTGTGACACAGAAAGATTAAAAGCAGCCAAGAAACTTCAGTGCTGATCATATATGCAATAAGATGGCTTGGTGGGCAGATCAAGCAAGACCACACACTCCAGGACTATTTGAGGGCCATATAAACTAAATAATGGATCTACAGGTAGATCTCAGGCCTTTGTCCCATGGTCCAATTATTTCCTTATGCTTACATATCATATCTTTATCTGCACTACTTTTTAGCATGTCTGGCAACAACAGATTTAAAATAAATTTGGTATTGAGATCAATATAGATGTATGAAATAATTTGAGTTAAATATACAATATGATAAAGTGCTATCAGTGTAGCAGAGATAAAGCCTTAGACTGTTAAAAGTTTCAGTCCTGGCTACAAGTGCATTTGGTTTAATTTTATTAGTGGGAGGAATAGTTTAATAGTTTATTTTATTTTTTTTTCAATATATGAAATTTATTGTCAAATTGGTTTCCATACAACACCCAGTGCTCATCCCAAAAGGTGCCCTCCTCAATACCCATCACCCACCCTTTCCTCCCTCCCACCCCCCATCAACCCTTAGTTTGTTCTCAGTTTTTAACAGTCTCTTATGCTTTGGCTCTCTCCCACTCTAACCTTTTTTTTTTTTTTTTCTTCCCTTCCCCCATGGGTTTCTGTTAAGTTTCTCAGGATCCACATAAGAGTAAACACATATGGTATCTGTCTTTCTCTGTATGGCTTATTTCACTTAGCATCACACTCTCCAGTTCCATCCCCTTTGCTACAAAGGGCCATATTTCGTTCTTTCTCATGGCCATGTAGTACTCCATTGTGTATATAAACCACAATTTCTTTATCCATTCATCAGTTGATGGACATTTAGGCTCTTTCCATAATTTGGCTATTGTTGAGAGTGCTCCTATAAACATGGGGTACAAGTGCCCCTATGCATCAGTACTCCTGTATCCCTTGGGTAAATTCCTAGCAGTGCTATTGCTGGGTCATAGGGTAGGTCTATTTTTAATTTTCTGAGGAACCTCCACACTGTTTTCCAGAGTGGCTGCACCAATTTGCATTCCCACCAACAGTGCAAGAGGGTTCCCGTTTCTCCACATCCTCTCCAGCATCTTTAGTCTCCTGATTTCTTCATTTAGGCCACTCTGACTGGCGTGAGGTGGTATCTGAGTGTGGTTTTGATTTGTATTTCCCTGATGAGGAGCGACGTTGAACATCTTTTCATGTGCCTGTTGGCCATCCGGATGTCTTCTTTAGAGAAGTGTCTATTCATGTTTTCTGCCCATTTCTTCACTGGGTTATTTGTTTTTCGGGTGTGGAGTTTGATGAGCTCTTTATAGATTTTGGATACTAGCCCTTTGTCCGATGTGTCATTTGCAAATATCTTTTCCCATTCCGTTGGTTGCCTTTTAGTTTTGTTGGTTGTTTCCTTTGCTGTGCAGAAGCTTTTTATCTTCATAAGGTCCCAGTAATTCACTTTTGCTTTTAATTCCCTTGCCTTTGGGGATGTGCCGAGTAAGAGATTGCTACGGCTGAGGTCAGAGAGGTCTTTTCCTGCTTTCTCCTCTAAGGTTTTGATGGTTTCCTGTCTCACATTCAGGTCCTTTATCCATTTTGAGTTTATTTTTGTGAATGGTGTGAGAAAGTGGTCTAGTTTCAACCTTCTGCATGTTGCTGTCCAGTTCTCCCAGCACCATTTGTTAAAGAGACTGTCTTTTTTCCACTGGATGTTCTTTCCTGCTTTGTCAAAGATGAGTTGGCCATACGTTTGTGGGTCTAGTTCTGGGGTTTCTATTCTATTCCATTGGTCTATGTGTCTGTTTTTATGCCAATACCATGCTGTCTTGATGATGACAGCTTTGTAGTAGAGGCTAAAGTCTGGGATTGTGATGCCTCCTGCTTTGGTCTTCTTCTTCAAAATTACTTTGGCTATTCGGGGCCTTTTGTGGTTCCATATGAATTTTAGGATTGCTTGTTCTAGTTTCGAGAAGAATGCTGGTGCAATTTTGATTGGGATTGCATTGAATGTGTAGATAGCTTTGGGTAGTATTGACATTTTGACAATATTTATTCTTCCAATCCATGAGCAGGGAATGTCTTTCCATTTCTTTATATCTTCTTCAATTACCTGCATAAGCTTTCTATAGTTTTCAGCATACAGATCTTTTACATCTTTGGTTAGATTTATTCCTAGGTATTTTATGCTTCTTGGTGCAATTGTGAATGGGATCAGTTTCTTCATTTGTCTTTCTGTTGCTTCATTGTTAGTGTATAAGAATGCAACTGATTTCTGCACATTGATTTTGTATCCTGCAACTTTGCTGAATTCATGTATCAGTTCTAGCAGACTTTTGGTGGAGTCTATCGGATTTTCCATGTATAATATCATGTCATCTGCAAAAAGCGAAAGCTTGACTTCATCTTTGCCAATTTTGATGCCTTTGATTTCCTTTTGTTGTCTGATTGCTGATGCTAGAACTTCCAGCACTATATTAAACAACAGCGGTGAGAGTGGGCATCCTTGTCGTGTTCCTGATCTCAGGGAAAAAGCTCTCAGTTTTTCCCCGTTGAGGATGATGTTAGCTGTGGGCTTTTCATAAATGGCCTTTATGATCTTTAAGTATGTTCCTTCTATCCCGACTTTCTCAAGGGTTTTTATTAAGAAAGGGTGCTGGATTTTGTCAAAGGCCTTTTCTGCATCGATTGACAGGATCATATGGTTCTTCTCTTTTTTTTTGTTAATGTGATGTATCACGTTGATCGATTTGCGAATGTTGAACCAGCCCTGCATCCCAGGAATGAATCCCACTTGATCCTGGTGAATAATTCTTTTTATATGCTGTTGAATTCGATTTGCTAGTATATTATTGAGAATTTTTGCATCCATATTCATCAGGGATATTGGCCTGTAGTTCTCTTTTTTTACTGGGTCTCTGGTTTAGGAATCAAAGTAATACTGGTTTCATAGAATGAGTCTGGAAGTTTTCCTTCCCTTTCTATTTCTTGGAATAGCTTGAGAAGGATAGGTATTATCTCTGCTTTAAACGTCTGGTAGAACTCCCCTGGGAAGCCATCTGGTCCTGGACTCTTATTTGTTGGGAGATTTTTGATAACCGATTCAATTTCTTCGCTGGTTATGGGTCTGTTCAAGCTTTCTATTTCCTCCTGATTGAGTTTTGGAAGAGTGTGGGTGTTTAGGAACTTGTCCATTTCTTCAAGGTTGTCCAATTTGTTGCCATATAATTTTTCATAGTATTCCCTGATAATTGTTTGTATCTCTGAGGGATTGGTTGTAATAATTCCATTTTCATTCATGATTTTATCTATTTGGGTCATCTCCCTTTTCTTTTTGAGAAGCCTGGCTAGAGGTTTGTCAATTTTGTTTATTTTTTCAAAAAACCAACTCTTGGTTTCGTTGATCTGCTCTACAGTTTTTTTAGATTCTATATTGTTTATTTCTGCTCTGATCTTTATGATTTCTCTTCTTCTGCTGGGTTTAGGCTGCCTTTGCTGTTCTGCTTCTATTTCCTTTAGGTGTGCTGTTAGATTTTGTATTTGGGATTTTTCTTGTTTCTTGAGATAGGCCTGGATTGCAATGTATTTTCCTCTCAGGACTGCCTTCGCTGCGTCCCAAAGCGTTTGGATTGTTGTATTTTCATTTTCGTTTGTTTCCATATATGTTTTAATTTCTTCTCTAATTGCCTGGTTGACCCACTCATTCGTTAGTAGGGTGTTCTTTAACCTCCATGCTTTTGGAGGTTTTCCAGACTTTTTCCTGTGGTTGATTTCAAGCTTCATAGCATTGTGGTCTGAAAGTATGCATGGTATAATTTCAATTCTTGTAAACTTATGAAGGGCTGTTTTGTGACCCAGTATATGATCTATCTTGGAGAATGTTCCATGTGCACTCGAGAAGAAAGTATATTCTGTTGCTTTGGGATGCAGAGTTCTAAATATATCTGTCAAGTCCATCTGATCCAATGTATCATTCAGGGCCCTTGTTTCTTTATTGACTGTGTGTCTAGATGATCTATCCATTTCTGTAAGTGGGGTGTTAAAGTCCCCTGCAATGACCACATTCTTATCAATAAGGTTGCTTATGTTTGTGAGTAATTGTTTTACATATTTGGGAGCTTCCGTATTTGGTGCATAGGCATTTATAATTGTTAGCTCTTCCTGATGGATAGACCCTGTGATTATTATATAATGCCCTTCTTCATCTCTTGTTACAGCCTTTAATTTAAAGTCTAGTTTGTCTGATATAAGTATGGCTACTCCAGCTTTCTTTTGACTTCCAGTGGCATGATAAATAGCTCTCCATCCCCTCACTCTGAATCTGAAGGTGTCCTCAGGTCTAAAATGAGTCTCTTGTAGACAGCAAATAGATGGGTCTTGTTTTTTTATCCATTCTGATACCCTATGTCTTTTGGTTGGCGCATTTAGTCCATTTACATTCAGTGTTATTATAGAAAGATATGGGTTTAGAGTCATTGTGATGTCCGTAGGTTTCATGCTTGTAGCAATGTCTCTGGTACTTTGTCTCACAGGATCCCCCTTAGGATCTCTTGTAGGGCTGGTTTAGTGGTGACGAATTCCTTCAGTTTTTGTTTGGGAAGCCCTTTATCTCTCCTTCTATTTTAAATGACAGACTTGCTTGATAAAGGATTCTCAGCTGCATATTTTTTTCTGTTCATCACATTGAAGATCTCCTGCCATTCCTTTCTGGCCTGCCAAGTTTCAGTAGAGAGATCAGTCACGAGTCTCCCTTTATATGTTAGAGCACGTTTATCTCTAGCTGCTTTCAGAATTTTCTCTTTATCCTTGTATTTTGCCAGTTTCACTATGATATGTCGTGCAGAAGATCGATTCAAGTTTCGTCTGAAGGGAGTTCTCTGTGCCTCTTGGATTTCAATGCCTTTTTCCTTCTCCAGATCAGGGAAGTTCTCAGCTATGATTTCTTCAAGTACACCATCAGCACCTTTCCCTCTCTCTTCCTCCTCTGGAATACCAATTATGGGTAGATTATTTCTCTTTAGTGTATCACTTAGTTCTCTAACTTTCCCCTCATACTTCTGGATTTTTTTTATCTTTTTCTCAGCTTCTTCTTTTTCCATAATTTTATCTTCTAGTTCACCTATTCTCTCCTCTGCCTCTTCAATCCGAGCCGTGGTTGTCTCCATTTTATTTTGCAGCTCATTGATAGCATTTTTTAGCTCCTCCTGGCTGTTCCTTAGTCCCTTGATCTCTGTAGCAAGAGATTCTCTGCTGTCCTGTATACTCTTTTCAAGCCCAGCAATTAATTTTATGACTATTATTCTAAATTCACTTTCTGTTACATTGTTTAAATCCTTTTTGATCAGTTCATTAGCTGTCGTTATTTCCTGGAGATTCTTTTGAGGGGAATTCTTCCATTTTGTCATTTTGGATAGTCCCTGGAGTGGTGGGGGACTGGGGGGCACTTCCCCTGTGCTGTCTTGAATAACTTGCGTTGGTGGGCGGGGCTGCAGTCAGACCTGATGTCTGCCCCTAGCCCACCGCTGGGGCCACAGTCAGACTGGTGTGTGCCTTCTCTTCCCCTCTCCTAGGGGCGGGATTCACTGTGGGGTGGCGTGGCCCGTCTGGGCTACTCGCACACTGCTAGGCTTGTGGTGCTGGGGATCTGGCGTATTAGCTGGGGTGGGTAGGCAAGGTGCACGGGGGCAGGTGGGGCAGGCTTAGCTCGCTTCTCCTTAGGTGATCCACTTCAGGAGGGGCCCTGTGGCAGCGGGAGGGAGTCAGACCCACTGCCGGAGGGTTGTCTCCACAGAAGCATAGCGTTGGGTGTTTGGCGGAGCAAGCAAGTTCCCTGGCAGGAACTGGTTCCCTTTGGGATTTTGGCTGGGGGATGGGCGAGGGAGATGGCGCTGGTGAGCGCCTTTGTTCCCCACCAAACTGAGCTCTGTCATCCGGGGGCTCAGCAGCTCTCCCTCCCTTTGTCCTCCAGCCTTCCCGCTTTCTGAGCAGAGCTGTTAGCTTATAACCTTCCAGATGTCAAGTCCCACTTGCTGTCAGAACACACTCCGTCCGGCCCCTCCGCTTTTGCCAGCTAGACTCGGGGGCTCTGCTTGGCCAGCAGGCTGCCCCTCCGCCCCGACTCCCTCCCGCCAGTCTGTGGAGCGCGCACCGCCTCGCTGCCCTTCCTACCCTCTTCCGTGGGCCTCTCGTCTGCACTTGGCTCCAGAGACTCTGTTCTGCTAGTCTTCCGGTGGTTTTCTGGGTTAGTTAGGCAGGTGTAGGTGGAATCTAAGTGATCAGCAGGACCTGGGGTGAGCCCAGCGTCCTCCTACTCCGCTATCTTCCTCGAACCCCCTCTTAATAGTTTATATAAGAGCAGTTTATCTAATGGCTATCATAATTGGGCATTTGCCATAACATATATATGTTGGATATTAAGTGGTAGAGTTCACACGTGTATACCTTGCATGAATGTTGTGCGGTGATGTGTCATGTCTGTACTCAAGCACACTGAGATGTGGATGAAGTGTGGTATGATTCAGCAGTGGCTTAGAACCTGCAGAATTGCCTCACAAGATTGTGTAAGGGATTAAATGACATATTAACTGAGAGAATACATACAAGACGTTTTATAAACTATGATATGTGACACAAACCACAGGTGCTATTTCATTTCTTCTCTAGAACTTATGTTAAGTGAGTTTTACAATTCTGGGCTTCAAAGCTGTAATATTCAAATAGTATGGTACAGGCACAAAGACACATGGATCAATGGAACAGAATAGAGAACCCAGAAATTGTGGGTCCCCACAACTGTGTGGTCAACTAATCTTCAACAAAGCAGGAAAGAATATCCAATGGAAAAAATACATTCTATATAATTTCATTTTGTTATATTGAGCAATACATGTTCACTATTTTATGACTATTATAAATACTTTTTTATGGATGAGGAAACTAAGGTTCAAAGAGGTAAAATAAGTTTTCAGAAATCAAATAACATAAAGCCAGGACACAGATATATGGACATAGATATCTGTCTGATTCCAAGCTGTGCTCAGTCTAAGTGAAATAACCTGTTTAAAACCTTCTCTCAACATTTCTAATGATCAGCAGATTCGGGGGTTTTGGAATAGGTAGTTGGACTAAGTAATTTCTAGACTAACCTTAAGCCCCTAAATTACATAATATAAAGTTTACTTTATATTTGGAGAAAATATAAGCCAGTTTTCTTTTCCTAATATGCTTTTTATTTTGTTTTTTTTTAAATTGAGATGCAATTCACATATGACTTTATATTATATGCTTTTAACAGAAATTAGACACTGAATCTCCGTCGTTAATATTGTAAACAAATTTAAAAGATGGATTCTGTAAACTAAAGATGTTCAGTTTCCATGAACATTAACTGAACATTTACTATGTACTTATCTATTCAATAAAGGTTTTCCTCCATTGATTTGGGATTTCCCTATTGTCCTTACCTTGAAGTCTAAGGCTCAAAGCTAAGTCTGAAGAAAACTGGTAACCATTATGCATGGACTCCTTATCTCAGACTTTCTAAGAGACAAAAGAATTGTGATAGCAAACTCTGTAATCATCTATTCCAGTTTTCTCCCTAAGGCTGTGTTAGGGAGAGACTGGAGGAGGAGTGGGAAGGGATTTATGGGTATCTTTGGCTTTGGGGAGAGTTGCAGTCCTTGTGGTGAGACATCATACTTTTTTTTCCCTTCCTTTATAAAGAAAGGAAAAGGGTTCTCTTCCACTGTTTTTTATCCTTGGCTTGGTGAGCAGAGGAATTAAAAAAAAATATTTTCAAAACTGTAAGTATTTTCAAGAAAGCGAGTCTGAGATTCCACGTGAGAGATTTCCGGTGAGCCGGTTAAGTAAAAATTTGAGAGAAGTAAACAGAGAAAGAAGTTGTATTGTTGCTTAGCTTGGACCGCACTGTTTGCAGTGGCAAAAGGGGATGTACGTATCCCAGGGATCAAGTGGACAAAGGGAAGAACAAGTGAATTTGAAGTTCTTTCTGTTTTTCCCACTTTTGAGGGCTGAGTGAGAAGAACTCAGCAGTCAGATGTTAGAATGTGTACTTCCAGGATAAGCAGCCAAACAAGATGTGGAAAAGGTAGAATTGAAGCGGGTTTCCCAAATCAAGAAACAAAAGTGTGAGGAGGCCTCACTGAGGCTTCATAAGACATACACATGCCCAGGGTCACTGATAGTTCACAGGAGGACTTTGTAAAAATTAGAAAAGATACCCTTCTGAGAAGTTACAGCTCAGTGGCAGCACACACAACTTGTCGACCAGAGCACAGACTGAATATCAATCTCCCTTCACCCCAGTGAAATACTGTGTATATCTTATGCAGATCACAGCCTGCACAGCTTCACGTAGCCTCCTGGTGGATGAGCTCCTAAAAATGTTAGCATCAGTGACCCAAAATTGTTGGCCCTATCACAGAGACATCCAGCAGAGAAAGGTTAACATTTATAATCTTTTAAAAAGTCACATGACCCTGCTCTTCTCCCCTTTCCTTGCACATCACACTGGAGAAGGTATTCCTGGGAGGAATAGAGGATGTCTTTTAAGGGTAGTTCATGCCATGATTTCCTAAATAACTCTGTGTTCCGAACAGTTGGGGTCCCAGCACATGTACACTAATTGAAAGGAGGGTGAGAAGAAAGTGGAAGAGGAAATGCAAATGGAAGGTCTCCAAAACTGTGGAATCTACCTGACATGTTAAGATGAGAGAGAGATTGAGAAAAAGCACATATGCCACACTGTGCTTACATACTTTCCTTATGAGAATTTTCAGTAAACTTACTTCTCCATCGTCATCATCATCATCATCATCTTCACATTCTTAATACAAATTGTTAAATAAGGTATGAATATCTCCACTTTGCATATGAGGAGGCAGAGCTCTGAGAGTTACATATTCCGATGTAATGGCTAGATTCTAAATATAGGTCTGACTTGAAGTCCATTTATGAAAACAATCCTTCAAATGATACTTCCACCCTTTCCCAGAGTTTGACAATGAAAACTAAGCCTTGTCGGAAAGCCTTGACAAGCCCCATATCTTTTTTACTGTTTCTTAGGTATTAACCTGAAGGTTTTATGGAAATTTGTTCTTGAAATTCCTAATTTTTGCCTTTGACTGAGCATACTGAAGTTTTTACATTGTGATGAACACCCATCTGCCACACCAGTAAGATTTAGACCCTCACAATTTTTAAGTAATGTAGTCCTAAGTTATGAAGTGCTGACTCATAATTAAAGAGTGCCAAGTGGGTTATAACCCATGAGCATTAATTAATGCTCATGTATTACACCAGAAACCATTTGAACAAACAGAAGTAATTGTCAGTGCACAGAGAAAATATATTATAGTCTTTGCTTCTAGAAAGTCATTACTAATGTCTGGAGGAATTTTCTTTTTTCGTTTGGCACACCGACATCTGAAACACCTTCCCATATTAGAGGAATGCTCCATCTTTTGTCGACAGTCTCCTTTCTCACTGTAGAAGCTGAAATCTCCGCATTCTTTCCCAGTTTCCCTAGAAGGTACAGCCTGAGCATCAGATATATGCTCCACTGGTCAGACAGATCTGCGCTGGAGGGTGAATCTGGATTTAAAGACGTAAGGAAGGCTAGATCATGCAGAACTTGTTTTGCTATTTTGTCCTAATAGATCTAACAGTTTTCCAGAACCAGTGGACGGCATCTCTCACGGAGAATACAGTCCCCAGTGTTAAGGTACAGGTGGCAGTGTCTGGTTTGTATGTCTCAAGGCTCTGGTGTTTTTATTTGGTTAGTTTTTTGCATATGATTGGTTATTGCCTCCTAACCTTGATTTTCTGGCCGTTGTGAATAGGCTATAAGCCAATGACACCCCAGAAGCAAATTCTTAAATCACATAATCAGAAGCCTAACTAATGAAAGTTCAGTTATGGGATGGGTAGGAAAATATAGGTTATTCAGTGTCCATCATGCAAAATGGTATAGATTTCATTCTTGTTAAATACCTGTTTCTTCACTGATACGGAGTTGAGATGAAGAAAACCTCGTTTCTAAAATTGATTGCCAGAATATACATTATATTTAGAAAGAATTTATATTTTATGTATAATTTTATATTTAGAGAGAAAGGATGCAGTTTCGAATGAAGTATATCAAATGCTCCAAAATCATTTGAAATGTTTCGATGTGGTTACTTTTTATGCAATATTAAAGTATTGAAAGCATTATGGATTTGAAGTATATTTGTACACAAAACTATCTTAGATTTTTTTTATCTTAACAGTTAAATTAAAAATTTCAAAGTCCCTGAGGATATCTACATAAAATTATCACTATCGTATCATTACAATTATCACTATCGTATCATTTGCTAAGGTGATAACCCTAGCAAACAGTTGGTATGAAGGGTTTCATCATAGATGTTCAGTAGATGTGAGCTTACATAATTTATACTCTCTCTGCTAATTACCCTAGACTATCTACAAATTCCAACCAGTAAAAGGAATAGGAAAAAACTAAGACACAAATGATAGTAATGGCACGTGGAGGTAATTGCCAAAGCATTAATGTCCCACTTATAATTTTAAGGTAGTTGATTGTAACCTTTTCCATATCCATCTTCAGTGTGCGTATGGGTGACAACTTCTGTGATGGAAACAAAATTAAGCAAAGCAAAGCAAAAGAAAAACAAAGCAAAAGGAAGTCCCCTCTTAAAAACACACGAACAAACAAAAAAGTTCTAGGCCAGAGCCCAGTTGTTCTCTAGGACTCGTTTCTTTTTTAATTTTATTTAACTTTTTTTAATGTTTATTTATTTTTGAGAGAGAGAGAGAGACAGAGCGTGAGCAGGGCAGAGAGAGAGGGAGACACAGCATGTACCATCAGCACAGAGCCCTATGCATGGTACAAACCCATTAACTGTGAGATCATGACTTAAATCGAAGTCGGACGCCCAACCGACTGAACCACTCAGGCGCCCCATCTAGGACCCATTTTTATATGCATTGCTTCATATGATGGGGGATGTATTGAAGGGTGGAGTCCTGAGTCACTCCAGTCTTGGAAGAAGCGCAGTTGTGCACACTGCACTACTTCTTCATGTTGTGCACACGGTCCTTCCCCTTGTCGGTCAGAATAAAGCTAGAATTTCACTGGTTCCTCTCCACTTAAGGCTTTGGGCGTTTGGGTGGTTTCCAGGTTTTGGCCATGAGACTGCCATGAACGTTTATTTGTATACAAGTTTTTGTTCGGATACATGCTTTCATTTCTCTTGGTCAGCTAGTCTCTTTTGAAATACTCTCTCTCTGCCTATTATGACATCCTTCTCTGAATTTGTTTCTATTTGTTTCTTGCTTTGCTTTCTAATTTCATTATTCTCTCTGCAGACATTATGTGCTAAAGGTTATCACATCCCAATCTTGGGTCTCCTCTCACACTTAAGCAGTTCATGCATCTTGGTTTTAATTATCTCTTGTATGCAGTTAACTCAGATTTGTATCTCCAGCCTAGAATTCTTAAACACAGAGCTGTGTATTTAACTGTCTATTTGACATCAGCTGTTGGCCTTCTCTGAGGCATCTTAAAATCATCATGTGCAGTAGTTTTAGGACTGTTCACCCCATTAAAACCTGGGCCTTTCCCACTTCCCCCCAAGCTATACAATTAGATCATAATAAGTGATCTTTAACACCGTCTTTGTGTGTTTGTGTTAGAGAGATCATCTCTTCTGAGTAGCATCTGAAAGGACTACCCCTTTCTAGTTTTTCTTTACACAGCTGAGGCATCACCTTTTCAAAACAAATCTGATCACATCAGTTCCTCATTTTCCATTTTCTGCTTAGATTATTGGCTTTAAGTAACTTATGCTAAAAACCAGATTTCTTAATATGTCTTATAAAGTTTGATATAGAAAAGTCCCTACTAAGTTTATTCAGACTCATTTTGAAAGTTTCCAATCTCACATTTCAACACCAGTGTACAAGCCAGAACACTGTCTTCTGTTAGTATCTCAAACCTAATATGTCCCTCTGACCACTAAACCTTTTGCATATGTTCTTCCCTCTCCTGAAATACTCTAAACCCCCTTCATCTATTCATGCCCTATTTTCCCCTAAGTTTTGAGGACCATGCATATACTTGTGGTATAACTGCAGTTGTTTTTTGAGATTACTTGAGTAATGTCTGTCTGTCTCTCAAACTAGTCTATAAAATCCACTGATGTCAGGGATTATGCAGATTTAGCTTATCCTTCCATATCATCATATATCAAAGTCCAGCATGTGTCAGGTACTTAAGAATTGTCTGAATGAGTAAAAAGAATAGATTTAATAGGATTAGATGAATGTGTGAACTTGAGAAGGTGATCTTGAGGACTGTTTCAAGTTTTCTGGTTTAAGATAATGAGGAAGAATAAGAAATCACCAATGGAGACAAGTAATAGAGGAGAAATAATAGGTTTAGAGAATTAGAAAATGAGTACTATTCCCTTGTCTCACATCTTAAATGGCACAACATTCTTTGAAATAATATTTTCTATTAAATAATGAAGTGCGTACCTTACATGAAGAAATTCTCTTATGTAGCAAATTTTTGGAGTTTGCTTCCCAGAAGTAGCTTAAGACTGCTTTTACATAAATTTTCATCACTCTCTTCTATCTCTACTACTCAGTATTTTCATGATATTAAAAAATGTACATCAAGCACGTGGAACTTCTCAGAAGAAGGTCACCATTAAATAAAGAAATAATTAATACATGATACAAATAACTGACAAGTAAGGCACCAGAAGTAAGTGAAACGTCAAAGAGAAGACAATATTTAAAGTCCTTTGAGAAGTCAGTAAACAGTATCAATCATATCCCTGTCGCCTTTGGTGAAAAATAAGAAGGGGTTGATCAGCAGAGAACAGTTTTGCAGGAATACAGGAGACCTGATGTTGAAAAGTCTTAGTGTCCTATGTATGCTTTAAAACATTTAAGGCAGTAGTTCCCAGTGGAGGTTTCCTTGCTCAGGTGCAATACAGTTTGAAGAGTCTGTGCTGCTTGTTGAAGCATCACAAATGGCATGCTTTGACAGCTGGGGTACCTGTTGAATAATTTCTCTGTCAAACATTCAAAACAAAATGGCACAGATGTTAAGGTGCATGCATATACAGTGAAAATATCCTACTGAAGGGTAACAAAAAGCTTTTCACCGTTCAAAAGTTTGAAGGATTAGAATGCCTTCTTCTGAAATGTAACAATTGTTATATTTAAAAATCTTGCTTATCTGTAGTCCTGTTAATAACCCTTTTATAGCAAATATCTATTAAAATTGAAAGACATGATGACATTATAATTATAAATAATGAAATAAAGAGTGGAAGTTTTGCTAAATCTATATTTTTAACTAAAATTTAGCAAAAATATATTAAGTATGTAAAATGTCCCACCTTACTAGTGGAGGGAATGGCGAGTCAGACATAATACTTTCCTTTAATCATCTTTTAAATTAGATGATTAGAAAGAGAGATGAAAAGGAAATATCAATTCAGGTTTGCAATAACTGTGCTAGGGATAGACTCCTCACTTGGTGGGTACACAGGAGGAGTAGTCGACACAACCTTGAGGGATCAAGGATGGATAATTCATAAATAATATTTAAACTAAACTGAAACAGAATAAGGAGTTAAAAAATAATCTTGGAGAAAGAAGAGGAAGGGCTGAGAGAACATCATTTAAAGACCCAAATGTTGAAAAACACAAAACACTAGAAGGCTTTAAGTAACGAAGCATTGTTGTATTTAAAAATTAAGGGAGAATTGCCTCCTAAAAGGATGCCGGAGAACAAATCAGTTTCCAGGTTAAAAAGTGTTCACTGTACCACATTAGACGTTTGGATTCTAATCTTAAGATAATTAGAATCCTTTTAGAGGGGCGCCTGGGTGGCTCAGTCAGTTAAGCATCTGACTTCAGCTCAGGTCATGATCTCACACTTGTGAGTTCAAGGCCTGTGTCAGGCTCTGTGCTGACAGTCCATAGCCTGGAACCTGCTTCAGATTCTGTGTCTCCATCTCTGCCCCTCCCCTGCTCATGCCTCTGTCTCTCTCTCTCTTTAACTCAAGAGTAAATAAACATTTAAAAAAGAAGTCTTTTAGAGATTCTAATAGGAAGAGTGACATGATGAGATTATTCTAGTCTATCATATGGCAGATAGAATTAAATAGATATAGTGATTAGTATTTAGTACAGCTGTATGTAACAGGGACCAGACTATACTGGCTCAAACTCCTGAAGGTCTTCTACTGCAAATATATGTGTGTGTGTGTGTGTGTGTGTGTGTGTGTGTGTGTGTGTGTGTGTGTGTATGCAATAGGAAAAAATATGTATAATTACATTCTAGATTTCTAAGATGGCTATTGGAATTCTTGCCAAGATAACATCTTTTGAAACATCAGGGAAGAAGGAGAAAGTGAACCTCCCATCAGCAAGACTTCCTAGAAGTTTTCCTACAACATTTTCTTACCTCATATTGGCCAGAAATTTGTCACATGGTATCTCAAGCTGAATGAGAGAACAGACAGATTGCCACATAGAGAAAAACTGAGCCAAAAAACAGGAAGTGCAGCAAGTGGGGAATAGATTTTTGGGTAGACACCTAGACTCTTCTTACAGGGGATAATCCTAGAAAATAGAAGAGCAGTTAAATTACCTTTTTTTTTTTTTTTTTTTTTTTTTTTTTTTTAGTAAGGTGGAGTAGTATAGACTCAGACAATTAGAAGGATATTGAAAGATATTTATGGTGTATGATTATGATGGTTAAGTGATTTTTTTTTTTGAATGTGGGGAAAGGATGAATAAGAAAGGAGATGCCAGGATAATTTAAGTTTCAATTTTGAGTAATTGAGTTAGGGAGTAGCTGGAGGAACTAGTTTGGCTAAAAATGATTAATTCACTTTAAACAAGATAGTGGCTGATTGGAACTAATTCTAATATTTAGCAAGTAATTACAAACACAGGTCTGGAGAGGTAAGTAGAAGGTGAGAGAGTAATATGAGTATTGATGTCATTTTGGAGAAAGTTGAATGGTACTGAAAGAAAAATATATAAAATTTCTGAAGAGAACCAAATTGAAGTAATTTCCTTATTCTTATTTAAAAATATTGAGGAAGGGATAATTGAAGATTTTTAGCAGAAAGGAAGACACTGAAATATAAGGAATAACCAGAAGAGTCACTCTTGCAAAAAGGAAAGATATGGTAATTTGGACTGTATGAGGGAAACCTCTCTCATTTTAATGGAAAGTGGGAGGAAAGACAGTAAATAAAAACAAACAAAAAATATCTGTAGTCATGGGACATAGAGTACAATCATTCATTGTTGGTTTCTGTTTTCTCAGTGACAGAATATGTGATCACTAGTGATAATGATACATGGATCACGGAGAATTTTAGCATAACAGATTTAAAAAAATTGTCATCCTAAATGGTATGAAATTGAATATTCTACCCTTGATGTTAGAAACAAGGCAAAGAAAGCCATCTTGCCACTTCTATTCAACATTGTATTGGAGGTTCTAGCCATTGCATTAAGGCAAGAAAAAGAAATAAAGACCATAAAGATGAGAAAGGAAAAAATAGAAGCATTTCTATTTACAGAAAGCATAATTGTTTACTAGAAAACACTAAGTGCTGTGGACTGAATCATGTCCCCCTTAAATTCATACATTGAAGCCTTAACTCTTCAATGTAATTGTATTTGATCATGAAGCCTTTGAGAAGTTATAAGGTTTAGATGAAGTTATGAGGGTGGGATTAGTGCCCTTATAAGAGACATCAGAGAATTTGCTTCCTTTGTCTTTCTTCACCATGTGAGGACACAGCAAGCATGTGGCTGCAAGCCAGGAAGAGGGCCTTCATCCCTGGGTACCAAATTGGCCAGCACCTTGATCTTGACTTACAGCCTCAAAAACTGTGAGAAATAAATTCCTGTTGTTTAAGCCACCCAGTCTATGGTATCTTGTTATTTCATGCATCCCATGAAAACTAATATACTAAACTATGTGAAAATCAATATCTGGGACTAATCAGGTAAAAAAGAATACTGTATTTTTAAATTTTAGTATCATGTAATTAAAATAACATTTAAATAAATATAAATAAAATTTAATAAAAATAGTATAGCATCAAAAACGTCATTTAGGAATAGATTTTGCAAAAGTCATACAAGAACTCTTCACAGTAATCTATATCACTTTGCTCAGAAAATTTATAAATCTATAATTTAGAGCTTTATAAACTTTGTGAATTGGGGGATTTAATATTTCTAAGATGTCAGTTGCCTCCAAATTTTTCTATGGATTCAACATAATGCAAATTATGATCACAGAAGTCTTATTTTTTTAGTAGAAATTGACAAAATAATTCTGAATGTATATGGATGTGCAGAGGACCAAGAAGTATCTAAATAATTTTGAAGGCCAATATAAATAAAGAATAATACTAATAATAAATGATAAGAATAATAAAGAAGACCAAAAGTTGAAGGAGTTACATTACTTAATTTCAAGATGTATTATAAGTAAACAGTGATAAAGCCATCCTTATTCTAACTTTTAGGATCCCATTCTTTCCCAGTTAACACCCTGTGAGTTTGGGAATTCATTTTCTGTTGTACTTCAGACACTCACAAGATGATATTCTGAGTTTGGGTTTCATCCATCTCAGCTCTGTGGCCATAAGAGCGAAAGGGTCTCTTTCTAGGCAGATGTAGCAGCTCTCAAGCCATTTATACAGTGCTTGTGCTGGGAGTTTGGATTTATGAGATTATATTTTGTTTTATTTTGTTTTGTTTTGTTCCCCACCTTGTTCAGTGACATTAGGAACAACTAGCCAACTTTATCATATTCATTAGTTTGGCAAAGATATTCTTAAGTATCATATAGATGGTCATTCAGATCCTTGCCTCTTATACGTGTTGGATTAAGAGATACATCCAGTGGATGTATTATGTGTATTTTTATTGCCAGATCATGCCACAGACTCTCATTGCTCTGCTGAAAATGGAGTCATTTGTTGTCTTTACATGTAGTCAGATTAAACAGGGAGCCAATTAAACATATGCCTACGTTTTGACAGAGCCATTCCAATTGTACACATTTACTCCAGAAAAATGAATACATATGTCCACCAAAAGACTTGTAGAAGAATGCTCGTAGCAGCTTTATTTGTAATAGCTCCATATTGGAAACAACTTGAATGCCATCAACTGAAGAATGTGTAAACAAATTGTAGTATATTTATTGAATTAAATAAAAGGGAATGAATATATAGGCAACAATATGGATGAATCTAACAGTTATAATGCTGATTGAAAGAAAGTAGTTTTTCATTATAAAGCTAGTGAACCTAATCTGATCTAATCTATGTAAAAATTAATGTATTGGGGGTGGGGGTGGAATCCCAGAACACTGGTTACCTCTGTAGAGAGGGGATTGAGTAGGAAGAGACATGAGAGAACTTTCTGTTCTGAAAGAAATGTTTTATATCTTGAAATGGGTGTGAATTACATGGATATTCATTTATCAAAATTGAACTGCTAAGGTTTGTGTTTTTTAACATATGGAAATTTCATTTAAAGAACTAAGAACTAGGGACCTACTGAGTGCAGAGTTTAAAACAAACAAACGTGGCAGGTGATTGATGTTTGTTAATGGGGATGATAGGTGTTCATCGTGGTATTTGGTTTACTTCTTATATATTTGGAATTCCCCGCGATATGAATTTAAAACAATTTTTAGAGGTGTGGGAAAGTGAAAAGCCAAAGGGCCCTTGCAGCTACCATTGGGGTTCAAATGAGTTGGCTTCCAGGGTTGTAGAGTATTTCTGATCAGTTTAAATGGAGGTTTGATTGAAGAGTGACAGTGGAATTCAACCAACACTCAAGTTTTTGTCCAGTAATTGACTAAATTATAGAAGATCATGGAATATAGGCTGGAAGAGGAAGAATATTAGCTTCCATGGGACCAATAGGTTGAGAATAAACACGGAGGTGTTTTTGTGAGACCAAAAGACCCATTTATGGGGAGAAGCTGAGTGAGAGAGCTGGAATTAAATGATACTGTGGTTAGAAATAAGGTAACTTTTTATTATTTTATTTATGTTATTAAGTTATTTATGGTATTAATAGTTATTAAGGTAACTATTATTTTATTCATTTATTTATGACTTTATGAGTTTATTATATCAGATAATGAAGGATGATAAATTAAGGTACATATTTATTTGTAAATACAAAATTGTGTTCCAAATTGAGATATGCAAATTGAAAAAAATTACCCTGTTTCAACCATTCCTCTTTAAAATATAAAGACAGAGTCATTAAATAGGTTGATGAAGAAAATCTAAGAGGAAGTTCTTGTCTGACAACTACTATTAGAAATTCCTAGGATATATAGTTGTAAAGAAACAGTTTTATGGATGATGGAGTATTGGCAGATCATAAATCATGTAAAATGCTGCTGTCAGTTCGTGGAAAGTTTAACTTATTCTGCTTTTCAGAGCTAAGCTCCAGTGCATATCAGATGGCAGAATTTGGCCTCTAGTACTATTCAGTCTTTTTCTGTGTGGTCAGTAATTCAGATTGTCACACAGAAAGTGCCCTTGGCAGAGATGGTAAATCACATGGGTATGGAAAAAAGAAATGAGGCACAAGAATTCTATTTGGTTTTCAAGTTTTTAGGTACCATATGAGATGGATGGCAACAGTTTAACCAGCACTAATTAATTACAATATGCAGAAGAAAAATTACCAATCCTCGTGAAGTGGCTATGTATCGAAATCCCATATATATTATCTCACTTAACCCTTAAAATACTCTTGTGAGATTATCTTTATCATCCTTATTTTTAAAAAAAAATTTTTTTTTCAACGTTTTTTATTTATTTTTGGGACAGAGAGAGACAGAGCATGAACGGGGGAGGGGCAGAGAGAGAGGGAGACACAGAATCGGAAACAGGCTCCAGGCTCCGAGCCATCAGCCCAGAGCCTGACGCGGGGTTTGAACTCACGGACCGCGAGATCGTGACCTGGCTGAAGTCGGACGCTTAACCGACTGCGCCACCCAGGCGCCCCTTTATCATCCTTATTTTGAGATGAGTACTTAATAATTCAGAAACCTTAAGTGATTTTATAAAGGTCAAAATATTAATGACAGAGCTGTGATATAAATCTCAGTTTTTCAGGTTCCAAAATCCTTGCACATTCCTTTATGGGAGGATTAAAATAGATGTCCTAAATATTATTGGTAAGAGCGAATCTGAGTACTAAGCAGAGTATTGTACATTAAGATGAGAAGAGTTCTTGTGGGAATTTAAAGACTGGTTTGACTTTCATACATTTTACCTTTGTTCTCCTAGACATACTTACAGTTTTATCTCTATGTATTTTCATTTTTTCTGAAAAATTTCAGTAATTGTCTTGGCTTAGATAATTTTACAGACTTCTTTTAGGGTGAAGCTATAATTAGGGCTTTAATTTTTTTTTTTTGACATTTATTTATTTTTGAGAGACACAGAGAGACAGAGCGTGAGTGGGGGAGGGGCAGAGAGAGAGAGGGAGACACAGATCCGAGGCAGGCTCCAGGCTCTGAGCTGTCAGCACAGAGCCTGACACAGTCTTGAACCCACAAACCCTGAGATCATGACTTGAGCTGAAGTAGAACACTTAACCGACTGAGCCACCCAGGCGCCCCAATGGATTTAAAACTGGGAAGGATTACCTTTACCCAGTTTGTTTCACAGGATGTCAAGCAAACAGCAGACCATGATTTAGGGCATTTTCTATTACAATTGATTTAGTAAATAACATGCAAGAATTATAGAGCATAGGCTAGAACTGTGAAGGAGAAGTCCTGCAGCTGCAAGAAGCATGTGGTCACTAGTTCTTTCAGCATCTTACAGTGATGTGTACTTGGCTTGGAGTGGAACTAAGACATTGTTTGGGCTGTATAAGAGGGATCTCACACTCTGTCATCTTGTATATATATGGATTTTCCATAAACATAGTCTTGCAAAGTAGAGGGGAAGTCTGAGTAGGAATGTTGCTTAGGAAAGTTGAATTCCGATTCTTGTATGTCAACTGCAATTATATAGATAGCTAGAAAGATAGGACTGTAACAGCCCTTCCACCTATGGTGAGAAGTATTTGATTCTGACTCATTCATTGGCAGCCAACCAGAGAGGTACCAGTGGAGTAATTCAGTGGACAATTCTATTTGTCTCCCCAAAGATGCATTTATGTAATGTTGACCCTTGACTTGTGTATAGTGCTTGGATGCTGAGTGTTGGGAAGAATATCTGTGAATGTAGACAGTGTATCATCTGTGTCAAAACTTGGAGAGCAAATTTTGAAAATTAATGTATGAATGCCAGGTGTCCACGAGAAGAATGAAAGAGCAACAGGTGGTACAAAAAGAGAAACATTAAAATACTCCTTTTTGCTATCTCATTATAAAGAACTATATTGCTTATAACAGGATATAATTGAAAAGTGGATAAACTACAATTTAATAAGGAAATATGTTTCCATGTAGAGAGTGGTTTTGCTTATTAGCTTAACATTTTATAAATGATTACTTCTTTAAGCTGGATTTGTTTTTGTTATATTACATTTATGATGATACTGGCTGTAATGTATCATGATGTTAATTAAGTTTCTTATAATAGTTACCAGCAAGTATGGCAATAATTTGTTTGGGAGACAAGATGAAATATCTGTGAAGTCCAGCTGCAGGTAAGGGTCATTCTAATCAAGCAGACTGTAACTGTATTTTTGATAATTGATTATACAATTGATTGTATAATTTATGCTTACAGTGTGAAATCTAAGTGCTAACCTGGTATTTGAGCACAGAGGTCAAAATTCCATAGCATATACAAAGGATTGCTAGTGATAGTGATGATAATTTGGGACACTTTGAAATAAGTGAGGGTGGGACAGGAGCATTGTACTACAAAGAAATGAACCAGAGAATGGGAAGGAGAAGTGGAGTTTATTTATGATTTATTATAATTTAAGGACTTAGCTTTCAGTACCTATGTTACCTTAGTCACAACTCACAAATGATTTTTGTAAGGCAAATTAAAAGGTACAGGAAAAAAAAAGCCCACAGTTCTGTTTAGTCACTTGCTCTTACTACATTGGGTGAATAACAGAATAAGCACTGCAATCCATTTGATCAATAGACTGCTGATGTTCTCTCTTTGGACTAATTTGACACATTCTGTGGTTCTGAATGACTATTCATTTTCCATACCAGTGGATTTAGAATAAGAAACCATTGTCTCTTTGTAGTTAAGCTATCTGAAACAGCAGTAAATTGAGAGCATAGGAACTATAGTTTTAATTCTATTATTAATTTATAAAGGATAGATTTTGATTGCTTCACTGAAAAACAAGGAAGACTTTGTTGTCTTAAACAATGCAGAAATCAGTTTTATATTATTAAATTTTTCATCTCTCATACTGGTTAATAGGATTGATAAGACATGGATAATGGCTCCAAAGTAGTGATGGCTGAAGTTTTAATAGTTACTTCCAATACATACCTTAAACACACACACACACACACACGCACACACACACACACACACACACACACACACACACACACAAATCATATCTCAAAATATGTCTAGTGTATTACACTGACATGATAAAGAGTATACCTTTTCAATAAAAAAGGAAAGATAAAATAAGAAAATGAGTTTAAAATCTTTGAATATTATCTTATTAATTGCTTATAGAGTCTTAGATACTCATTGTTCTTCAAATATAAAACTCTTGTACCTAAGAATAATTAATTGCATCTATAGTGTAATACAGTGGCAGGAATATAACAAGGGAGTAGGTGTGATTGATAAGCATATAAACATTTGGGGTTTTAGACTTAAAAATAATTTAAAATATACCCCTAATCCAGTCAGCCTGAATAAATATAGTCAAAGACACTTTTTTCCAGTACAAGAGGGGCTATCATGCATTTATTGTATATCTTTTAAAGTCCACTATGTTTATACTTTTACCTACATTCGCATATATGAATTATTGAGCATAATAAACATTATTTCTGTGTTTTAAAATTTCATAATTAAATTCTTCTCGTGTCTTGGCAAATGCTTACCCAATGTTACATTTCTATATTCTGTTTAAATAGATATGCATGTTTCTAACACATTAATTTTAACCATGATAATAGTTTCTTTCCCATCCTCATTTTGTAATTGGCCATTCCACTTTGTGTGCCATTTATTTTTTTCCAAAAAGGACTATAAAAAGAATTTTTGTAAATTGTCTCCTTTTTCACATGTAGAAGATGGTTCAGCTAGTACATTCATTGCAGAATTGCTTAGTCTGCTATTGGGGTATGGATATGGGCTTTACTAGCTGCTAATGTACAGTTGCTATGACAGGTTATACTATGAATAATTGTATGTGAGTTGCCATTTCTCCAGATACTTTTTAATACTTGATACAGCAAGACTGTAGTTTTCTTGTAAATTTAATATTTATGAAATAAAGTTTTATTTTTAGTTTAATATGTGTATCTTCGATTATTAGTAAAGTTAATACTCATTTTATATTTGTAATACTTATGAAAAAGTGAAATCCAATGTGGTACATTGTTAAAATTTTTTTAATGTTTATTTATTTAATTTTTAAATGTTTTTATTTTTGAGAGATAGAGAGAGACAGAATGCAAATGGGGAAAGGGCAGAGAGAGAGGGAGACACAGAATCCAAAGCAGGCTCCAGGATCTGAGTTGTCAGCACAGAACACAATGTGGGACTCGAATACACAGACCGTGAGATCATGACTAAGCAGAAGTAGGATGCTTAACCAAGGTGCCCCCAGTATGGTGCACTGTTAAAGCAATTTTATTCTTTCCTTTCAAATGCCCATAAAACACCCAAATACAGGTTCCTTCTCCCAAATCTGTGGATAAAAATCTAAGGCCAGCCCCATGTTCTTGTAGGTCATGCTCATATAATAAATGTATATAATGAAGCTGTCTCTTCTAGTTTCAGAACACTCTCATGTCAGTAATTCTGCTTCATAGTAGAGGAAGGACAGTAAGAAACGTGGTTTGCCTGAATAAAACTTCATTGATTTGGTGGTGGTTTAAATCTATCTCATGAGGTTCCTCCCAGTTTCCTGAAAGATGTGTTGCTGCCGCTGAGCATCTCTCACCTTCAGTTATCCTTGGTAACGTTTCTTCCAGTTGGCAGCTTATGACTTGACTCAGCTTTTGATTCTGGGTGACACATATAGCATAATCTCTTTGTTGGGGTACAATGCTCCTCTCAGTGACCATCTCAGTTCCAATTCTCATGCTCATGTTTTTACCCTGACAAAATTTGAATTCCAGGCTCTCCCTGAAGTAATACCCTTTTCTGCAACTGCTGTCAAAGCAGCTAGCCAGCTATAGTCTTTCATTTTCCTAGGCATTGGTGCTCCTCAAACTATGAAAGTGCTCTGTAGGCTTGAATCCCAAGGCGCCACTTTCAGCAAATTGTTCCTTTCTAATTTCCACTTGCCCCCTTTTTTATTAGCATCAAGGTTTTTATAACCTTGTGAGTGATAGCCTACAGGTCACAAGTAAAGGTTTTCCTTCACCCTATTTTCAAAACCTACTTTGATGTTTATTTTTTTAATATGTTTTTACAGTGTAGTTTCTTTTTTAAAGTTTTTATTTAAATTCCAGTTAGTTAACATATAGTGTAATATTAGTTACAGGTGTACAATTTAGTGATTCAACACTTTCATACAAAACTCTTCACAAGTGTACTCCTTAATCCCCATCACCTATTTAACTTGCTTTAGAATGTTAATTTGGCATTTATTGCCTGGGAACCTTGTTTAAAACTATGGATGGGTAAAAGAGTTCATTAAAAAAATTCTGTTAGAAGATTCGGGTTTCTTCTGTGAACTGTCTGTTCATTGGGTTGTTCATATTTTTCTCTTGGATTTGAAATAATCCAAGAAATATGTTGAAATATGTTGATAAATTTGCTGTAGTTTTTATCCATCAAATCATAAACATTCAGAGACATATTCTCATGATGCAAAAGGTTTAAAGTACATTTGGAGTGGTTCATTTTTGAATTGTTCTTAAAAGTTTATTGAGAACTTCCAACCATAAACCTTAAAAACCATAAACCTTAGTCACTGTTTAAATATAGACTTCACTAAAATGAGGGTTGATATGGAAGAGAAATACACATAAGTATGTCTTTATTATTTACATCAAGAAGACTATTAGGATATAATATCTTAAATGTTGTCTTGACTAATTATTAAGTTTTTCGTTCAATTTTTTTTTAATCCAGCTTTTTATTCTGGATAAAAAGATAGTTCATCGCTATCCTTTCAACTCTTCAATTTGTCTATGTGACATCTCAAAGTAAAGGCTGTGCTCCAGGGGAAGGACAAATGGAATAAAGAAGCAATTCATGTATTTTTTTTTAAAGATTTTTGGCTTAATTTACAACTTAATAACAGTCTTCTCAGTATTTTTGATGTTACCTTGCCTGAACTGATAATAATCTACAAGATTTTTTTTTTCAAAGATCGATCTCTGCTCAGTTGCCAGGACTTTTTATTTGTTAATTGTAAAAAAAAAAATATTTAACTCGTGTGTTTATGTGACGGGGGCAAGTTGGACGAAATATTTGTGTAATATACGTTTAGAGTCAGAGAGACAGTTTTCAGAATTAGAGTGAATTTCCTGAAACTAATGGCTCAGATTGGCATCCTTGTCAAGTATTAGAACATTTAGTTGTCACAGCTTTTATTACTTTTCCTGACAGTACCACTTCTGTGTTTCTGTGATGTCATGGGTTCCAAACAGCAGTATAGGCAGCATCAGCCATTCTCACTCAAAACTGCACAGCTACATAGTAAGGTACCTAGGACTGCTGAAACAAATAATTCTCCTTTAAAAAGATAAAATGATTAGGGGCACTTGGGGGGGCTCAGTCAGTTAAGTGTCTGACTTCAGGTCAGGTCATGATCTGACGGCTTGTGAGTTCGAACCCACATCAGGTTCTCTGCTGTCAGCATGGAGCCCACTTCAGAACCTCTGTCCCCCTCTCTCTTCCTCTCCCCTGCTTGCTCTCTCTCACAAAAATTAATAAACAGCATAAAAATATAAAAAGATAAAATGCTAACAACCTGTAACAGAGATGGCTGTGGTCTTAAATATAAAATATATGTGTGGGATGTTGAAATGGGAATGAGAAGTGAGAATAAAAAAGTAGATGTTGAACTACAACTCTTTAAGTATAGAATTTTGTGTACCAAGGACTATAATGGAATGCCATTTTTCAGAATCACCTAGGTCTGCTATTTTAAAACAAGGGCTTACTTTGAGTAAAAGCAAAAATCAAATACTGTAAAAATAAAATAACTTTCTAAGCATACCTTACATTCATGGTAAGGTATGAAAGTAGAAGTAGGGATGAGTGAAGAATACTGTTAGGGTGAAAAGACAAGACTGAAACAGAGGCATAGGGAAGCTCTCTCATACCTGTTTTATCTGTAATATCATCTCTTCAGGTGACCATTACTTAAACTTTCAAGTCTGCTTCTTTTTAAAAATGAAAATGTATAATATACTTGGTGTTACATATATATTAATGAATGAATAAATGATTGTATAATCATCAAATATTTTTTTCTGGGCGTGAAATTAGAAGAAAATATCTAGAGAAAATAAGAGCAGAATTTTAGGTAATTAAGAGCAAAGGGGTACATAAGAGGGACAAGTTGTTACATGAGGTGGAAAAATTTAGAAAAAGGCAAACACATTTGCCTAAAAAAGTTATATTCCGAGGTAGTGACATTAATACTGGAGAACTGTTCCTTTTTCTCTGTCTCTTCTTCACTCTCTCCTTCTCTCTTGCCCGTTTACTTGAAATATAGTATTTTTAAATTTTTTTTAATCTTTATTTATTTTTCAGAGAGAGAGAGACAGAGTACGAGCAGGGGAGGAACAGAGAGAGAGGGAGACACAGAATCTGAAGCAGGCTCCAGGCTCCGAGCTGTCAGTACAGAGCCTGATGTGGGGCTTGAACCCACATCACATGAGATCATGACCCAAGCTGAAGTCGGAGGCTTAACCGACTGAACCACCCAGGCGCCCCGAAATAAGGTATTATTGAAGTGAAAATTGGCTAAGATCCTAGATAAAGTATCCAATCAGGGACATCCCAAGGAGGTTTAGATAAAGGGTGAGACAGACAGTGAAACACATTTTTATGCTTTTTTTTTTTTTTTTTTTAACTGGTGATCAGTAATGAAGAAGACCCTGAAATGGTGGTGACACTCTGGTGTCAAATGGTTCCTTGGGGAGAAGGCTATAGGCGGGGTAACTCCAGCTTTTGAAGAGTAATATATATTGCATAAAAGAAATGTCTGGGTGGCTCAGTTGGTTGAGTGTCCAACTCTTGATTTCTGCTCAGATCTTGATCTCTGGGTCCTGAGATATGTGCTGAGCATAGAGCCCACTTGAGATTCTCTCTCTCTCTCTCTCTCTCTCTCTCTCTCTCTCTTTCTGTCTCTCTCTCTCTGTCTTTGTCTCCCTCCCACCCCCACTTCTGCTTCTCTCTCTCTCTCTCATTAAAATAAAAAAATAAGCCTGACATTTTGTGTGGATTTATTTTTGGTAAATCAGGAATATTTATTCATTTGGTTAATTTCATGTTTTTTTCCATTGTCATTAGAAATAATATACAAGTAAATGATGTGTTTTTTATTTAGATGTTTGTGCTTGTGTTCATAATTGATTCAGGACATATATGTAGAATTTAAATTCAGATAGCTGAATGCTCTGAGATGTAATTTCCAGAATTCTGCTAGTGTTAATTACAGCAGTACAGCTTGGGGCGCCTGGGTGGCTCAGTCAGTCAAGCATCTGATGCTTGGTTTCATCTCAGGTCATGATCTTAAGGTCATGAAATCAAGCCTCACATAAGGCTCTCCCCGCTCACAGCACGGAGCCTCTCTTTCTCAGCCCCTCCCCAACTTGCATTCTCTGTCTCTCTTAAAATAATAACTTAAAAAAATAATTCATTAAAACACTATAGCTAATGTATCATATCATACATCAAAGTTAGATTAGACTCCATGGTGTGTAATTATGGCAAAGAATAAAAAGGTATTTGTTAAAGATTTGAGGTTATATTTGTTGGTGATTATGCTTGAGAGGAAAATGATAGATAGATAGATAGATAGATAGATAGATAGACAGATAGTAAATAATAAACTTATTTAATGACTGAATGCTTGAAATCTTGATGCCAGGAAAATACCTCTGGGGAATTTAGGTTTACAAAGCATTAGAGTAGCACGTGAAAAAAATATCCAATTCAAGGCTGCATATAGTCAGTAATTAGTTTTCACATGCAAACACAGCACTTTGAAATCGCAAAACTAATTAGCCACTTTATGATCCAATAATATTTTGTGTGTTTATTAAGCCCATAGGATTCTTTTTTATTAGAAATGAATAGCTATTATAATAGTACCTATTCAATGGCTTCCATTTTTCAGAATATATTTTATGTACAGATTCTGTTTTATTGCGTGTATTAAATCTTGAACTGAGGTTAATATATTCAAAATATTTTTTTGCATAAAAATCCAAGTACTTTTTATCACCTCATTATCTAAAATTTCTAGAATTTATAGTAAAAAAACAATTCTTAAATATCTAATGGGCAGATTAACTTGACATTTTGTTAGGTCAATGGTGCACTCAGTTTTGGTCATCTTCTTGTCCAGGCAAATGCAGAATTGTGTTAAGACTGTGTGTGTGCGTGTGTGCATGGGGTGAGGGCGGTATATGTGAAAAGGAGGAAGAAGGAGAAGATGACGGAGGAGGAGGGAAAGAAAAGAAGAAGAAAAGGGGATAGGAAAGAGAAGGTGAGGGAGAGAAGACCTGGGTGGTTTGTAACAAGTTAATGTTCTTGGCTTTGTTTATGCAGATCTCTAAGCTTCCTAAGTAAATTAGGATACTTTCATCTACAACTAACAGAAGTGCCAACTAAAAATGGTTAAATCAATAAGTAACTTATTTTTCTTATGACAAAAGCACAAAGAAGGGATGATTCTGTGGCTCATTAATTTATGACTCAGTGATACTACCAAAGACCTAAGTTCTTCTGTCTCTTTTATCTGCATCTTGAAGTGTTTTTGTTTGTATATTTGTTTTTCTTTTAGGGTAGATTTCTTCCTAATTCAGTGTAATGCCTCGTTTCCAGGCACCACATCCTTGCTTAGTCCTCTTCAGAGTTAAAAAAGAGAAATTTTCCTCATGTTTCTGACTGAAAAGCTAAGATACTCTTTCCTAGAAGCTCTTCAGTAATCTTCCCCTTCTTAATTAAAATTACATCACATGTGAACCCAAAATACTGACAGGTAAGGAGAACAGAATTTCCAGGATGGCTTATGCTATTCACTAGTCACCCACTTGTTAATAAGTGAACAGATGACTAAATGGTCAGAGAGCAACTGAAAAAATAAAGGGAAACTCTCCCAGCCGCCAAGAAGGGAGTAGCTTTTGAGTTCACAGCCCCTTCTAATTTTTAAGAATCCATATTTCTAAATTTATATTAAAATAGTTAACACTCACTTTCTTTAGGCAAACACCATGTCTGTGTCATGTTTTTGTTTTTGTTTTCCTTCTCAGTCTCTTTTAGATTTACTTATTTCAGTGAACCAATTATGAGAAAAGGTTAAGTGAAGGCTTAATGTGCATGCGCGTGTGTGTGTATGTGTGTGTGTGTGGGGGTGTATGTGTGGGTTAGAGAGGGAGGGAGGGAGATAGGGAGGAAGAGTGAGAAGCATATTCCTTGTTATATGATCAGAGGGAGAAAGGGGGAAAATTATTGACTATTAGTAGTTTGCGAGTATCTTGTTTGTAATGCGCTAATGGCTTCATGTGACAATGGATCCAATGCACCATGCAGACTTTGAACCTACAGTTTTTGTGCATTCATCTGTAAGAAAACCCCGGCAAGAATGACTGTCACCAATAGTTAAGCAACACTTAAGCAGTAATATAGTATGTGTACAAGTAGCAACAAGAGAAAAAAGTTATAGTTTTGACGATTTGGATGGGTAGTGATGGAATATACTGACAGGGCACTTGTTGGGATGTGGAATCCAATGTTCTTTAGGCTTGTTCAATTTAACATGATTTTTTTAATACAGGCTGAGATTTTAAATAGGCAGTTGGATATATGCATCTAGATTTCAGGAGAAGTCTGATGTCTAGAGTCATTTATTTGAGATTAATTGGTATTTACTTGGTCTTTCAGGCTGTGGGACTGAATGTGATCACTCTGTTATACAGAAGAAAAGGGAGCCCAGGGCCAAATTCTGGAGAGTTTGACATTAAAAGTAAAGGTGGAAAAGTCAGAGTCGGAAAGGAAAGGGAAGGGAAGGGAAGGGAAGGGAAGGGAAGGGAAGGGAAGGGAAGGGAAGGGAAGGGAAGGGGGGAGGGAGGGAGAAAGAAAGGAAGGAAGGAAGGAAGAAGGAAGGAAGGAAGGAAGGAAGGAAGGAAGAAAGAAAGAAGAAAGAAAGAGAAAGAAAGAAAGAAAAAGTAGAAAGGAAAGACCAAACAAGACTGTGAGTAGCAGAAAATCCTGCAAAATATGTTGTCATGAACAATAAGAGAGATGCTTATTTGTGTTTTTTGGCAATGGGCATAATAGAATGACAATAGATTAAAGGCCTTTTCATAGGATAATAAGAGACAATTTGTTATGTTTGCTTATCCCTGTACAATTTATAGTCATGTGGAGAAAAAAAAAGGCCACAAATTCTTCAGCATTTCTCTAATTATGATGTGTGCCTTTGTCCCCTGTCCTTTGTATCTGGGAAACTTGTGTGCTTAATTTGTAACCAAAACAATTCAGGAGATGTTTCATGGCTTCCCAAACTAGGTTATAAAAGTTAATGCAGCTCTGTTCTTCTGCTTGGATTGCTTGCACCTGGAGCCCTGAGCCATCATCTGGAAAGTGAATTTCTCTGAGGCTGCCATGCTGTGAGGAGGCTCAGGCCACATGGAGTGGGCACTTATAAGTGTTTTAGTGAACAGCCTCAACTGAATTCCAGCTGAGATCCAGAATTAACTGCAAGCCTTGTGAATAAGCCAAAATGGCAATTATCTGGGAATTAGCTAGAGCAAACTAGAGCACCTGCATGTAGCCTGAGCTTCCTCATAGCATGGTGGCCTCAGGATAGACGAATTTTGTACATGGAGTGTCAGGACTCCAAAGGACTATTCCAGCAAACAAGGTAGAGTATTTAGGTAATTACAGTCCCAGCCACCAGCTGATTATAGCCACAGAGAGACCCCAATCAAGAACTTCCCTCTGAGCCTTTTCATAATTAATTCCTAACCCACAGAATATATAGCCTAATAAAATGGATGTTTATGCCAGTAAATGGTTTGTTATTCAGTAATAGCAACTGTAATAATCTCACACTCGTTCTAAAAATAAATGTGATAAACACTTAGATATTTTTAATTCCATTTTATAGTTGATAAAGTGAGGGTCACATAGTTTAAGCAGCTTTTCATAGGTCACACATCAAAGATATACACATGGATTAGAAGCCAGATCATTTGTTGTATTTATATGTTCATATTACATTGTATCTTATTGTTTCTCTATGGAATAGATGCACAAGTGTTTTAAAACAGCATTCTTTTGTTCAGTAAATATGCCAAACACGGCGATAGGTATTGATAATACAGAAATGATAGGAATTGATTTTTCTCTATAAGATATTTATAGTCTAGAAGGAAGACAGAAATTTAATGCTATGAATGTAACACGTTCTAATAGATTTTATAATGTCGGTTTGCATGAAGGATGAAATAATTATGGGAATAGCATAGAGATTAGATAAAAAGACCAAGACGTGTATCAGCAGGTGAGGGGAGGTGGTAACTGGAGGCACAGAAAACAGTAACAAAATAATAGCCATAAGAGCGTAATTAAAATGTCTGAATTAGTCTATTGGAAGGATGTGGCAAGAAGTTAGAATCTTATAGGTTGAGTTGTGTGTGATTCAATAGCTGGATGATGGTGCTTAGTATAAGTTTCCACATTAGGGAAAGAATATGAGCAAGCAAAGTAAGGAATAGTCACTTAAAGCGAAAAATATTCAATTAAGTTTACAGAAAGAAACAGAAAAAAAAGAAAAAGAAAAGGAGGGAATAGGCTGTACATTTATTAAGCACCCAATCATATGACAGATAGAAAAAGAAAAAAAAATACTCCAAAAGAAGTGAAAAAAAACACAAAACTCCATCACTCATTTTTTCTCATTTCTTCATGTCTATTTACTTCACTCTTAAATGTAGGTAGAGAGAAAGGGGGGAAGAAATCATCTTCATACTGTATGAAGATTATCTGGGAGGGCCCTAAATCTAATGACAAGTGCCCTTGTAAGAAATAAGTCAGTCAGAGAAGGACAGATATTATATGTTTTCAGTCATATGTGGATCTTGAGAAACTGAACAGAAGACAATGGGGGAAGAAAAGGGGGGTAAATAGATACAAACAGAGAGGGAGGGAGGCAAACCACAAGAGACTTTTAAATACAGAAAACAAACTAATGGATAGATGGGGGGATGGGGGAAAGGGAAATGAATGATGGGCATTGAGGAGGGCACTTGTTAGAATGAGCACTGGGTGTTATATGTAAGCCAATCTGACAATAAATTATATTCATTAAAAAAGTGAAGCAGAGGGAGATTACAGAGAGAAGAGAATACTTCTCTGCTTCTCCACTTCTCTAAGGCACCCTCTCTTCCCTTTCTGTCACATCTAACATGATAACGTGAATGACCAAAGCTTCAGGAAGAAAAGGGCCAGAGATTTGAGTTGTAGGCACTTTTCTTCTTTAGGCTCCTTAACAAAACACTCCCTGAAGGCAAGGCGTTTAACAGCTCTGCCACATTTCTGAAGTTAAAGAGGAAAAACTACATGGACAAAAATTTAGTGTCTGAAGCAAGATGATTGTGGACATTTCTTGTTATATTAGGAATACACTTTGAATTCACTATGTAAGCCATTTACTTCTTGGAATTCTATATTCTCCATTGGAAATAGAAGGTAATTCAGAACCCCTGTGCTTGAATGTTCTTCGTCTGTAATAGGGTAGATTCGCCTTACACTGACCCAGCAATGCTTTCTAACAGCATCCTCTAGGTGTACATATTTGGGAAGAAGAGTTGGATGTTATTTCCCCCACCCAGCATCCAGTACCTTTTCCTGTGCAAGCCTCGTACTCCTGATTTCACGGACATACTTCTCAGCTGTGTGACTTCCCTTGGCCAATGGGATGACAGATGGGACATCCCACTTTCCAGAGAAGTTTTAAGGGCTAATTTGTGATTCCATTTCCCTTCTACTACAGCCCAATATTGTCCCGGATACAGGCTGCTTCTTGGGACTCCATTCTAGCGTGAAGAGGAACAGGGTTCCTGACTGAACTCTGGCTGAACAGGGTTGCAGCCAAACCATAGTTGACATTTAACCTGGCTCAGAGATCAAGCATGTGCCGTCTGCCATTGCTATTCTGTGTATGTTTTCTTATACAACATAATTTAGCTTACTTGGTTGGTACAGAATTCCTATCGCTAAGAAATCAAAGATATTTAACGGAGGGTTAAGAAATCAAAGAAATCAAAGAAATCTATTAGTATTAACAATCTACAGTAAACATGCAGACAGCACAAAATATGACCCATAAAAGTAACATTATTTTAATATTAAACAAATTTATCATTCTCCGTCCATCTCTGAACAGATCTTTATTGGTTTTGAGGAGATGATATAATTGAAGGCTCAATATCTCCTTCTTGTTTTCACTCACTCTTAGTGAGACTTGATGCATTGGAAGGATGATGACTGAATATCCTGGTTACAAGACTTTCAAACATATGGTGCTGGAGTCATTTTATCAGAAATATCTCAGACAACTAGAGAACTGAGGGAGGATTTATTTTTGAGTGGTGTCTATACTTTGATATAGCAAGCTTTGCCCGAGAGATAGCTCTTCCCTGGGGTGAGACAGTAGGAGATAGAGCCTGGAACGGATGGATGGTCAGGAGTCATGGGGAACATAGAGTGGCTTGTGTCTATGACCATGTTCTTCTTTTCCTGATTAAGAACAGTCGGTCAAGACACCATAAAAATTACCTGGAAGATAAAAATCAAAAGAACAAACATTCTCTAAATGGTCTGCTTGGATGGAACATCACTTAATCACTTATCTTTTCTCCTTCATTTTTTATTTTTCTTTTATATTTAGGATTGATGAAATTGGGAAGGGAGCTAACAATTGCTGACTTTCTTTATTTAAGCACAGGATAGAAGTTAAGGTTATGGGCTATGGAGATGTGCTGTTTACATTTAGATCTAAACTCCACCACTAAATAGTTAAGCACCACTTGGATATTTGTTTACCGCTGTACAGAGCAATGTCTTCATATGTCAGATAGGGATAACACTGTATTTTGGAGGATTTTAATAAAAGCTAGTATTAAATGAGTCAATATTCAGGAAGTGCTTAGAATAGTTCCTGATATACAGTAAACTTATATATGTGTTAGATATTCATTTTTTATTAAAATCTCTTAAAAAGCCCATGAGTTAGGTGGTGGTATGCAGTTTTACAACTGAAAAAACTGAAGCACAGAATGTTTAACCAATTTTATGAAGGTCATTCAGTTAGCAAATTGTTAATTACACAGCATAAATGTGTCTATCTTACAACATAAATGTCCATGTTCGATGAGATGGGCGGTGGGTGGCTTACTTAAATGAAAGGGAGAGTGGAGCATTGATTAGAGGTGTGATGAACTGTTCTAAAATGAATTGTGGGAAAACAAATGTTTAAAATGCTGATTCAAATAAAAAATAAAGAAATTGGGGAAAAGATCAGTGATCCAGGCAAAAAAACAATCTTTTTCCGTTTAGTCCTCCAATCCTTTGTTTGTTTGTTTGTTTTAACCAAAAGTGAGGGGTGCATAAGGAATCATTCAAAAGTTCATTATGTTGTGCTCCCAATCTGGAATCTTCCACTAACTTTATCGGAGCTACCACCCTTTAGGGACCACTGATTTTCAAGTCAGATCTAGCATGTCTGGGCTCTTTTTGCACTGGTCCATAACGCTCATGAGAACTCTGTTTAATTTTTTAATTTCTTGCATATTCATTGTAAGGAGATTTAGGAAGTGCAGCTTCTTCAGGTGACCAGGTATCTTCAGGGATGATCCAGACTGAACCTGTGAAACCTGCCCAACTTGTACACCTGGGCAATAAAGAAAAATATCAGAACAACTCTGATGCTTTGAAAATAAGATTATTATCATTGCAGGGAATTCTGACTCCTAATTGGTTAGGGTATACAACTGAAATGAAGGGACAGTTTAGATAAACATTCCATGTTTTACATTAACCCGCAGTGTCTTATACTTGTAGGGGAACCATATTTTGGGGAGGTTTCATTGTAAAAACCCACAGCTGGTACCTCCTCCCTGTTAGCTAGCAATTTGTTTCCTGAGATGCAAAAAGGACTTGAGACATTCATTCTTTTTCTTGTTCACATTCATTATTTTAGATGTTGGATTTGTGTTAAGCTTGCAGTGTTGCAAATAGGTTATTTCTAGCACAGTCTTCTATACAATTAAGTACTCAGTAGGTGAAATTTTATTAATGGAAGTAGCTTCAAGGAAAGATTGTGTTTGTTGCATCTCAATGTCCTCTCACTCTGGAACTGCACCCAGCATTTATTCTGACAGCTATCTTACAATTTTCACACTTGGGTTCTTGACAGTATTAAGGATTTTATTCATGTTCATACTGAGGGATGGCTACATCTCAGCATTTTATAATTATTTGACTTTACCTCCTGTGTCCTGGGGTCATTTGTGTTGTGTTCTCCTAGTCTGCTCAGGAATATTGCAAATCCAGTGTACTTCATGCCATTGACCCTCAGAATCTAAGCAGCTGAGAGATAACTAAAATCCCAGCTGCTAGTAGGAAAGGGCAAATAAGAGGCGGGGCATGTTAGAACAGTCTGAGAGCAGAGGAGGGTTTTTCCTCTTCTGGTCTGTGGAATGACAGGGGTCATTCAGCAAAATAGAATTATGCTGCAGTTTCTTACTCTTCAACAAAGGTTAATAAATGTGCCTTCTCTGTCTCTGAAAAAAAAGTGGTTAATTAGATAACAATAATGAAAGTCTTTAGTGACTTGGAGAAATTCTCAATGCATGTGAATGGCATATCAGGAGGGGTTTTTCTTGTCTACAACTTTGAAGAGTAGTCATAACCATTGAGACGTGTTTTCTATATCTTGTCATAAATGTAATCTTTGAAACTGTGGGCCTAATGACAGTTATTGTGGAATACTGAATGAAATAGTAGCTCTGTGTGTCTGATATAAAGGAAAAATCTTTCCATTTAGAATATTTAATGTATATGGTGGGGAATTCCTTCCTGAGGCTGTAAATGCATACTACATAAAATGTAAAACTTCTGGGTGACTAAAAAGGAGCCCATTAAAATAAAGACAGGTAACAAACTGGGAGGAAGTATAATCTAAAATGATAAAGGATTAATACCTTTATTTTTAAAAATTCTCTTTACAAATCAGTAAGAAGGCCCCCAAAATGTTACAGGTAAAATAGCTTAGAATGTAAATCTACAAAATTTTAAAAAGAAATAGAAGCCAAACATGATATGAAAAATATATTCACACATACTAGTAATCAAAAAAAATGCAAAGAAAAACAATAATCGAATGTAGTTTTTCCCATCTTTCCACTTGACAAAGTTTAAAATGGACAATAACAAATATCTTTGTGCTCGTTTGCAATACACTGCAAAATTTTGTCATTAGGTGCCAAAACTTAAAAAAAAATTAAGTTCTTGATCCAAAATTCTATATTTGAAATGTATTCTAAGAGGAAATGAGATAAATTGACTAAAATATATGAAAGAGCATGTATATTAAAACATTTTTTATTATATTAGTAGCCTTTAATACAGGCTTATTTTTATTTTTTTTATTTTTTTTATTTTTTTTATTTTTTAATATATGAAATTTACTGTCAAATTGGTTTCCATACAACACCCAGTGCTCATCCCAAAAGGTGCCCTCCTCAATACCCATCACCCACCCTGTCCTCCCTCCCACCCTGCCCTCCCTCCCACCCCCCATCAACCCTCAGTTTGTTCTCAGTTTTTTAACAGTCTCTAATGCTTTGGCTCTCTCCCACTCTAACCTCTTTTTTTTTTTTTTTTTCCTTCCCCTCCCCCATGGGTTTCTGTTATGTTTCTCAGGATCCACATAAGAGTGAAACCATATGGTATCTGTCTTTCTCTGTATGGCTTATTTCACTTAGCATCACACTCTCCAGTTCCATCCATGTTGCTACAAAAGGCCATATTTCATTTTTTCTCATTGCCACGTAGTATACAGGTTTAAATAAATTATGCTGCTATAAAAAAGTAGCAGGTAGCCACTAAATAGAGATAGATAATAAGTAAGCAGGCAGACAGAAGGCTGGAGAAAATTCATGTTAAACTGCACTATACACATTCACAAGCACACACATGTATACAAACACACATATACTAACTTGTCTGTAAACAAGATATATGTTATGTGAAATCAGAAGAGAAAAAAGATTGTGGCAGTCAGCAAATAAAATTTAAGTAAACATTAATATCCGAATCCAAACTCAGGAGCAAGGCAAGGTACACATTATTGATTATGATTTCAAGAGTTGCAAGCAAGATTCAGAAAATCTCTTTCGTATCATCCCTTGAATCAAATCTAGCATCAAATTCTATAATTTCTAAAATGACCAGAACCTGTGAGAAGGTGGCCTATAATGTAATCTTACATTTGGTAGTTAATCTTACCAAATGGATGAAGGAAGCTATCGATGAATATATACTACATGCGTTTTTATATATGAGGTCTGTGCTGACCTATGCCAAATTGCAGAGTAGTTATCGCTGGCTTTTCCAGTTATAAACCTTTATTCTTACTTCAGTCATATTTTATACCTTTGAAAAACTATCCTCAAGAAAAGCTCTGAAACCCCTTAGCAGGAAAATATAAATTGTAACCTGATTCAAGAGTATTTGTATTTCATCTTTAGAATTATCTACAACAACATTTTCAGATTTAGGGAGCCTGGGGAGAGGCATTAAGAAATCTCCCTTTCTGCCAAAACACACTGGGTTAGTGGTTTCCTCCTCCATCTCTGTTTCCTGAGGGGCCCTGGCATGCAGTGATATCTAGGGAGGTGGCCAGACTGCTTAGAGGCCTTGAGCAAAGAGTCAGTTTCAAATTATCCTATCAGTCTGGGGACAATAAGAGAGAATTCAGCTTGCCTTCCAAGTCCAGAATGACCGTGGAAACAGGAGAGAGGATTCTTTGGTAAAACTGAATTCACTTCTCTTTCTGACTTTCAGATTTGCTGGCATCTGCTCGGACTTCAGCTGTGGCTCAGATGCCCTGTAGTCTGTTCACTCGGTTTAAGTTTTGAGTGAAACAGTAATGCCAGCTCAGATCTGTGAAGATCTTATGTTTCTCTGCTCTTCTAAATTATTTGCATATGTTAATTCATAAATCCTTACAACAACCTTATGAGGCTGGAAT
Source organism: Panthera leo (assembly GCF_018350215.1). Taxonomy (NCBI): domain Eukaryota; kingdom Metazoa; phylum Chordata; class Mammalia; order Carnivora; family Felidae; genus Panthera; species Panthera leo. Next base: position 141,330,961 of record NC_056680.1, read on the forward strand.
CATTACTTCATATTCATTTTACAGATTAAAAAAAAAAACTGAGGAAGAGAGAGGAAAATGTTCCTTTGGTGTTGTGGCTTTTTTTTTTTTAAGAGAGAAAGAGAGAGAGTAGGGGAAGGGCAGAGAGAGAGGAGAGAGAGAGAATCCCAAACAAGCTCCTCACTGTCGGCATAGAGTCCGATGTGGGGCTTGAACTCAAGAACCATGAGATCGTGACCTGAGCCAAAGTCAAGAGTCAGATGAGTAACTGACTGAGCCACCCAGGTGCCTGGCTTTGTGGCTTTTTATGTAAAAAACAGAATTTCAGTCCAAGCAGTTTAATGCCAAGAATCTGTATTCTTGAATGAATTTTATGGTGTCACATATTATAGTAATACTACTTAAATATTATGCTACTTGTCTTTTAGACTCACAACTGCTAAGATCCCATAGCCTTATTTGTTTTTTATGTGTAGTGTGTATTTCTTTTGACTTAATCTTCATGAGAAAGTTTAATAATGAATAAATTAAATAAAATATTTAGAAGGCAGAAAGAGAGGGGCACCTGGGTGGCTCAGTGGTTAAACATCTGACTTTGCCTTAGGTCATGATCTCGCGGTTTGTGGGTTTGAGACCCGCGTCGGGCTCTGTGCTGACAGCTCAGAGCCTGGAGCCTGCTTAGATTCTGTGTCTCCCTCTCTCTCTGCCCCTCCCCGCTCACTCTCGCTCGCTCTCTCTCTCAAAAATAAATAAACACTTAAAAATTTTAAAAAAAAAAGAAGGCAGAGAGAGAAATAAAAACTGCTATCTTGCACCCCATCACATTCCTCTGATGTAAACATTAATAAACATCTGCTGTTATGCTTATGTATCATCTTTCAGTTCATACATGCATTGATTCATTTAAAAATCGTTTGAATTATCTGAAGGAACATAACTGTGTTTTTGTTTTTAAAAAATGGAATCACAATGTACATATTACTTTGCCACTTATATTTTTTCACTGAGATACACACATACATGTGTCTGCATATATGTATATACACGCACACATACATATATATAGTGGATATCTCCACTGTCAGGGAATGTATCTTACTATTTCTGTATTTATTATATCATAAGCTAATGAGTGTCTCCTTCTAGATCACCCTGTCTTCACATTTCAACTCTTTAATTATGTTTTCGCTAATCTTCTTCATTCTTAATTTCCTACTCATTATGTGTTGATTAAGTCTTCATTAACAAACATTTCCTAAACCCTTTCCATGTGCTGGGTACTGTTTTAGGTGCTTAAAGTAGAGGTATTTAGATTTGTGCCTGCCATCTTGGAACTTAACATTCCTACTATTGTCAGGTAATATTTCCACTTGATCTTTCAGAACATTAATTTAGATTTTAGCAGTTCCATTCTATTTTTTATTTAATCTTTTCATGTAAAAACATGTTTTTCTTTATTTTAAAGACTGGAAAATTTTTTGCACTGTAATTTCATGTCACTGGGAGTTTCTATTATTAACTAATTAATAATTAATTAATTAAGTTTGCTGTGTTTTCCATTGTTACAATTCTGTTGGGGCCATTGATTTTATATTTTCAGCTGGATCTTCCTCTTTCAGGTTGGTGGCCCTCCTTCAATGAGCTGATATGTATTATTATTTTTTTTTTAATTACACTTCGTGTTTTTTCATTAGGTGTACAATAGGATCACTTGGGTAATGGCAGACCAGTACTAGTGGATGCTGTGGTGATATCTGCCTGAGTTCAAACTAGCTGGTAAAGTATCACCCAGCAGTTGAGATATAGAGAGAAGTTCACTAACATTGTTAGGACTTCAGGGTAGAATATATAGCCTTCTCCTCTAATATCATTTTCCCAGCTCTTGCCTAATGCCTGGAGGATAGATCTCTTCACTTGTCCTCTCCTCCAGAGATCTCTTTGAAATCATGACCTTGAAGGTTGTTTACTCCAGGCTTTGTGAATGTGTACAATTATTCTTTTAACATAGAGAGACAGGGTGCCGCAATAATATTTCAGGGACATAAGTTCACTCTTATAATTCTGCTTGTTGCATCTTTCTTATCTGTAGAAAAGAAACATTAAAGCAAATGATCAGAGTTAGTGAAATATTCCAATATCACAGTGATCTGAAATATATGATTTGATTGGTATTACTAATTTTCATCTAATATGTCCACTGATTATGGTTTAGTATTTTTCCCCTGTTGTATATATATGTAAGTCTTTACTTTAAAAATTTATAAAAAAGCATCAGAGAACAAAGTCAGTCTTACTAGCTGATACCCAGAGGCCACATCTTTAATAACATAATTTGTGAAAGCGCATCTCTGCATATCTGTGAGAGCAGCCTTGCATGTGTACTGCTTAGGGGGGAAACACCAACTGATACTTCATTGTATTCTTTTCACATTAGCACAGATCACAGCTGGCAGAAAGGTATTGGCTTTTTAGATATTTTTTTGAGGTCCTTACACCAGTTAGATAATAAAATGGGCAGATATTAAAGTATCAGGTTGGGTTATAGGAACTGAAAGCAAAATGTCATTTCATGATGAATGAGAAAATTCAGCTGAAACTTTCTTCCTTTAGGGGCTTGTTCTAGTAAGAACAGAGCACAACTAAATGGTGTTTCTTGCTCAAAGGAATATTTTCCTATATGGTAGACAGCATCATTCTACTCGCTTGTGTTGCTTGTATTTTCAAAAACCATTGTATTTTACATTGCCTAAATATTAAAACAAAACATGCTACAATTTGCTCTAAACTTTGAGACCAACATTCCCTGTTTTCTGTTATTATTTATATTTTTTATTTTAGCGAGCTGAAATCTTTATGCTCTTTACTGAAGAGAGAGTATACATAGAATAAGAGTTTTATAGTTGCATAATTCATGACACCAATTTTGAATAAATGTGATAATTTTATATATGCATACGAAATATATTCTACATCCCAGTTTGAGTTTCTTCTGTCTTCCATACTAGCATATATATTAGTTTATGGTTTTAAGGGCTAGAAAGAAACAATAGGACTTTTAAAAATTAAATATGTAGGGGTACGTGGGTGGCTCATTTGGTTATGCGTCCAACTCTTGATATCGGTTCAGGTCATGATCTCAAGGTTTGCGGTATCGAGCCCTGTATTGGGCTCTGAGTTGACAGCACAGAGACTGCTTGAGACTCACTTGCGCTCTCTCTCCCTCTCTCTCTGTCCCTCCCTGCTTGTGCTCCCTCTCTCTCTCTTTCTCAAAATAAACATTTAAGAATAAAAATTAAATATGTGAACTAAGCAAGGTAAATTAGATAATGAGATCTCATGCCAAAGACTATTAATACTTTGTTTCAAACCTGAATGCCTATGCAAATCAGGAGAGGGACTATAGGAAATATACCAAATATTTGATTCATTCACCTTGTATGCATGTGGAGAAACTTGTTTTATATGCATTTTGCAATTGATGGTAATTTTACCATTTGCAATTGATGGTAATTACAGGCTTGGTGTGTAGTTCTTTTCTTATATGCTATATTGCAAACAATCAGTTGTAACTGCTCGGTTTTAAAATTTCCTGTGAAATATTTATGTAAAAGTAATACATTATTAAAAATTACAAATTAATTTTCTATTTGCATTTATATGTTTATTTTTTATATATTTATATTTTTTATTTGACTGATGATGTGAATTGAATGGTTATGAAAATATGCTCCTTCACCTTCAGAGAGTCTGATGAGTTACACATTTGCACACACAAGCACACACACACACACATAATCGTAACAAATAAAGCAAAATATATGAAAAATAATATCGATCTCTAAATTCACTCTGCTTCCTATTGTTTATCCACACACCTTTGAGCTCTTTGGTTCATCTACCAAATGGAAAATTATTTACTTCCTATACATGCTGTAAAAAAAAAAACTATTTCACGGACCATAAAATACATTTGCAACAAATGTTTTTCACACCCTCCTGAGAAGCTACCTGTCTTTAAACATGGTAATTGAGTTACACTCAACTGACCTAATTTTATTGGGGCAGATGAGTATGATCATACTGGCCTAAAGCTACAAATGAACCACAAATCTTTCCTAACATTTTAACTTTTGATTTAAAAACTGTGTTCTATCAGTTCTATTAGTTTTCCTTCATTTTGGAAACCACACAATCATTTGAGTTTATGACTGTAACTGTTCCCAGCTGTGTTGTAGGAATGCATTAAATGAGAATGCGAAATATAAAAACAAATCTCATCTCATTCAGTGCTATCAAATAAACCAATACTTAAATGAAACCATATCACTGTTGAGGGTACGGAAAACAAAGATTTTCAATGTGAAGAGATTCAATGTAAATCTGGACTAACATAATTTCACTTATTTCACTTATAATGTGGTAGATTACAGTAGACAATGCATCATGTATTCTTGTTAAGGGCCCCCAAGTTTTACCTAATTATGCAGTAGGTATGAACAGTGTTGAGATTTTATAGAGATATATAGTATGTAACATGATGTGATATAACAACATAATATGATATGATATAATATAGGTAAATGACTAAATCCGATGGAGAAATAAATGAGGTAAAATTTTTTGAGATAACATATGGAAAAGGCTAATCAGTTGCCACTCGGCTATTTGGAATAACCAATTCTCTACAGAAACCCAAGTGTAAGTCTTAAATGTTTTAATGTTTGAAGGATCAATTAAGAATTGTGTAACTCTAGTGATTGAAATGAATAGAAAAAAACATTTTGGAGTCTAGTTAAATAGGTAAAACATGGACTTGACATAAAGGCTTACATTTAAAGTTATATATAGGAGAAAACCTATATTTCATGTAGTACTTCAATGTTCAGTTTAATTTGATATGCCTAAATTGTGAATCCCATATTTTCACCCATTATATTACATGGATAACAAAAGATACAGTTCTGTTAGAAATCAGCTTGACAAAAGTAGTAAGAAAGCATTGCTTTCCTAATATACATTTTCCATATACCTAATGCAATTTAAAACTCTAATTTTAAGTGTGTAAGTAAAAAATTGTTCTCATTTACCTAGTCATTGATATTAGCGTAATCATCAATGCAAAAAATGTAACTGAGTTAACTCTTGTGTATAGTGTGTGTGTGTGTGTGTGTGTGTGTGTGTGTTTAGGAAAAAAAAAAGGAAGAAAGGGAATTAGCTCTGAAGAGAGAAGAAATTAGTTCTAGAAAAAGGTACCTCAAATTCTTATAACAAACACAAAATAGATATTTTATTCTCTACAATAAAATTGCTGAAAAAATTGAAACTCATTTATCCAAGGAGTCAGTCAGTCAACATTTATTGAGCCTCTACTAAATACCAAGTAATATTCTTGGTATTAATAACACAATTGTGAAAATGGCAGGTAAGGTCTCTTATTTTTATTGAGCATGTATTTAAATAAGTGAAGGCCGACAAAAACCTACACATTAAAACAAGGTGATCTAATAGTGCTTCCATGATCGTAAAAAAGAAACTCTTTACCAAGGCAAATATAAAAATTTTCTGCATTTCAAAATACAATTTGCATGTATTTGGTTTTCTGCATTACATTTGGATGCATCCATAGGTACTAAATTTGTATAGTGGGGTAATCAGTTGGTACACATTTAGTGACTTCTGTTAATTTACCCTTACTGATAATGTATATAATGAGCTGTGCCTTCTCAACCTAGTCCAAACCTTTACTCCTTTTTTCTTCCTTATATATTCCTAGAAATCTGTGGTGTCTGTGTGATAATTTCCAAGGTAGTATGTATGTCTCTGATATAAATAACTGCTGTGTTTAAACCTTCAATACATTATTTTATGTTTCTTGATAACATCAGTTTTATTTTATTTTTTTAAAGTTTTTATTTAAATTCCAGCTAACATACATGGTAATGTAGTACACTTAGTACAATATAGTTTTAAATTTGCATGATGGCAATGGTACAAACATTTAAATTATGCAATTACCCCTTAGCTTGTTTAATTTATGTATTTATGTAACTGTACATATGCATGCTCATCTAAGTCAAAACTTTGACCTTTTTTTTTTTTTCTTGTTGGCAAACCTATCCTCCTTTTATTGAGCTTTCCTTTACATGTTTTGTCCTTTAATCTGACTGGCAGTGTTACAAAGCATGCTGAACTTTGACTTAGAAACCTAGATCCTGGAACCAATGAAAACATTTGTACTGGTGGCATTTTCCTTTATTCTAACAAATCTATAATAAAAGCATATGTTTTACAAATTGACAACTAATATGTGTTCTGGTAATATTAACATATCTAGCTAAATAAGGTATCTAATTAAACATCTATTACCCTTTTTTATATTAGTGATGCATAAAATACTAATTGGTCCTTAGTGATCTAACCAAGGGACCCTTATATTGGGTGGCTTAGGAATGAAACCAGCTCCTATGCTGTTCTTTACTGAAGCTGAATTTTCAACACAGCTGCCCCCAGGGATTCTACTTGATATACTTCACTATCATTTCGATCGGTACATGTTAAAAACCAATTTCATGATGTAACCCAATTCTTTTTGCCTCTTAACATCTTTGGGTATAGATTATCACCAATCTCCCTTATTCCCAAATTTGGAAATGTGGAATCACAGGAATGATCTTTCACGGTACATCCATTACACAGAAGCGTACACTGTGGCTCCGAGAGTGATTTGCCCAAATCCAATCAGGTATCCAAAGTAACAAATCCCGATGGTCCAACTCTTTAGTTCTTTCTGCTTGACTCATTTACCTCCTTCATCCACCACATGCATGTGTTAAATCATAAAGGTTTTTCCTTGCAGTTTTTGCTTTTGTTCATCCTGCATAAAACCATTTTTATGATGGCGGCCTGATTGTTAAATGTTCAATGTGTCAGCTTGTCTCATGCTTCTCATAGTTCTATTTAAATACACACCATAATGAACATTTGCCATGTTTTGCCTCCCCTTTATCTAAATACACTTCCTAGTTTGGAGTAGTTTTCAACCATATGAGTGACTGTGGGTGGTGAAATCCACATCCCCATCCAGAACTTAAACATACTAACCTAAACTTTACTAATGTCTCTGAAAACTAGGACAGAGAGGTAAGTGACCTAGGTTCAGCCAAAGACTTTGAAGTTAAGGGTAGTGGTCAGACTTTTTCCCTAGCAATAGAGTGGGTTAACTATCCTGAAATCATACCACCTCACTCTAGAATAGGTGCTTTTTGCCAGACTGCATCACCTGTCTCTAGCTGTAGTTGAAAATTTTATGCTCAGCCACCCACAATATCTATCATGTTCAAGCTTAAAACTCACAGTGTGTATATAAAATATTTGGCCAGTGGTGTATATCACAGAACAAAGTAAGTATAATAAACACAGATGAGATAAAAGCCAAACTACTTTATTGGAAACTGAGCTAACAAAGCAGTGGCAGTGCTTAATGTTTATAATAAATCCTTGATTCTGAGCATGGCCTGAGGCTTTAAATACTCTGTCTCTGTCTAACTCCTGAGCCTCATCTCGTATCTCCCTCTACTTTCAGACCAGTGTCCTTGTCACACTTACAGTCCTGCAGCCTCACACATAGGGCCTCTTAATTTTTCCTACAACATGTCAAGCTTATTCCAATTTCATATGTTTGTTATTGCATGAATATATGTATGTACTTTCCCCTGGCAAGCTACCAGCTCTACTAGATGGGTATAATGTAATTTGCCTCTGTGCATACTGAAATGATACTATTTTCCCCATACCCATAAATAGTATTTTGGCAGGCTAAAGAATAAATGTTGCAATGACAAATCTGATGCAATTGTAATTTATTATTTTTATTCATAAATAACCTTTCTGTCTGAATATTTGTATAATATTCTCTTTATTCTAAGGGTTAAAATATTTAAGGAGGAAATATTTTGGAGGTGTCTGGGTGTCTCAGTCAGTCAAGCGTCTGGCTCTTGATATCGGCTCAGGTCATGATCTCATGGTTTGTGAGATCAAGCCCATTGCCAGGCTCTGTGCTGACAGCACGGAGCCTGCTTGGGATTTTCTCTCTGCCTCTCTCTGCCCTTCTCCCACTCTCTCTCTCTCTCTCTCTCTCTCTCTCTCTCTCTCTGAAAATACATAAATAAACTTTAAAAAAAGGAGGAAATATTTTGGGGATACACCTTTATTTTGAAAAAATTGCTTAGCATACAGGGAAGTCTTGGGAAAAGAGTACAAGGTACAATTGTGTCTTTCCTTCTTTCCATTTTCTAGACACTCTGTCATTTGAATAGTTGATCTCCTGGATCTATCTCAAGTAAATTTTACTTCACTTTAATCATTTTTACTCCCTTTTTTCAAGCTTTAATTATAATTTTTATAGTATTTATCTTGTGAATCATGATATATATTTTTAAATTTTATTTTTAACGTGTATCTTCCTAGTTTTTTATATTACCCACTTCAAAACCGCTCAGTTTCAAATTCTCACTTAAAAGTGACTTTTTAAAAGTCTTCTTATATTTATTATATCTGTTTAAATTGGATCTGTTAGGGTTTATTATGTTCTATCATGACTTTAAATTAATTCTATCAAAAATGCTCAGTGTAAATTCATTTTTTATTTTCTCCCCAAATGTACAGGAGCAGACCAATGACTATTGTTAGTATAGTGTATTTTTTCAGGTACTCAGCCAGAGATGACTGGCAGGCAAGTAGCAAAAGGAGATGTCTCTTTCATAGTAATTTGGTATCTGAAAGGTGGAACCTCTATTTTAATAGTGAAAGAGGGAATTCTGAGCTCAGAATTGTTGCACTTTGAGAGCACATAGACCACTTCTTTCTATTTGAGGAGAACAGTTGATATCAGGAGTTTGAAGACAGTCTGCATTAGAAGACAGATGTGGTGGGAAAACATTCAAGAATAATTAAAATTCCCCTAGACATTGGGGTGCCTGGGTGGCTCAGTCGGTTGAGCGACTGACTTCGGCTCAGGTCATGATCTCATAGTTCATGAGTTCAAGCCCAGCATCCGGCTCTGTGCGGCCAGCTCAGAGCCTGGAGCCTGCTTCAGATTCTGTCTCCGTCTCTCTCTGCCTCTCCCCCGCTCATTCTCTAAATAAATAAATAAATAAATAAATAAATAAATATTTAAATAAATAAGTAAATAAATAAATAAATAAATAAACTCCCCCCCGCCCCCAGGCATACTAAAGAAATTTTCTAAACTCAGTGTAATTTACTGGCCCATTCAGAGAACACAAGAAATATCTCATTTCATGCATACAGTAGACCCCTTTCTGCTGGCTTCGTGAGTTTACCACCACTGTGTCAAGCCCCATTACACAGTGATACATGGCAGCTGCCTTCCCTTGCGCTCTTAATTTGCACTTATCAGGAGGTAGGCTTTCTTTACCATGTCAAATATGGCCTTCAAATATGGTCTTTGTTGAATAGTTGAGTTGTCATTAAAGGACCTGGGGAACAGTGATAATCTTCAGTATGTTATTAAGCTTTTATCTTTCAAAAAACAACTGTAAGAAATATTTTACAAAGCACACCCTTATTTTTGGAACTAAACCTACCAAGAACTTGTATATTTTGCTCCTTTACAATATCAGAGATAAATAAATAGACAAATAAATAATCTCTCTTTTCCTTTCTATTAGAGTAGATTGTCAAACACACTCCAATCTAGACCCTCTAAATCTGGAACTATAGTGTTTGGGGGAATAATTTGTATTTTTGAAAGCTATATAGGTAATTACTGATAGGCTCATGAACCACTGATGACAGTTAACAGTCTCCCAAGTTGATTTCCTGCCTGATGATTGGAAATGGTCTTCCTCTGCTCAAAGCAGCTCAAAGTCTAAGAGTTCAGAGTTCCTTCCTCTTCCATCAGTAATGGTGCCTCAAGTATCAGCTACAAGATTCACCTATTCACCTGATATTTAATTTAATTTAAAACTTAAAGTTTTAAGAAATATTAAAAATCTCTCTGAAGTTTTGAGAGTGTCATTTGTACTGTTCCTGCTTCCACTATAGTTGAAATATAAAATCAAGTTGAATATGATATAAAAATCAATTTGTAGGGAGAGTGGGATTCAAATAAATACATATGGATAATTTAAATTGAGAGAAAAACAGAGATACATAGATACGGGTGTATAGAGAGACATTGTTCATAATTAGAAAAGACTTAAGAGTCACTAATGAAAAAACTGTTTTCCAATAGAGAGATTGCTTGACATAGAAGAAAATGTGTTAATTAAACTCAGAGCAAACAATACACTATCAAATTATTAAATAGCCTTAAAAGTCATGAGATTAAAATCATTTTTAAAAGTGGAAAGAAATTATAATGATTTTTTTAAATTTTCCAAACCAAAAAGTAGCTTAATAAATTGCTTAATGAAATTTAAGAATTTCTTAATGAAGTTCTGCTTTTTTTCCTCAAAAGCTAAAATGAAATTCTAAAGTATTTTTAAAAGGTATGACAGAAATGGAAAATCTTCACTTGATACCGTATCCTTAAAACAGATGATGTCTTAAGGCAAATGCTTTTTCAAATGCTGTTTCAGTTGTTTGTACCTTGATATTTAGAGAGATAAGCACATTTAAGAGATTTGACATAATGGAAATAATAAATACAGTTTTTATTTTAAAATGCTTTGGAAAATAAATAGTTAAGCATTTGTAAACTTTCTCAAAAGAGAAAAAAAGCAAAAAAAAAAAAAAGGGGGGGGGACCCAAAAATCTTGGAAAACACACAAAGCTGCCTTGAGTATGCATGCCTTAGCCAGTCTTAGCTTCCTGTAGAGGCACCTTGGAAGTGAATAAAAGCCACCACATTTCCTTTGATTTTTTCATACCTTCTTCCATCTTCCCTGTTCTGCTTTTTGTTGGTTCACATGCTTTTGGTTTTGTGGTCACTCTTTTAAGTTTCAGAATTTGACTCTTCTGCTCTTTTCCATTGGATCTTTCCCCCAGATTTAGAATTACCCTTTTCAACTCTTATCCCAAATATGACTACTAATTTTATGCACTTTTAATAATATTGAGAGGAAACCTATGCAGCTTAGGACTTGGCCCTTGTCCCAGTAGACAGGAGATGCAGCTCAAATTATCAGAATCTAGACACTTTGGGCAATCTGTACAGCTTGTTCTATTGATACTTCTTAACAGAACTGTATAGTTTTGATGAATCCCCTCCACCTGGGTGTTAGATAGGAGAGTACAACTTGACTCAAATTCCTGACAGATGTGGATCAATTGGTTAAAAGTAAAGCATCCAATTCCCCAGAGTTCAAATGGGAGATGTTAAACTATTTGCATTAGAGGTCTCAAAAACAAATCAATGACACTTCTTCAATCAATACTTAGCCTATGTCTTTGAAAAGACAGGAGGCTGATCAGAGAGAGTGAGCGAGAATTCCTTTGAAGAGAATTGTCAGAATGATTTATGCATCATTATGCCTCTGTGGGAAAGGTAGGTGAGGTGCTTCAAGGGAGTATTTGAGAAGTGCAGAATAACATCTTAATCCCAGAACAGTTATTGCTGATCTTTAAAATAGCTTAATCACACTTGCATTGCTACAAAAGTGAAATGAGTAAGAACATTCTTGAAAGAAATTGTTCTAGGTCTCCTAGACTTAAACAGAATAAAGACCCCAGTTTTCAGTCTTACCTGGAAAAGCCAAAAAAGTGAGTGTGGCTAAAAGTGTTTGTGATAGCAGAGAAGGGTTAAAGACAGAATAGGAGCACCCTGGGCTTCTAAAAACGGGGCTAGAGGTGAGTGAAGGTAGAAACGCTAGAACCACTTTCAAATACTATTTCAGAGTGAGGCACCCATTGAGATAGAGAGACTCCAGCAGTTGAACCCATTGTATGATGAACTATAAGAACTGGAAGAGCCAGGGGCACCTGGATGACTCAGCTGGTTGTGTCTGACTTCAGCCCAGGTTATGATCTCTTGGTTTGTGGGTTTGAACCCCACATCAGGCTCTGTGCTGACAGCTTGGAGCCTGGAGCCTGCTTCGGATTCTGTTTGTCTGTCTCTCTGCTCTTCCCTCACTCCATTCTGACACCTGTCTCCTTACTTCATCCTCTTTCATCAGTCCAAGTGTAGAGGAATTTGTAACAGCATGATGAGCAGAGGAGTAAAGTATAAAACAAGATGAAAATAGGAAAAGGGAAGACTGTATCCGATTTCTCTATTGCAAATGTTCCTGACATCTGAGTCGTATAGAGGGGAGAGGAAGAAAATTTAAATTGGTAAATGAACTTGAAATTTGGGTTCAGGTCACTGGGATTAAAATACATAATGAAGGAAGTGTTCTAATGCCCAGTTCTGCCTGGAAAGCTATAGTATTTGCCTTCAATATCATCCAGATGTGGAAAGGAATATTTCACAATGCAGTCTTAAAGGCAGTAATTAAAAAGAATAAGTGAATTGTGCATATAACTGAAGGAGGCCCATCCATTTGATAACCTATTTACACTTGATCTTTTTAACTCAGGTAGTTTTAGTAACCTCAAGAAATCTCATGGGTAGATCAAAATTCTAGTATCAAGAAATAAAATCAGCTGGAAAAAAATCTACAAATTGATAGAGAATGTTCAAAATTTAAGAGAATATAGGACCTTAAAAAATACTGTGTAACTCCTAGTAACAAAAAAAGTAGTGCTTCTCAAAGTGTGATGTATGATATACCTGGATAGAATCATAGACATAGAGGGGGAGTGAAAGTTAAAGGTGTAAATATCTGTATCACATTCCAGATTTATTTAATCAGAAGCTCTGTGTGCTGAGCCCAGGTATTTCACAATGTGTTTATATGGTACTTATCCAACAAAAATTTGAGACTCTTCTAGACAAAAGAATAAAGAGAAAAGGTAGCATAAAGAGAATAAAATCAATTTGAGACTCATAAAAGACAAATACTATTTTGTTGAATTATCTTTAACCAGGTACTTCTTTTCAAGATCTTTGATTTATATACTTTATGGAAAACATTGTCAAAATAATTTCACACTAAAAGGGTACAGAATGGAAAATGTTCAGGATATCTGGAATGTCTTCCTTTGCTCTGTTTTCAGCTTGAAGTTTTAGTTCTATCTAATCACTAAAACTGTAGTTGGCTTATTAATCTACTATCCTTAATCACAGTGAATGTTAATAATTTAATTACCAACTAAAAGATTAAAATTTAGCTTGGCTATTTGAGAGACTGTAAGATGTTGAGATTACACTATTTGGTAATTTTGGCTTTACATAATTGAGTATTTTTTATCATTTTTGAAATTACTACTCTAAAATATTTTATAGATTTTCCTTGTGTTATGAGTTGAATTATGTCCCCCCAATATATAATATATATATATATATATATATATATATATATATATATATATCAATATCTGTCTATCTATCTATCTATCTATCTATCTATCTATCTATCTATATCTATCTTGAAGTCCTACCCCTAAGGACCTCATAATGTGACCTTATTTGGAAATAGGGTTAACTAGTTGTAATTAATTGAGATGAATTTATCTTAAGAATGGGCCCTATATGACTCCTGTACTTATAAGAAAAGAAAACACAGGAACAGAGACACAAAGAGAAAAATGTGGCCATATGAGAATGGAGTCAGAGATTAGAATGATTCATCTACAAAACAAAGAATGCCAAGGATTACCAGCAAAAACCAGAAGCTAGCTGAGGAAGGGGTAGGCTTTTGTCCTATTGGTTTGAGAGAGAGCATGACCCTGCTGACACTTTGATTCTGAACTTCTAGCCTCCAAGACTGTGAGACAATACGTTTCTGTTGTTTTAAGCCCCCCACTTTGTGGTGCTTTATTATAGCAGCTCTAGAAAATGAATATAGGTTGTACAGTACAAATAGTAATAAACAAATAAAATAAGGGCAATATTACCAAAAAAGGAAAATTTACAAATTCTTCTTCATAAAAGGAAAATGTGTTTTCAATATTTTAACTCATAAATGTTTGACTATTATAGACATGTTGAGACAATGAGTAACAGAGCTCCTTACATTTTGACAATTTGTGTAAACTTATTAAATGTAACTTTGAACTTCTCTGCAAGTAAGCTCAATATGTCAATATTAGGGAAATAATATAAGATTTTTGTAACATTTGAAAGAATATTTACAGATACATTGGTGAAGGTAATAGAAGCTATCTTAGAGATTGGAATGGCTTACCTGACAGAAATATGTGTGATATATGAACATGTGAACATGTGTTTCTCTAAGTTACTCAGGCATTGGGTATTTTTATTTCATTTGTTCACATTTTTAAATTATCTTCTTGAGAAAGGGCTTAACTCATATCTTTACTACAATTCCATTAATATAATTGTAAAAAATGTACAAAGCAGTATGCATCCATAACAGTCCTAAGTAGGGGCATATTTGGTGTTCATGAGGGCACCATAGTTTTAACGAAATAACTAAATAAATGAATTCATATTCAACACAGCTGAATACAGACAAACTTTTAAGATTTTTAAAATGTATCTTAGTGTATGTTTCATATGACTTATGAAACAAAACAATCTCTACTATCTATAACCACACATATTATGGTAAAATTAATGAATCCGGCAAAGAGAAAACTATAACATCTAAGAAGAAAAGAGGCATCTAGATTCATGAGGACAGATATCAGAAATTATAATATTTTAATTTCTGAGACACAAATGATGTTAAACACATAGATCAATGAAACAGAATAGAAAGTCCAGAAATAAACCCACAATTATATGGTCAACTAATCTTCAAAAAGGAAGCAAGAATATGCAATGAGAAAAAGACAGTCTCTTCAACAAAACTTGTCAGCTACATGTGAAAGAATGAAACTGGACCACTTTCTTTCACCATCCACAAAGTAAACTCAAAATGAATTAAAGATGTAAATGTGAGAATTGAAACCCTAAAAATCCTGAAGAAAGCACAGGCAGTAATTTCTCTGACATCAGCTATAACATCTTTCTAGATATGTCTCCTGAGGCAAGGGACACAAAAGCAAAAATAAACTATTGGGACTACATCAAAATAAAGAGCTTCTGCACAGCAAAGGAAACAACCAAAAAAAAAAAAAAAAAAACTAAACTAAACTAAAAGGCAACCTTCTGAATGGGAGAAGATATTTGCAAATGCGTATCTGATATAGGGTTAGTATCCAAAATATATAAAGAACTGATACAACTCAACACCCAAAAAACAATAATCCAGTTAAAATTGGCAGAAGACATGAACAGACATTTCTCCAAAGAAGATATACAGATGGCCAACAGACACATGAAAAGATGCCTAACATCACTCATCATCAGGGAAATGCAAATCAAAACCACAACGAGATACCACCTCACACCTGCCAGAATGACTAAAATCAACAACACAAGAAACAACAAGTATTGGCAAGAATGTGGAGAAAAAGGAACCCTTTTGCACTCTTGGTGGGAATACAAACTGGTGAAGCCACTGTAGAAGACATTATGGAGGTTTCTTAAACAGTTTAAAATAGAATATCCTATGATCCAG